>NC_141066.1:9161933-9489433 GCF_041138505.1 Cibotium barometz | reverse complement strand
TTAGATGTCGAGCTTTTTTTGAACGAAGGTAGAATATGTAAGTACAGAATGTGGCATGTCATGATCTTGCAACATTATCATGATCTCATTATTTCTCTCCACCCATATGCTGAAATTCTAAAGGATGGCACATAGCACGTTGTTTTTATCTTCTACCTTCTCCAACATGGATTGAATATCTAGAGCATGGAAGAGGGGGAGATGTGATGTAGTTTCAGGAGTTCAAAAACATTAGGCATTAAGTTGAACTTGTATGTCACACAATGTTTGTAGTTGCTTGCTTAAACTTGTACCCTTTCATCAACGCTAATTTTATTCAGACTATTGTTATATTTAAAGCAAAAATAGAAAGAGAATGTAATATGGACATAATATGGACATAATAGATTCATTAAGGAGACTATCGATGTATCATAAGAGACTTTAGCCATAAATAGTAGGGAGCTTTGCTTCTTTGCATGTGCCTAACTCCGTTGTGTGGTACTTACTGGTTTGGACATGCATAAAAACTGAACATGATGCTATTCGGAAGGATAAGACACTGCAACTCTAAACTCGTTGTTGCAGAGAGAGCTTGAGACCTTGACAAAGTATACTCGCAGCAAACCAACTCTTCTATCTACTTGGGTGATGTGGCCATGAGGAAAGCTTATCCGAATTATTAGAGCCCCTGTGAATTTTTGGCACAGATGTACATGAGGGGTGTGTGTGTGTTTTGGGGGGGGGGGGGGGGGGGGGGCGGGGGCATAGAGTGAGGGGGGAGCAGAATGTATCTGTAGGATAAAAGGGTGATGCCTATGTATCTTTTATTTCTCCCCCTTGAGGATGTACACATGTGAGTGTAAGAAAAACGATGCACTTGTAAATTTGATGATTTTCTGGGGTAGTAACCAAAAGTTGTTTGTGTAGCCCCCATGCCTGAAGTTCTTAAGCAATAGAAAATAACAAGCAGAAGTTTGAACATATTAGCGATTGCACCTTGCTATCTCTCATTGGAGCCCCCCCATTTGGACCATCCATGCTCCTTGCTTGAAATAGGGCTTCTCATGTCCAAGCCATATTTGTTGGATGGGTTCTGATCAAACCAGATTGTTGGGCATGTTTGACTTGAACTAATAATAAATTAGTCCACACAGCATGTGGCATAATCTTGTTATTTCTCTCCTCGTTGGTCCCGGAGAGAGTGTAAAGGATGGTGCATTGTATAGTGTCCTTTTATCTTGTACTTTCTATACCACAAGGGATGTATATGCTTTTTTCCCAACAAGGATTAGATGTCATTCAAAACCTTTTTTTGGCCTTGCTTTCAAGAAGAGTATGGATGTTAGAGAGAGGAAGATGCAATGGCTGCCAAACCAGACAAGCACGCCAAAAGTTCAAAATGATAGAACTTGTATGCCACACAATGTTCTCTACTATTTAGTTGAGGTATCTTTGATGATTGTACTTGCTTTACTTAAACTCATTACAGACTCATCTGATGTCTTCAAGGAAGCTATCCTGCCTTTTGCCAGTTCTCAACAAAAAGAAGTTAACTTTCCAATGATGATGAAGCTCCATGCATTAAATTATATGCATGCTTTTAATGCATGGTTTGAAAGGGAATTGGAACAGCACCACACAACAATATATATTAGCACTATATAGAAGAGGGTATTGTTGTATCTGAACAGTAAAATGAAATGTAGCCATAACAGCTTCATATAGGAGACATAACAGTAGGGAGCGTGCTTCTTTGCATGTGCCTACCACACCCTGGCTTTGATCCAGTATCATCTTGATTCATCTCCTCCTCTTTTTGTTTTTAAGGAAAAAGCTCTCAGCTGGGCCGATTTCACGAGCCAAAATGCTAGGGTCTTCTTTTGCCTTAATCTCAATAGCTGCTTTCTTGGCATTTTGGACCACTCTGTTGTTGTCCTCCTACATAACCGCAAGATCAAAGTAGTCAATAATATGGACATATACAATACTATTTTGGATTGAAATGATTGTCTTTGCATCAACCACCTTTTCCCACAAATTGCACTTGTTGCAACTCTTACATGGTTGATTAGGGCTTCTGAAGTGCTGCAAAAACGTCCAGCCAGCCCAAACATCAGAACAACCAAACAAAATACACCAATTTTAAGTGCAAGTGACAGTCAATTCATTGTGTGGACAAAAGGAGCCCATACAAACCTCACAAAAGTGCTTGTAGTTCTTGATTGGCTGCCGGCATACATAACACATACCCTGCCCACACCTGCAAGTAATCTGGAAAATTGGCAAGTGAGAAATTATCAAAAATTACATTTGCAACAAAATGCATTAAGTATTATTGTGGGTTGAGTAGCTTGCCGACACTAGAAGTGATCTGAGGGTTTGTAAGGAGAAGAAAAAACATGCCTTGTTGCAGCCATCTTCTTTAACCAGCTCGGCTTTACATGCCATGCACTCCCGTATCAAACTTTTTGACATGATCTGTCATGCTGGGTAGAATTAGCATTCAAACCTCTCGAGCAATATATTACGAACTTCGGGAATTTTTTCGCACCTCTTCCACTTCGTTTCGCATGTGTCTCTGAGGTGGCTGCATGTTTGCACAGAAAATCTTGAGTCAGACCAAACATCGATACCCCCCCTTAAAACAGTGTGCATGCCCCCAAAGTATTCAAGTAAGCACGCGCTTGCATGCACAGACGTCACTAACTGTAATTATTCAGCTGCCTAAACTGCACCTTCTCGACATCCTCGCAACGCAAAGGCTTATGGGATGGCTCCTTGCACTTCAAGCATGTTGCCTGAAAAAGGGAATTACGTCATAGGGTTCAATGCTATCTATGAAAGACGCTCGTGACCTTTTCCTTTTTCAAAATGTATTGAAATAAAAACAAACATGAAAAAGCATGAATTATCACCTTCTGACATGACTTGTTTGGACACTTGAAAACTGACACGTCTGCATCCACTTCACATGCAAAATTGCAAGCAGGACAGTATATCTACGACACACAAAGCATTTTAGTGCAGGCATGGATAACAGGAATAGTTGGGGGGGAGGGGGACATAAATCAAATGCTTAAAAAACACTAATTACCAGCCCTGGAAGCTTGGCACGAGCCACTGAATCATTTGCTTGGCGTTGTTCAAATTTGATAAGAAGATCTCCCTTTATCACCCGTCGGACCTAATGAACGGATTAAGTACAATTTATTCAATAAAAAAAGGTCCCATTTGCATGCTCAAATGCAATACCAACCTAAATAAACATACCCTACCTCTGACCATGGAATAGATTCATCACATCCGGCCATATCTAGGCATGCAAGAGTTCCGCAGGCCGGCAGACCTCCGAACGTAGATTCTTCTATTCGCCTTTGCAAACATGTGAAACAAAATAGATGTCCATCTGCACACTGCTTTGCAACTGTTTAGTGCAGAACCATGTATAGTACCTAGCCATTGATATAAATGTACACTATTTTGAAATAGTGTGATGTTGTGCTTACATAGGCAGATGCACATTAATTTGGAGCATTTCGACAATGAATGTGTATACCATAGACTGATATAAAACAGCTCATCTTGAATTACCTTAGGTATTGTACAGCGGTGCACTCATGGGTAAGATGGCCAAGATCCCCTTTTTTTTTCAAAAGGAAAACAAACTGATATATAAAGGAATGAGGATGCAATATGTGTGTGTGTGTGTGTGTGTGTACATACATACACATTCATATACACATACATACATAAATACATACGTACGTACATACGTACATACACAGTCATGTCCGTATATAATATATAATGACGATTTTATCATCATATTCATTATTATCACCATTATTATTATTATATGAAGGCATCATTTTGCATATAAATGATTTCTTAATTGTAATGACAGTAAAAAAAAAAAAAGAATCAAAACATTATTAGGGTCATCGACACTGTCATTGTATGCCTGCCTGTGTGTGTTCATATTTACAAAATTGGGATAGAAGACATCCTTTTGAAAAATGCTACTTTCAATATGTAAGCATACATGTGGCTTACCTGCACCATATCTTCAAAGGGAACATCTGAGCAGCAGCATCCACATTGAAGCTGTGTGGCAGATTGCAATGAAACCCACTCTCTCTGAAGCATGGGGCACAGGGTAGTATCAGGGGAATCCGACGGATTCACGGGTTGCTCGACTTTCTTTGGGTTCATCAGACAGCATACTCTTCTTCTTCTTCTTCTTTTTTCTGAGAGCATGAACAAAGAAAAAGTCATGCTAAGGTTATCAATAAGAGCTGCAAACAAGCTTATTATTATTATAAATAAATGTCTCATTACTGATCCCATAATCAAGAGTAGCCAATCATTTACCCACAATACTAAGGCCAAGAAAATGCCAATAGAATTAGGAGTGTAATCTGATCATGATAAAAAAGGACACATTTATTGCTGGTTAAGAACACATTATTTGCCGGTTTACTTGCTGATTAAGGACACATTAATTGCCAGCCATGTAAGCTATTATAGAAATTTGCATAAATTAAGACGATAAATACGTTGATCAACTCTAAAAGCAAAGACGATTGAAAGCAAGATTTCTTGATTAAGGAAACTCTATTAGCAGTGCTTCATCGCTTAATTGTCGAAAATTAATTAAAAAAACAAATGAATAATACTTAAGCAAATTATATTATTCGCTCTATATTTTCTATATTCTGAGCTTTTGAAACCTAAAAGCAGAGACTGCATGTTTTTCATTGCATGAAAATTATGCCCATGATTATATCTTATCTTATTAGATTAAAACAAAACAATCATTCACAAAAAACAATAATGAAGAATTACGTAATTCATCATTGACAAATCTAATTAATAAAGAGAAGAAAATTAAAGAAAAACCTATAAGCAGCGTGAGCAGTCAAAAATTCTTGATTGATGGTTACCATGGTTGGCTTAGTGTTGACAGATATAGCGTGTCCCATGCACCCAGTACACTTGGCCGATAGAAAATAATTGCTAAAAACAGCTGGTAAAGAAATTTATGGCGTTTCACACCTGTCTCTTTGTGCCTCCCCGCCCATGAATCCACAAACATATTGAACACCCATTTTTTCATATACACACACACACATATATATATATATTCCCTTAAGAACTTTCATTATATATTTCTCTTCTCTCACTATCACTCTCACTAGATATGCCACAAACCTGTCCACCTGAAAAAATGAAAGAAAACTGAATGTTCTGCTTTATCTGGCCCATTAAGAATCTTTCCAAAAATCTAGTCTTTAACCTTTGCGGGCGTATCTGTCAATGGAGTCCATACGCGAGAAAAGAAATCCCACACCTTCTTTGCCACCATGAAATGAAAAGATGCGGGCATGTTTCCAAGCATGTAGTACAAAACACACCATTACCAGAAGCAATCCTCCGCTTTCGCACAACTGGTCCCCCAATGGTAGGCCTCCAGCTAGCATGAGCCATAAGAATACCTTCCCTTGATATGGAATCTTAGACCACCAGCCTTGTAAGATTACTTCCTTCCACTAGGCCCTACTCTTCCTGATGTTCCATACCCTATTAGCCTTCTCACTGATCCAGTGCTTATCTTCCACCATCATATGGTACACTTGATTTGTTGTACAACGCTGGACAATGTCCTGAGGCTTTCTAAATGCCCAATCTAACCAAGGTTGCTGATCCTCCAACTGAGGAATATCACCAAACGGTGTAAGTGTGGCCTTACCTTCTCCCATAACTGTACATATCCACTTGAAACCCGATAATATTGATAGATTTTTCAAAAAGACAGTAAGCCGCCTCGACGTGGCAACAACAAAGCATCCAGAATTCTCACTTCACTTGCCCTCTTTTGACCAAAATCATCTAGAAAATCAATTCGCTAGAACTGACTGCACATAAGAAAAAAATGCTTTAATTAGCATTTGCTGGCTAAACAACCGTAAATATTTATGAAAACATTGTCTAGAATTAACCAGACAAAAACAACTACAAATACGAGGCACACTCGCATTAATTATACGCGAATAATCTGCATCTATCTAATTTCAGCTAAAAAACGTACTTCAACACTAGATAACCCCCAAAAATATTAAATTCTTGGGAAAAAAATTATCATGATTTTTCTCTAATTTTTTCTATTTTTCTAGGGCCTCAAAATTTACTAATTTTAAAATCCACCAAATTCTATCTTATGGCACTCCAAATCTAAAATTTTCCAGAAAAGGTTAGTAATAAAATTTACCAAAATATAATTGATATTTCAAAAATACCAATTTCTAGGATTTTAAAAATAATTTCTAGAATTTTTCTAATTTTTGGTAATTATTAAAAAAATTTACCCCAAGAATCCCATCGAACACGAAAATTTTCAATTTTGCCCGACAATTCTCAAATCTAATTAAAATTTGCAAAAAAGGATTTTAAAAGGAATTGAACGGTCCACAGGCGCTCGAACGGACACACCACATGCCGGTCACCAAACCCAGATATTCCAAAAATTTGAAATAACCTTTTTCTAATTTTCCACGAATTTTTAAAAAATTTTAATGCACCCCAAACGCATTAGAATACGAACGGTCAAAAAAATTCGAAACTTGTAAGGTCATCCCGAAATACGGAAAGTCAAGGGTCGCGGGAAAATGAAAAGACAAAAAACTCCGAAATACGGAAGGTAAAAAAAAAGGACCCCAAAGGTCAAAGGGCTCAACATGAATTTTTTTTCAAAAAAAATATCATGAACATGAAGTTTTTTAATCTCTTTTTTAAAGCTTTAATCTAATTTTAATTAAGCTTTAATTAAAAACTAATAAAGCTTTATTAAAGATTTTAAATAAGCTTTTTTTAAAAGCTTATTTTTTTTTGAAGGAAACGGGGGTGGGTTTGTGCGTTGGCGGCCCACAGAAAAAAGCCGATAGCACGCGAATGAGAGGGAGAGGGGAGAGGAGCATAGAGCTCACTTCCCCATTGATCCTCCATCTCCACTCTCTCTTCCTTCAATATTTCTTCTCCACTCTATGTTGTGATTAAAGTCTTAATCCTAAATTTTTTACTAATCATGATTAATACCTAATGATGATTAATATTAATCAAATCTACCCCACCTAAGAGGTGTTCACACGAGCGAGAAGAACATGAAGAAAAACTCAGATTTGAGAGATGAAAAAAATGCCACGCACAGGGGAGAGAACCCGATGCACCGACGTGTTGCCCCCTACTGCATTTCAATAGAAAATCGGCAAAAAATTGATAGCATGCTTGCAGAAAACCCATAAAAAATGTTTTTTTAAAACCATAAAATGCTCAAACAATGTCCTGAAAATTAGGGAAAAATCCTACATTTATTTGAGATGCAGGGGAATCCTTTTTTAACAAAATATCCACATTATCATGTGCGGTATTTTGGTAAAAAAAATCTGTAAATGCTTATTTTAACCATAAAAATAAAGAAAAATAGCATTTCCACTCACAAAATTTCCTCGCAACGTCGATACATCATCCAAGTCGAGAAGAACCACGTTCCAACCGCCATATTGACATTATCAATGCATAGACCACCAAAATAAACCAAAAAATAACATTTTTTGCTTAGTAAATGTTTAAAATTTACTTTAAAAATGCTAATTTTTTTGGAATAATGAGAGAAAAATAAGAGGAGAAAAACATCAAAAATTAACTAAAGACCGCTCCGATACCACTGTTAAAACCCTAAAGATCTCTGTAGCTAATAACCATGCATAAACATACATGAACCAGGCATATACTCATCCACCCAACCACCCCCGAGCCCAAGGGTGCACACATAAATACAATGAAGTATCACATATCTTACCTTAGTGTCCCATACCACCAAGCGTGATCTTCAAATTTTGGCTCTGGCCCTCCACCCTCGTTGAGGCATGTGCCTCTACAAAATCCATATCTATGGTTTCTTGACTCATTTCCACTGCTCAACACCGAAAATTAATGCTTCCACCATAAGAAGGAGAAGAGTTACGTTTCAGCCTTGCAAAACAAAGAGGAGAGGATCCACTACCCAGATGGAAAATTTGTTTGCACGAATGGCTCCGAAAGAGGGGTAAAACCTCAGCACACCTGGTGGAACCTCTTCAGGCTCACCCATAAAGAAATTAGGGCAAACACAAACATTGTGTAGGCTGAAAATCTGTGCATGGCCACGATCGCAAATTCTCCACTGCCTCTACAAAATCCATATCTATGGTTCCTTGACTCATTTCCACTGCTCAACACCGAAAATTAATACTTCCACCAGAAGAAGGAGAAGAGTTACGTTTCAGTCCTGCAAACAAAGAGGAGAGGATCCACTACCTAGATGTAAAATTTGTTTGCACGAATGGCTAGAAAAGAGCGGTAAAACCTTAGCACACCTGGTGGAACCACTTCAGGCTCACCCATAAAGAAATTAGGGCAAACACAAACATTGTGTAGGTTGAAAATCTGTGCACAGCCATGATCACAAATTCTCCACTACCTGGATGGAAAATCTGTCTGCATGAATGGCTTTGAAAGGGGTGTAAAACCCTAGCATACCTAGTGGAACCGCTTCAGGCTCACCCACCAGAGAAATCAGGGCAAACATAAACAATGTGTAAGCTAAAAATCTATGCACAGCTGCGTAATCGCAAATTCTCCACTGCTTGGATGGAAAATTTGTCGGCATGAATGGCTCCGAAAGGGGGCTAAAACCTTAGCGCAGTTCTTGGAACCGCTTCAGGCTGAACCATAAAGAAATTAGGGCAAACACAAACACTGTGCATGCTAAAAATTTACGCATGGCTCTATCCTCTCTCTCTCTCTCTCTCTCTCACACGCACACACACACACACACACACACACACACCCACCCACCCACCCCTTATTAAAGCAATCTCTCTCTCTCTCTCTCTCTCTCTCTCTCTCTCTCTCTCTCTCTCTCTTTCTCTCTCTAAAAATATCTTTAAGTATATTCTCAATCTAAATCCTTTTATGTATTTGTCCAACCTCCCACCAATACTTCTCTTAAATTCAATTTATCTCTACCTAATATTTTCTTTCTTTCTACAACATGTTTAGTAAACAAGTTTTTATACATGTTTTAGCAACAATCTAGATTATTGATCCATCGTGCCTTCTAGCGAGATTCTAAATGCTTCCATATGGTCTGAAGAAAGCCCATATGATCATCAATTGACCTTCTTTGAAAATGGATGTGATTACTAATGGGGCTACTTATTACTGATCCTCATATACATCTATATAGCTATCTAAATATGAAGTAAATGGAGAATAACAATAAGTCATCACATTAAACTTGCACTCTATCATGAATATTTATTTCAAATTTATAGAAGAAATAAGTAATATCCAATGCCACTAAGTTATTGTGTCCAACATATATCAGACTCCCTTTTTTGTATAACTTTTTTTTAAACATCGCTTTTATCATGCTGTCCCAACAAGATCGGTAAATAAAGCCTCCTTGGTCCATAGAGTGGCCATTTTCTTTTCTACTTATTAACGAGCATGATCATGTTTTGGCACCCCGAAAAAAATAATCCAAAAAGCATATACACCTCTTTCTCGAGGTTACTACATATATCGTGTGAATCACGACTCTTGGTACCATCTCCAAAATATTCAACAATAAACCTACTTTATTAGCTATGGCTAGTGTGCTTGCCATCCTATAAGCCAAAAGCTATATACAAAGAATCAAATTTGGCATGTATCTTCTTTTTAGCTACTCAATTTTAGCTCCTAATAACATTAAAACTAAACAATGCCAATGCTAGTAATGTTTATAGCATGTACAATACTCCATACATTATATTGATAGTAATGCACCTTAACCCCATGCTAGTTTATGAGCTAAACCATGGGGCTTGCATAAACTTGGAGCCTTTCTCAAGTGTAATGATAACTTATGAGAAGATACATCAAAGGCATGCTTGTTTATTCCTATGCCAACCCTATGTCTTTTACTCTCATGAACTAGTACCATAGATTCTCCTACATGAGGTATAGACCATCTCCCATGTTTTCATACTTTAATGAGAGAGGATAGTATTGATAGCCCGCATTATTCATAATGAAAGAGGATAGTGAAAGCCCTCATTATTAATAATTTGAAAACCTAGAGGTAAATCATGTGAAGACAAATTGACTCATTTAGGTTGGTGTAAGATGTGTAGCATTTATTTAAGCTTGTATACATTGTGGTCCTACTTGTATTCGAGCTCATATTATCTATACTCCTACTTGTGTTAAAGTTAATGCATTGACTCTATGTGGCAAGAAATTAATGTTCATCAAGGAATATTCCAATAGCCTTGCACAAGGGCATGAAAGGGTCAATTGGGGAAGTATGCACTCGTTGTCTTAAGGGAACAAGCCCATTTTGTGTGGGGAAGCTATAGAACACTCACCTTCTTGGAGAAATGTAATCTGCTCGCAAGCAGACACTCTCTTTTTTTTCTAATAATAAAAGGATCTTTACTCATCACTCCATTGTAACTTCCATGTTGCCACACATGGATGCCTTTGCAGAGTAGGTAATGAGCTAAGGGGGGGGGATTAAGGGACCTTATTGTAATTTGCACACTGAAGTCCCATGTGACCTTTAGGCATTTAAGCCTTATTGATGATGTTAAATAGATTTCATGGCTCAAACCATGCTTTGTTAATACTAATTGTTGGAGTGGAGAAAAAGGTAGAAATGCACACACATATAATTCACCAAGAAAGTGTTAGAGTGGAGATTAAGGTAGTAACAAATGCAGCCAAGCAAAGAGAAAGAAATAGAAGCATGGGTACCTACTTCAAGCCATACAAGGCTTTACGTAACCTACACACAAAATCTGACTCTTATAACCTAGTGGTTGCATTATGTATATTTCTCCTTGTAGATCACCATGCACGAAAGCATTCTTTACATCCATCTAATGTAAAGACCAACCCTTCACTATAGCCATAGCAATGACAACTCTCATGTGTGTGTGCCACGTCTACAATATGCCATCAATCATGCTTCACTACCCTTAGCTTGATGCCACTAGGAGTTGTTTACATGGACACGGTATGGGCTATATTCTAACACCCCCCCTCATGCAAGCATGCATTGGACCATTTATACAACCCTACATTAAATACAGATACACTTTAGGGAATGCCTTTATAATGGTAGGTATATTACAAAGGATTTTACCATGAGGTTTTTACAAAATACTTGGACTAGAGAAGTCCATCTGGTAGCTTTGGAGAGGAGGCTTGTGCATAGCTACGCGCCTCTTTGTTACCACCACTTGTGCACTCAGATAAGTGTCCCATCTCCCCGCACTTGCTGCAGTTCTTCTTAGAAGGATCCTTTTTGAAACACTTAGATTTATTCCTGCAGCAATCAAATAACCTGTAAACAAACAACTTCTATATACAACCTGTAATACAACAATATCTCTTGTAACTGCTGCAGCGGTACTTCAGCACAACCTGTGTGTCACCAAATGTGACCAGAGTACATGTACATACACAAGTAGCAAAAATACATGTGCAAACCCTTTTTCACTTTCAAAATGCACTGCTGCACTACAATAACCAGATTTCGAGCAGAAACAGTTCTCTACCAGAACTTCCAAAAAACTGCTGAAAATACCCTATAGTGACAAAACGGGGCCCGTTAACGCTCTCGAAATGTGAATCTGGCAGAAAAAACTTCGTCCAAAAGGACAAAATATGTGCCCTGTAGCTTCTCTCCCACGAAGACAGCTCCTCAATCAGAGATGTGTAGCTCTCCTAGAGCTATTGAGGAGTGTTGTACCTAAACCAAGAAGGGGAAAGAGATGATGGTGCTCTTACCCATGTAGTATCGCTTCCTTCCTTGCTTGTTCTTGCCTCCTTAGCTCTCACACGAGCCAGACTTTGATACCATAAAGAGAATGTGGGGGAGAGGGAGAGCTTCAAACCCTAGCAAGCAAACACACACACAAGAGAGAGCAAGACACAAGAGAGAGATGGATAGCTGAATTTTCTTCTATCTTCTTCTTCTCTACTCGACCAACATAACATAAGGATAAGAGTACACACTATATGGGTTAGTACTCAACTACTACAACATACAAGGGTCAGTCCATAATGTGAACCCGACTAAATGAGCGCCACTATAACTATGCCAGTCTCTAGTAATCAAAAATGGCTGTCACACAACCTATCATCCCAGGCTGCATATCACCCATAATCTCACCAACCATGCCAGTGGTGTACATGTAAAAGTTATCACCCAGGCGGGTTATCAATGTCCGCTATAGCACTAGTTAAGCTCGATATCTCAACAGAGTCCACTATTCTCATTATGACTCTATTATTCATGGGGCACCCCCCATATTACTATAACACATCTATTCCCATATATGTCTCAGTACCATATCCATACTCGTATCCTTATCCATATGCTTACTCTCAACTTGCACTAGCCCTTACACCAACCACATAGGAGGATTGAGGTTGATGTGCTTAGATAGTGATGGAAATAGGGAGTGGGGTAGAAACAAGGATAGGACCACCCACTGTAGCAGTTCCTATTATAACAGTGAAACAACTTGACAAGGTTAAGCTAGTTCACATGTCTAAACTCATGTAAAAATTTGACGGGACTTGTGAGATCTCATTACTCATTTGGAGATGTTTGACCAAATGCATGAAACACATAGTCAAGTAGATGAACAAGTGAAAGTGAATTCCTTTGGCCTCATGATAGAAGGAAAATCCGGGTAATGTCTTCAATTCATTGAAACTTTAGGGTAAGGTAGATTTCAATGTCTTAAAGAGTGATTTTGTGGTTAGGGGAGCAAGGAAAGCATTGTAATACTGCCATTGCAAGGGACCTCATTGTGTGTGGTTGAGTGTTCCATCAAGAAAACCATGGCTACTACACTACAAACATAACCACCACTAATGCAGTTTTGCATGGGTAGTAGCATAGACCACACAAGGGTTACCTATTTTTGCAAGCATCCTCACCATCAAGTCTAGCCTAGGAACCAAAACCATTGGTAAGTTTATTGGAAATTCTGAGTGTGCAAGATTTGTTTATTTTAGATGGTCCCTATCTCAATGCATCCTTCTCAATGTAATGAAAGGAGGAGGAGAGAGCAACTACTCATTATGGAGTCATTATGTAGTTGGAGAGGCTCTCAATCGTAGAGGATTTGGGGACAAGCTTGGGTCTTAGCACCTGATAAAATATTTGAACAAGTAAGAGTAACCCCAAAGATCTAATGAACTATGAAGAAGATTTGGAAAGGGGGAGGACCATGTGATAGATGCCGAATTCATCTATGAGATAAATGTTAAAATTATAGCAATGTGATGAGCTATGGTGGATCAAATGCTAGAATCAATATCATTAATAAAGTGATTAGATGATAATTAAGACATGATTAGTGAGTAATTAACTAATAGCTTAATGTAGGCATGGATAATCAAAAACCAGCAAATTCTCATTAGGCCAATGCCTCAATTTATAGAGTTTACATCCAAGCATCTAATCCCACTGATTTCTCCTTGATTCACTCCACCTCTTTTGCTTGATTCTCTCCACCTCTCCCAAAATATCTCCACCTCTCCTTGATTCTCTCCACCTCTCCCAGAATATCTCCACACTTCCCAGAATATCTCCACACTTCCTAAATCTTCTCATGCTACCCTTTATTCTCTCCCAGTAGATTCTTCTCACCTTTTCACAGGTTCTCTCACATTTACAGATTCTCTTTGACAGCCTCTAGCTAAGAGCTTGTTCCCTCACACACCCTATTTACTTGTATATTTCAACACCTCCCCTCAAGTGAATACTCCTAGCACACCTGGACCCTATACCAAGTTTCCCTCTTACTTGATAGTCCGCGAGACTAGTGCCGAGCACACCTCCCCTCAAGTGAACTTAGCACACCTGGACCCTATACCAAGTTTCTCTCTTACTTGATAGCCTGCGACCAGTGCCTCAAGTCCCTAAACTCATAGTCCTTGACACTCTCTCTCTCTATGTGTCCAAGGCTTACTACAAGTGCCTGCGACCTTGACTAAAGTGCTCACACATACTTCTACCACGTGGCCTACATCATCGGTGGCTCAGAGGTGGTTTTACTTTGTTGGGGCAGGTTACATTGGGTTGTGGGGTCTCTCTCTCTCTCTCTCTCTCTCTCTCTCTCTCTCTCTCTCTCTCTCTCTCTCTCTCTCTCTCTCTCTCTCTCTCTCTCAGAAAAGATGATCCGACTCCACTTCCTTTGGAGCCTCCATGAAGTTTGCCGATGTCGTTCCTTCTCCACTGGGTTTGCTGTAGCAGTCTTGCCATGTGTCCTGGCTTTCCACAGTTGTGGCAAGTGAAGGTCCTTCCTTCTCCACTGGGTTTGTTGTAGCAGTCTTGCCATGTGTCCTGGCTTTCCACAGTTGTGGCAAGTGAAGGTCCTTCCTCCTACTCTGCCTCTTCCTCGTCCTCGTCCTCGAGAGAACCCTCCTCGGGTCAAGAATGCTTTTTCTTCTCCTGCTGTTGAGTAGTCGAGCCATTTCTTCTCTTTGCCTCTGCTCTCTTGCTCTAGTAGAGCTCCTTCTATCTCGTGTAGCTTCAATTCAAGTACATTCTTTAGTGTTGCTACAATGTTTTCATATTCACCTTTGTCCACACTCTTCAGCAGCACTGCTAGTGCCTCATCATCTTCTACCTTTTTGCCAATAGCTGCCAGTTGTTGCTTAATGCTTTTATATCTGTTCAAGTGTGTGATTAAAGGTTCACTTTCCTTCGTATCCAATTTGTAGAATTGCATTAATAGATTTATCTTTGAATTTTTAGCTTGTGTGCCAAATAATTTATTGAGTTCATCCCATGCATCTTTTGCCCATTGTATCCGTGTGATGTGATGAATGATTTCATCATTTAAACTGAGTGCAATAAGTCCCAATGCTTTTTCATTCCTGCTCTTCCACTCATTTTCCCCTCTCGCCTCTGGGCATTCATCTCTTCCCTCAACTAGCCCCCACAGATTTTTCCTCATGAGCAAATACATGGTTTTTGTCTGCCATGTGTAAAACTGCTCCCCATTAAATTTGGCTATTTCTTATGCTGTACTCATGATTATGTGAAGGGGGTCTTACCTCTTGATCCAATTTCAAGATTCAAGGATAGTGCCTACCCTTTCACAACTCAATGTAGTGTTTAAGAGATGATTACAACAACATATTTATCAACATAAAATCACCAGAAATTACATTAAATCAAGGGTAACCAATTTGTACGGAATGGTTGGAGTATCAAACCAACTCCGAATTATAATCTGAAGTTATAGGGATCTGTATCAGATACCTAATGGTTAATTTGAACCCTCAATTGCACCAAAATATAGTGATTAGCACTGATTAACAAATTAATCCTCTATTTTGTTTACAGAAAACAGAGTATGCGGGGAGCCCAGATCTGAGGCCTTAGAGTTCAAATGAGCTCAAATGCTTTCAAGGCCATCAATAGCAATGAGTTTAGTAGAGGATTAAGCCAAGAAACACAAGATTTGACCAAATGTTGAATGCTTAATCTCTGTTTTACCAAAGTCACTTGCAAATTTGATGAAGAGCTTGGATCTCACTGTAGACTTGATCAAATCAAATTCTAACTTCACCAGCTTGTAGAGCATGCTTGAAAGCACTTGGGGCTAAGAGGAATTAGACCCATTTGATTGGATGAAGTAGAGATCTCTGATTTGCTGCAGAAAAATGACGCTTCTTAATCAGCAAAAATCGGGCGCTTGCATGGGCGGTTTGCTGCATTGATTCGACTGGCTGAAGCACAAGGGTGTTGGCTATCTATGGCTAGAAGCAATGGAGCTAATGTTGAGTGTGTAAGGAGATAGAGCTCCTCCACTAGCTAGGGGTACAGAGGCTAGTTCAAAAATAACTAAAAATTTAATTACTACTAATCCTAATTAACTAAAAATTTAATTACTACTAATCCTAATTAACTAGATAATGAGCTCATAAACTTGATGAATTCTAGCTTGGCTCTGATACCATGTTAAAATTATAGCAATGTGATGAGCTATGGTGGATCAAATGCTAGAATCAACATCATTAACAAAGTGATTAGATGATAATTAAGATGTGATTAGTGAGTAATTAACTAATAGCTTAATGTAGGCATGGATAATAAAAAACTAGCAAATTCTCATTAGGCCAATGCCTCAATTTATAGAGTTTACATCCAAGCATCTAATCCCACTGATTTCTCCTTGATTCACTCTACCTCTTTTGCTTGATTCTCTCCACCTCTCCCAGAATATCTCCACACTTCCCAGAATATCTCCACACTTCCTAAATCTTCTCATGCTACCCTTTATTCTCTCCAAGTAGATTCTTCTCACCTGGTTCTCTCACATTTACAGATTCTCTTTTACAGCCTCTAGCTAAGAGCTTGTTCCCGCACACACCCTATTCACTTGTATATTTCAACAATAAAGCACACAGAGTGGGTTTCACCCATAGTGATAATACCCAAGAAGAATGGAAAAGTACGAGTTTGCATAGGCCTGAAAAAGTTCAATGCTACCATAATACAGTGGAACATGTGCTCTCGAGAGTCGCGGAAAGGAAGCCTGCAACTTCCTTGACGGATTCTCTCAATACAATTAGGTGTTGATTGACCCTAAGGATCAACATAAAACAACCTTTGTGAATTGAATGGGGCATGTATGCATATTGTGTCATGCCATTCAGGTTTACCAATGCCCTAGCCACCTTCCAACACCTAATGTGCATGGCCTACAAGGAATATCTTTATAAATTCTTGAAATTTTCATGGATGACCTCTGCGTCGATTCGACTTGGAAAGCACACTTAGAGTGTTTACAGAAAGTGCTAGAGAGATGTCGACTCTACCAAATCTCTCTCAATCCTCTGAAATGCCAATTCTGGGTTTAACACAAAGTAATCTTGGGACATTGTCTCAAAACAAGGAATCTCCATAGACGACAGCAAGGTCTGACTCATCCTCCTAGAGCTGCTGCCATCGACCAACTTCAAAGGAGTCCAGTGCTTCATGGGACACGTTGGGTATTATTGATGTTTCATCTTCATGTATGCCAAAATTTATCGCCCCCTCTATGGACTTCTAATAATCTTTGAATGGACAGAGGAGTGCCAACAGGCATATAACACCTTGAAAAATGCATTGGCAAGCACTCCCATCTTGAGGTCCCCCAATTGAGACATCATATTTTACGTCCACATTGATGTGTCCGCCTTTGCAATTGGGTGTGTAGTAGCTCAACCCAGTGAGCACAATAGGGATTTCCCCAATTGAGACATCATATTTTACGTCGACATTGATGTCTCCGCCTTTGCAATTGGGTGTGTAGTAGCTCAACCCCCAGTGAGCACAATAGGGATTTCCCTATTAGTTTTGCCTGTCACCAATGTTGGAATTAGGGTTACAGGAAAGCACACAAAGCTTGGAGAAGAAGAAGCAAGAATGCACACAACACACAATGTATTAGATTGTGTCAATGTACAAAAGATTAGTTAGCCCTAGAATGATAGGCGTATATACAAGCCGAGGGAAAAAACCTCTTAAAGAGGGAAAAAGTGCCTCGACGGTCCTAAGTGTGTTCACACACATCACTGCCTATATATACGGCAACAAATCTCCCCTGGGAGTGATGGTGTGAACGAGAGCTGGCACTCATGTATAGGGAAGTGCCATGCCCGAAGTAGATCAGTCCACAAAGGGGAGCAAGCCCAAAGCTTTGCGGAAAGCTTCGAACTTCTCACGAGGAAGCGCCTTTGTGAAAAGATCGACGAGGTTGTCCTGTGTTGGCACATATAGGCCAAGCTGATCTCTCCTGCTGAGAGTCTCTCCCTGCTGACATAGTGATAATGCACCTCAATGTGCTTTGTGCAGGCATGAAAAACTGGGTTTCTCGCAACAACTGCCAATGCGCTCTGACTGTAAGTGTAGATAGAGGTGGCAGACTCCTATCCAACACCCAAGTCAGCCCATAAGCCGTTTGAGCCACACACACTCAACCGTAGCTGTGAAAGCTGCCCTCCTGTACTCAGCTTCACAACTAGAAGTGGCCACAGTAGGTTGCTTCTTGCTCAACCAAGATATGCATGAGCTACTAAGCATGAAATAAAAACTACTTGTGGACACTCTTGTGTCATAGCAACCAGCCCAATCTGAGTCCGAAAAAGCATGTAAATCTGGCGGCAACGATCCCCCCTTGGGATAAAACAACCTAAGATGTATAGTGCCACTTAAGTAGCGAAAGATGCGTTTAACTGCCTCTTCCAATGCTGAGACCCTGGGCTATGCATAAACTTGCTCACTTGTGAGACTGCAAAGTGAATGCATACATAAATGAGGCAACCAACAGCTGTCTAATAGAGTGTGACATCAAAGTGATCTCCAACATCATAAAGACTCAACTTCAAACCTGTCTCCATTGGAGTAGCAATAGGCTTGCAATCTTCAAGGCCAAATCTCTGTAAACAATGTCTCAATATACTTTGACACAAAGCAATACCTCTATCACACTGCTTAAATTGTATCCCCAAATAATGATGCAAATGTCCCAAATCTGACATCTCAAAAGAGGCATTCAAATCAGCCTTAAAATTAGCAATATGACTCTCATTTGGTCCTGTGTGAGCAGCATGTCATCGACATAGAGAGCAATGATTAGATGCATCATCCACACGTTTAACATACAAGGTGCTTTCTGTTGGACTATTCTGAAAACCATGTGTAGTCAAATATGCATGTATCTTTTCATACCAAGCTCGTGGAGCTTGCTTTAAACCATATAAAGCCTTTTTCAACCTGCACACTTTGTTTTCCTGCCCTCTTTGAGAACAAAACCATGAGGCTGTGATACATACACCTCCTCATGCAAATCTCCATTCAAGAACACAGTCTTTATGTCCAACTGATGTACATTCCAACCATTATGAGCTGCCAATGCACAAATGCTACGAATGGTAGTCATACGACAAGTGGGAGCAAAGGTCTCATCAAAATCAATGCCCTTTTCTTGAGCATAACCCTTTGCAACAAGTCTAGCCTTATGGCGATCAACACTGCCATCTGGCTTTCGTTTCAACTTAAAAACCCACTTACATCTAATGGCCTTTTTACCAATAGGCAAATCACACAAAGACCATGTACCATTCTTCATTATAGCATCATATTCACTTTGCATTGCAGCCAACCAATTTTCTGATTTTTGTGCCCATCAAATGAAAGAGGTTCTTCCTCTTCACACATACTAGACACAGCCAAAGCATAACAATCTGATGCATAAGAGGCATGCTGAAAACCTGAACGAGTACGACTAGACATAGGTGCATCAATTTTACTATCACGCAAGGTTTGCACCAGCCATTTAGGCATACCTCTAGCCTGCTCATTTTTAGCCCTATCTTCATAAATTACATCTTGTAAATCTGCATCAGAAATAGGTTGATCTATGATGTCGTTTGAAATCTGCATAGGCTAAATATTTACCTCATTAGGACTTACATTATTCGAATTCCCACCTGTAAACAGAGGCAATAACGTATCAAATACATCCCGTGAGCTCACACCTGTCTCTGGTGTACATGATAACAAAGGCTGCACAACATCTTTCACAAAAACAACATCTCGACTAATCAAGATACGCTTTGACTGCGGATGATACAATCTGTAACCCTTGCTCTCAGCACTGTAACCAACAAAAATGCATTTGATAGCCTTATCATCCAATTTTCTACGTTGTTGCATAGGCACTAAAGCATAGGCCAAGCAACCAAAGACACGCAAGTGACCAATAGAAGGCTTCCTGCCATGCCAAGCTTCGTATGGAGTAACAGACTGCAAGGCCTTAGTGGGACACCTGTTGAGTACATATGCAGCACACATGACAGCCTCAAGCCAAAACGCATGTGGCAAAGCTGGGCTCTTGACCATACATCGTGCCATCTCCATAAGTGACATGTTTTTCCTCTTAGTAATACCATTTTGCTGAGGGGTATACGGCACTGTACATTGGTGTTTTATCCCACAACTAGCCAGAAATGCATCAAACTCTTTAGACATGTACTCCCCCCCTTGATCAGAACGGAGGGTGTCCACATTATAATTGGATACATCTTCAACCATAAGCAAAAACTGTTTGAAGCACAAAAACACTTCGGACTTTGCCTTCAGTGGATATACCCATGCATGCCTTGAGTAATCATCAATGAAAGTCATGAAGTACAAGTGTTTACCAAATGATGGAGTTTGCATAGGCCCACATACATCACTATGTACAAGTTGCAATTTGCGAGTGGCCCGCACATACAAGTTTGCATAGGCCCACATACATCACTATGTACAAGTTGCAATTTGTGAGTGGCCCGCACAGAACCATCTTTTGGAAACACAGAACGCTACATTTTGCCCAAAATACAGCCTTCACACAAACATGTTTCAATGGTGCCTCAAGAGGGGGCAATGAAGCAACCATATCAAATTTCTGCAAACGCAGCAAACTAGCAAAGTTCAGATGACCAAAACGAGCATGCCATAGTTTTGCATCTGAAATTGCCTTTTCATCAGAAGCTGCATTTGCTAAATCTTCCACACACTTGTCATAAGAATTGAGCCTATACAGCCCACGAAACAAGGTGCCAGATGTAATAATCGTATCACCAGAAGTCAAATCATGAACAATACATCCGTCATCCATAAATTTGACTACAAATCCAAGTCTAGCAAGCGTAGAAACAGACAATAGATTCTTCTTTATCCCTGGCACATACAAAGCATCTGAAAGTGTGAAAGCACTGCCATTTACAACAGTAAGTATAATTTTACCAATGCTCTTCACTGGGTAAGAAGCATTATTGGCACATGTGACAGTATTCCCATTAGAGACAGCCTCAAGACAAGTGAACATATCATGATGCGACGTAATGTGCTTTGTAGCACCACTGTCAAAATACCATACATTAGAGTCAACAGAAACTGCCAAACATGCATCATGTACAGATGGGTCATACTGGCAATACACGCTAAACGCCCATTCTGTATCCTGCACAACATTTGCAGAATCTGCATTTGTAGAAGCATCCGCTATTGTGGCTGCATTTGACACTTTCTTCTTTGCCTCTTTAGCCTTTAGCTTAGGGCAATTCTTAATGACATGATCAGTTGCCTTACAATAGTTGTACCTCATTTTTTTCTTGCCTTTATCAAGAGCCTTCTCAGACCTATTGTTGCTACCTGTGGAAGGAGAAGAAGTTGCAGACCTACTAATAGGAGAAGAAACAATGGAAGGGGTTGCCTTACCACTTCTTCTCTGCTGGGCAGCAATAAATGCTTGATCAACTGCACGCTGCCTAGCCCTGTTTTGCCTGGACTGCGCTTCTCGCAAGAGCTTGTTGACTAAAGTATCATACTTGACAACATCAGGTCTGTCCTCAGTAACAAGTCTCCATGTGGAAGCAAAAGTTTGATATGACTCAGGTAAAGCATCAAGAACAGTCTGCACAAGAGAATGATCAGGAATAATCTCACCTGCAGAAATCAACTGTTCCTTGAGATCTTTAATCTCAGCAAGAAAAACATTCATGTCATCATCTTCCTGCATAATCTTCGATTCTAGCTCTTTGCGCAGGTAAGAGATTTTTCCTGCATACAAACCAGCTAGAATATCCCAAGCTTGTTTTGCTGTTTTAGCTAAATGAATATGTGGGGTGATGTTACGTTTGATAGAAAGTGCAATCAAGGCATGAGCTTGCGCATCTTTACCATCCCAAAACAAGCTTGTTCAGCAGTGGGTAAAACAGCAGTGAACAGTAGAGCTGTTAGAACCTGCAACATCCTCAACAGATCCTACATCCACAGAACCTGGACGTACATCCATACCCTGCACAATGTTCCGCACTCCTTTTGCAACCAAAACATGCTGCATCATGTTTGCCCAAAGTGGGTAGTTGCTGTCTCCATCCAATTTGTCATCTCAGCAGATAACATGCGAAATACATCATTGTTGTTATCAACCATGGCCACTGACTGAAACTGATGCAAAAGCTACCTGTAATGAAGCAAAGATTGAACAGAAAACAACTCGTGCTATGTAGCACGGTCCACAATAGAGTACGTATGCCTGTTTTACAGAAAACTGCACTGTCAAAATTTTTGCACAAAATGACGAAAACACCTGTGCAGCAGAACTTGAAATGCAAAAACGGAGCCCGAAACGACCTCAGCTGTAATTTTTGCGAATGTGAGTCGGAGGGTGCTGGCGGTGTAGGGACCTGCAAACGCTCGTGAAAGCTCACCTCAATCGGAGAACGTGAGTCGGAGGGTGCTGGCAGTGTAGCCCTAGGAGCGGATGCCTGTTCTGATACCAATTGTTGGAATTAGGGTTGCAGGAAAGCACACAAAGCTTGGAGAAGAAGAAGCAAGAATGCACACAATACACAATGTATTAGATTGTGTCAATGTACAAAAGATTAGTTAGCCCTAGAATGATAGGCGTATATACAAGCCGGGGAAAAAAACCTCCTAATAAAGAGGAAAAAAGTGCCCCGACGGTCCTAAGTGTGTTCACACACATCACTGCCTATATATATGGCAACAACCAACTCAATGAGGCAAAATGTAACTATATATATGGCAACAACCAACTCAATGAGGCAAAATGTAACTATACCACCACTGAAAGGGAAGGGTTAGCCATGGACTACACGATTAAAAAGTTTTGGCATTATCTTTAGGCAACTAAGTTTGCCTTCTTTGTAGAACATCAAGATCTCCTTTATCTTATAAACAAACTCTGTACCACCAGAAGAATCACTTGATGGCTTCTAATTCTGCTCGAGTTTGACTTCATTGTAACGATGAGGAAGGGCTCACAACATGTTTTAGCCATAAACACTAATTTCATATTTAGGGAGTAATATGACCTGTATATCAATAAAACAAAATGATGACAAGGTCCACAAAAAATGGGTGAATTGAGGCCCATCATTTGTGTTTCCAATTTAAGAAAAATTGTGCATTTAATTAAACTTTTTATTAATAAATGATAGCCTTTTCTTGATTTATTTATGAATTTCATAATTGTTCATAGTGTGAAGAGGCCTATCTATTCTTAACCCCCTCAAGTATTTGCTACCCTTATTTATGAATTTCATAATTAGTCATAGTGTGCAGAGGCCTATCTATTCTTCATCCCCTCAAATATCTGCTACCCTTATAAGAGAAAAAACCTTTATGGGAGGATCTTAAGTTAGTCTCATGTGACCATAACATTTTATTACTTTGAGATGTTTGCAAGAAGGAAGGTTGCCATGAATCTTGAACACTCATTCTTATAAATGTTAAAATTTCATTCTCATTTAGTAAATATTTATTTTCTTGACTAGTTCAAGTAAATGGGGAGCCTTAGAGAGACGTGAATATTTAACACTCATTCCTATAAATATTAAAATGTTATTCTCATTTAATAAATGTTTATTTTCCTAACTAGTTCTTCAAGTAAATGGGGAGTATTCAATTTTAGAACTTTATAGAGAGACCCATCTTACATTTCACCAACTACACCATCGATGAATACTAATGGTATAATTGGACTCAACATTGGTTATGTGCATGAAGAATCTAAGTGTACATGTTTGTTTGATGTACAAAAATTCCTTATCTCTTCTTTCCTAATCTATGTTACACCCACCTTCTATCTATTTAGATTGATGGCATCAATTTACCTTTACGCATATCTACCAACGAAGTTATTGAGCAATAAACCACTCTTTCATCTTGCCCTCGATGTGCACTATGATTTGATCAACTCACAACTAAAAGTGTGTGCCAAACATTAATGGGCCCTTTATCCTACATAACTTAGACCATATGATGATACAAGAATGCACAAGAGCTCTTGATGTTGTTACAGAATGGAAGCTCATAAGAATTATGGCAACTCACAAAACCAATGCTTGATTTGTGAGGTTATAAAAGTAGGATTTATTCATAAGCAGTGGTGTGCAATAAGCAACAACCATATTTAGGGAATATAAGCATCTACTGGTTGACCTACAGGTGATAAAACCTCCTTGACATATATAACCAGACTTTGGAGATAAAGCCATACATTTTAAAGACCCATCTTACATTTCACCAACTACACCATCGACGAATACTAATGGTATAATTGGACTCGACATCGGTTATGTGCATGAAGAATCTAAGTGTACATGTTTGTTTGATCTACAAAAATTCATTAGCTCTTCTTTACTAATCTATGTTACACCCACCTTCTATGCTATTTAGATTGATGGCATAAGTTTACCTTTATGCATATCTACAACAAAGTTATTGAGCAATAAACCACTCTTTCAGCTTGCCCTCAATGTGCATTGTGATTTGATCAACACACAACTAAAAGTGTGTGCCAAACATTAATGGGCCCTTTATCCTACATAACTTAGACTATATGATGATACGAGAATCCACAAGAGCTCTTAATGTAGTTATAAAATGGAATCTCATAAGCATTATGGGAACTCACAAAACCAATGCTTGATCTGTGAGGTTATAAAAGTAGGATTTATTAATCATATTTAGGGAATATAAGCATCTATTTGGTTGACCTACACAAGGTCATAAAACCTCCTTGACATATATAACCAAAGGCATACATTTTAGAAAGTGATCTTATCACACTTGCATGTGGTGTTCAAACTTGGCCATTTCATGGGGTTGCAGGAGGTTGAGGCCTTCATCCTTTGCACAGTTAGAGATGAGGAGCACCATTTCCACAACTCCACTCATGATGGGTCCAGCATATATTGGATCTCCCCATCCAAAGTCAACCTAGCTTGCACCATGAAGACAAATAGAAGTTGCCTTGGATGCCCACAGATGGGACGCCCTTATGGACCTCTATAGCGGACTTGATGTAGTCGGAGGTCACACGTTGGATGCCTTCACGAACCTTGCTTACACAAAAGGAAAGGGGCTTGGAGCGGATTTCCATGGCAGCGGTACGCATGGTGGGACTCGGGAGGAGATTTGGGTGAAGTCTAGGTTTTGTTTGGTGGCTTCTGGTTTTGTACCGCGGGAGGCTCACGTGCTTTGAGGCACGTGCGATCAAAGCTTGCATGGAAAAGCATTCCTTGTCCTCTTATCATGGCGCTTAATTTCATTGCCAAATCCTTACCAAAAAAGACAAAGAAAAAACATGATGCAACAATTCAAATTGTGGTTTCCAATAATTATAGATTACATGTAGATATACAAACCTAAGGTTTAAGCTTATCATTAAACACCTTGCATAAGCATAACATATGTTAGTAGTATCCACAACATAGATAATTATCAAACCTAAGGTTTAAGCTTATCTCATTAAACACCTTACATAAGCATAACATATGTTAGTAGTATGATATAGTTATCTGAGCTTTTATTGTCATTAATATAAATGAGCTATTATTGTCATTAATATAGAGAAATTGACTCACGCTATGATGAAAAGCCACATGAAATTAAGGCCTTTTGTTTATAAAAGGCTTCAAATGTCTTTACCAAAACCACTAAAACAAATTACCAATGGTCAATTGAATCCTTTGAGTGACAAATTTTGTGTAGTAGTTTACAAAAACAAGAAGTTGGGGTTTATAGCTATCCACGTTTATAGCTTTGAAATTGGCTCACGCAATGATGAGAACCTTGAAAAATTGGGTTTCGATAGAAGGCCATGTTAACTTTTTTAACTTTGAAACAACCTATGCTTTTTAAAAGCCATGTTAACATTTTGGAAAATGCATTCCATAGGGTTGAGTTGGCGAGATCACCCACATTTTCTACAAAAAACATCCTCCCTCAGTGTATACCTATGATCTCCACTCTGTTGACTAGAGGCCATGTGACACAAGCAAAAAAAAAGGACCTTGACAGATGCTTAGTCATGTTAATTTTGAAAGACGTATAAAATAGGCCCCTAGGTTAGCTTCATCTAGCTCAACTTTTGAAAAATCTGCCTCACATTGAGAGAACTAAAAAATGCCTCCTCCAATTTTTTTTCAAAGAGTTGTAATTGAATGAAAAAAAACTGATGCTTCTTGAAAATTATCATTTCCTCCTTAGTCCATGGGAGAAGGTTTCACTCAAAAAAGTTTCATGAGCACATCTTCTTGTCAATTTGACTCAGAGGCCTAGGGGGCCTAGCATCTCCTCCATCACACAACCCTACGTACGGTTAACGATAGGGTTGTGTGTGAGTGGTGTAGCTTTTAATTAGATTACATCCCCTTGGAGAAAGGGGGCTTTTAGGGGGGGGGGGGGGGGGGGACGAAATGAAATTGTGTCAAAATTGATAACGGGGATGAATCCGAAGCTTGGCCAATGAAGAGGTGATAGAGCTTAACCTGCATTGTGGCGATTGGTGGGGCCGCCGCGTCTACTTGATGCAGGATTAAGCTCCTGAACCCGGGATTAACAAACCCAATTTCGCCCAAATCATCCATGCTTAGCACGGAGCTGGCGGCGGCAAGCAAAACGCCAGCTGCATTGCAATCAATCTCCAACCTGCCTTTCTCGGGATTGAATCTAATCCTCCCTGCCAATGGATAGTAGGACACTAGCAACTCACTTAAGGCCCCTCTAATCTTCTCAACCAAGGCTCTAGGATGATCCATACAAGGCTGGGGTTTGTAGACGTAGACCGTTTCCACGGGGAAAGCCACAGTCTGATCAATGTTGGACAAAAAGAGGGCTTCCCTTGGCGTGGACCTTGCCGGAACCACATTAATAATCGTGTCTATGCTAACCTTGAGGTCATTAAGGGCATTGGATTTTGCCATCCTTAGGGTATATTATCAACCTTCTGACTAACCTTTCTTCTTTTACACAACTAGAGGCTCTTGTCCTCTTGTCATTATATACATCACACATTTGTGATATTAAATATTGCACATTTTTCTTAGTTGGCCTCTCCTCACCATCACCTTTTCATGACCTTTTCATGATGTAAAAACTTCACTTCAACACCCTTTACATGCATGTTGGTGAGCGCCTATCTTTTCATGAGCACACAAAGTTCTACCTATGAGTCAAGCATTCTGATTTCTACAATCTTAATGATAGAATTCATTATCCTAGTCTATAAAGCAATCATTCACACATGAAAATTGCTAAATTTGCCTTCTTTGGACGATCTCCTCGAAAAAAACACTCAAGTTGAGAAGACTAGGAAAAGTGCCCATGCATCTGTATCCACTAGCTTAACATTGAAGAGGTGTAATGGTGAGGCACATGTACTATAATAAGTTTGTTTTTTTAACACTAAAAAAATGGCCCTTTTCAATAGGCCATTTCTCCCAAGATGTGTGTCCAAAAAAACATGTTATTTAGCTTCAATGAAAGCCCTTTGAAATCTCTAAAATTTTACTCTTCATGTCTATAGTATAAAATCCATCATTTTCCCTTTCAAATTAAATGCACAAAACTATGGCTCTGCTAAGTAAAAAATTAACAAAATAAAAACTTACTATACAAATAATGAAATAAAATGACTTTATATATCTCTACTTCTATTATGGATAAATATAGCATGTTTTATTTTTGTTGAGATGCTATTGTAAACTCTATTGTGCATTTATTTTTGTTGAGATGCTATAATAAACTCTATTGTGCATTTATTATAAACCTTAAGCTCACATTCCTCTAGCATATGCATAAACATATCAATTTTCAACCATAATTGAGCGCTTAGATGTGACCACACCAAAGCAATCACACGTCTAGGGGTATCAAAGACACTATTTATGTACACTTTTAGCAAATAAACTCTCTCTATAACACCCTTATATTGACAAGTGTCCCTAGTAAAAGCTAATTATTTGAACATATTGTGCCACAAAATGGAGGATGACCTTTCTTTTTTTGGGGGGTTCTTTAAAAAAGCTTCACAACCTAAATGACATATTTCTTTTCATGGAAGTATGTCTCTCCATGTATCCCTTAGAAAGATAATCAGGATTTTATGAGATCATATAAACGTTGCAACCCTAATATAAATCTTAAATAATGTTATTTAATTTTGTAAGTTAGAATAGGAAACCTTTTTTTGCATTTCTTCCCATGTTGCACATCTTCTACGCTATCCTTTCTTCTAGATCAAGTCTTCCAACTCTCCCCCCATACATATCCTCTCTCTCTCTCTCTCTCTCTCTCTCTCTCTCTCTCTCTCTCTCTCTCTCTCTCTCTCTCACAAAGCCTCATACGGGTTCTCTCTCTCCTCTTCTATGGTCACAAATCCTCTCTCTCTCTCTCTCTCTCTCTCTCTCTCTCTCTCTCTCTCTCTCTCTCTTTGTTATCCAAGGTAGAGGGGGGGATACAATGACTTTGAGAGGAAACTTGGAGGACATGTGGTGTAATTCTAAAGCTATAATCTTAGCTAATATGATGATATAAGGTCATGTAAATATGCAATCCATATAATAAACAATAATACTTATTTGTGATAATGCTAGATTGACTAATTCTTTCAAATTTACAAATGACACCAATTGATCCTTAAATCATGGTGTATGTTAAAGCGTAACCTACTCTTTGGTTTAGTTTAGATGCATAGTAAGGGGTTATTCCTTTGTCATCATTGAACTAATTACTATAAGTACATGATATAAGGTTGTGTGAATATGCAAACCATGTAATACACAATAATACTTATTTGATGATGCTTGATTAAATAACTCTTACATGTTTTCAAATGAAACCAATCAATTCTTTCATGGTGTATATTCATTTGGATGGATAGTAAGGGGTTATTTGTTTGTCACTAAGAACATTACACTAAACAGTAATAGTGCTAATTCACAAGTGACTTTGTTTTCATATAGTATCTTGCTGCACCATGACATGCCATAGTGCTAGTGCAACCTTGAGTTCACATATTATTACACTAGGGGTGGAGCACAAAGCATATACTGCTAGTACACAAGTGACTTCATAAACCTTATTGCTACACATATGGTCACCTACCAAGCCATGTCATAGTGCCAACACAACCTAGAGTTCGCGTATTACACGACGCTTATGCACTCAACATTTGATTCGCTAAATATAATAGTGGAAAGATTGGGGAGCCCAAAGATGCCCTTTATTTGTGGAAGACCTTCTTTAACCCCAAAGATGTCCTAATGTGATATTACACAAACATCTCACACAATATATTTTTTCAAACCCTTGCATTAAGCCAAGAGAAATAAAAAATATCTTGATACAATTATAACTTTAAAAGCTTGTGAAGCTAGTGTTTAAACAATGGGTGGTCTGGGGGTAGAGAGAGAGAGAGAGAGAGAGAGAGAGAGAGAGAGAGAGAGAGAGAGAGAGAGAGAGAGAGAGAGAGAGAGAGATATATATATATATCCATAGACTAAAATGTACCAAAATAAGCAAACTAGATTCTATAAACTTTCCAATAAAACATTATCTTGATATACTTATAACTTTGGAAGATTGTGAAGCCAATAAGCAAACTAGACACTATAAACTTTCCAATAAAAAAGTATCTTGATACAATTATAACTTTGAAAGCTTGTGAAGCTAGTGTTTAATTGTAAGATGGGTGGTTTAGGGAAGAGAGAGAGAGAGAGAGAGAGAGAGAGAGAGAGAGAGAGAGAGAGAGAGAGAGAGAGAGAGTAAAATGTATGAAAATAGGAAACTAAACCATAAAACTTTTCAATAAAAACATTCAATCTACATCATTAGATTGTATTTGAGTGAACACAAGTCCCCCTACTGGAGCCAGATTGCCAATCTAATTAATAATTTCGTATCCTACATAAAATTCCCAAAAGTGCACCTTGCAATAACACTAAATACAAAAGCAAAGAAGCACGTGCCCCTTTTAGACAATAAAATTTCTAGACAATGTCCCATTATTCTCTGTCCAAAAAAAAGAGAAGCATGACACATTAAATTATGACTACTACATAACAATCAAAACAATTTTGTTTGGAGCTAACACATCAAAGTAAACGAGAATATCATGCCTGCATGTTAAATGTCCAAAGCATGAGGTTGTCATGTTATCAAAGTGTGTCAATGTCTAATGGTGGAAACAAATAGTTAATCAATGAAGACAAATAGAAAAACAATTATATAATTGAAGTATTTGTGAAAACTACAAAAACTATTTGGAATCCATGCTTGTTGTCCCCCTCCCCTAAATTCTCACCATGGTGTATCTTTATAAAGTAGGCTGCAGGGTCTTGTTTCTTTTTTCTTTTTCTTCTTTTTATTAAAAGAGGGAAAGGGGAGGGAAAGGGCTAGGAGGGGGGTATATGCGCTAGACATAAATGACCCCTTGTGCCATTATGATTTTTTATGGAAATATTATAACTCATAAATAAATTTTAATATATTCACATGCTTGCAATCGTGTAAGTGCAAAAATTCATAATAAAATAATGAGAAGATTTTTTTCCAGGAAAAGATCCTTCCATTAGTTAAAAGAAATCTGTGAAGAGGCATAATGCAACTCTGTCCCATGAAAGTAAGAAAACTTAAAAAAAAAACATCATCAGAGGAAGCCAAACATGTGGCATGTAATGCTAGGTAGATGGCCACACCCTCCTTCTGAATGAAGAAGGTGCAAAAGAATGGCGCTCTCTATCTCCACATATGCATACATCAAAGTGAATCCCTTGCCAGGCACTCTAGGTATCTTTGTAGGGTGTGGGATCAACCCATATAAGCTTGAATGGTTGCCTATTGGGGACTGGACTTACCTGAATAGTATCATTGTAGTGCATCATTAAAGTGCATGCTATGTGCCAAGCTGCTAGCCTCAATGTTTGCATGTATATGTCTCCAAGGTTTAACCTTGGATGAAGGCTAGGTCTAATCTTTGGGGTCCAATCTTCATGATGAAGGCTATGGTCAGTATTGCTAGTTGAGATGGAGGGAGGGCATGATGACAATAAGTCCTTATTATTCTTACTCATAAAGAATGATTGGATGGCCCTCCACCACCTTCCACCACAACAATCATTCCATAGGTAATGGTATAAACAATAGTGGTAAGGTTTTAAGTGAAAAGATGGAGAATGCACCACCAAAGCTATTAGGCCTTTAAGCAACCCCAAAGGCAATGTCATTTTGTTGGGAAACTCAATAGGGTTGTCACATTTATGACAAGTTTCAAGCCATTCCAAATCAAGAGCCAAGTGCCATTCCCAAAGTTGCAAGCCACGTGTCCACTGCAAGGCTCTGCTGGTGGTGAGCCATAAACCACCAAAGGAAGTATTAAACCATGTGTGAAGGTGGAAGTTTCTTCTCTAGACATTTTACCAAAAAACCTCTAAGAAAAGTGGTTAGGATCTCTTAAATTTGCCAGTCAAGGGAGGTGGTGGGGATGCCATCAATCTATTGTAAGAGGATCCACAATATTAGTTTGATCAAATACAAAGGAATGGATGGGGGGGCAATAATAGAAAAAAGTAAAGGGATTTTTCTGTATACAGGGTCCCAGTAGAATTGTATGTTCTTGCAAAAAGCCATAAGCATCAAGATGCCATGCCCATGGCCTCAAGTGAGGAGGATTGATGTGCCACTTCCTCTCCTAGAGGTCCTTAATGCAAACCCTATAAGGGAGAGTGGGGGTAATGCCATCAAAGGACTGACACAACAAAATGTAGCTCTAAAGTGACTACAGGGAGGCCCCCCAAAGGGGAACCACATCCTAGAGAATAAGCCATCTGGGCACCATCGTGCCACTGGAGGGTCGACAAGGAAAGGATCACTAGATGATTCAATGTCGAGGCACATGGTTGACACACCCATGAGGTGCTCTTACTTGGGATGATCGGGAAGACGACAGATGCAGCACCAGGTTCCCAAAGTTTGGGCAAGACTAATTTAAACTAAACGCTATAAGAGAAGTGGGATGAGACCCAAATTAAGAATAGAACATGTGAGGGAAAAAGGATAAAAGAACCTGATGTGCAAGAGATCAGAGAAAATCAACACAGTTCAAATGGATGAATGAATATATGTAAAATGGTGAATGTAATCTAATACAAGAGGGCCTTTGTGTGAGGCATTGATGAGGTGACCTTGAGAGGAAGTAGATCGGTGATGAAGCAAGTAAGAGTAAGAGCACAGTCAATGACGAAGGCTCGCGTCATCGATGACTATGGTGGCACTCCGAGTGATGAAGAGGGTTGCGAATGTAGGGATTGCAAAACGCAAGTCTACTATCAATGGAGGTATAGGATGCTGCGCACAGGGTAGACTAGAAGTAGGGCAGCAAGACAAGGTGTTGCTGCTCTCTGTTGGATGGTGTGGTCGTGTGCCTGATGTAGTATGTTGGCAGCTGGATTAATATGTGCAGGGCAACTGCTGCTGCAGGTGTCAATTGATGAATATTCAATGAATTTTTGCAGGGGGTAGCGAAAGCATTATATAGTGCTGGCCCCCTAAAATGCCAAGTCAGCTGGCCAGCCTGCCTGAGAGAGAGAGAGAGAGAGAGAGAGAGAGAGAGAGAGAGAGAGAGAGAGAGAGAGAGAGAGAGAGAGAGAGAGAGAGAGAGAGAGAGAGGTATTAACGTCGGTAGAATGAAACACGAGGGCATATACGACCAATGGTGGGACTTGAACTTGGGTGGATCATGGCCTGTAGAGAAAAGGCCTTTTTAGGCCTTTGTAAGGTCAATATAGAGGGCCTTCCTTCTTGGCCCTTTATGCCACCCCTTTTTGGGCCTTTTTTTCACACACCCCTTCTTAGGCCAAAAGGGGACAATGAGAGAAGATGAAGAAAAAAAAAAGGTAAGTGGGTGAAAAGGAACACAATGAAGTATGTGGCATTAGGCAAGTTTGGTTCTTGCAGGGTGTAGATTATTCGTTCTTCTCTTCACCTTTTGTAGAGCCCTTTGCATGTGGAAAAAAGAACCTAAAGTGTGAGAGATTAGAGCAAAGCAACACAGCATGAAATGGTTGAATGAATATATGTAAAATGGTGAATGTAATCCACTGCAAGAGGGCCTTTGTGTGAGGCACTAATGAAGCTATGAAGCTATGGAGGATGAAATCTCTCCATGTTGAGGAGGAAGAAGAAGAGAGAGCAAGTTGGGCATAACACAAGATGATTGTATTACTACAAATGAATGTGAATAAGTTGAATGAACCACCAAGTACAATACCCTTTTATAGGCATTAAACCCTATCTTTTAACTCTAACTAAGAGGTTGTTCACACCTAGAGTGTTCACACCAAGTTGGCTATAAACCTAATGACCGGATGCCCGTATCCCCAATGTCACGTGGTATTTTGGTGTATTTCTAACACCCTCCCTCAACAAAATATCCATGGCTACTATGATGCCAATGCTAGCTCTAGTTATTACAATGCTAGTTATGATGACCATGTTGGTGCTCGTAGGTCTTACTCCAATTAGGTTTACAATGGTAGTTATGATAACAAATGCTGGACATCTAGTTATGATTATATTTCACTTAGGACAGAGGGGTGACCATAGGTGGGTTGCTTGAATGGTTTAGTAAGTCACTTGTGCCTTTTATAACATCAAGGCTATATAACAAACCCAAAAAGTTCAGAAGATTTAGATTTTGGGGGATGACCCGAGCAGAGAACACTTGACTCAACATAAAAAAGAAATTAGAAATAAAGAGAGAGTTCTTTCTTGTTGATGACCAACATGCTGATGAAGATCTTCTTGATGTAGCTCGTAATGTCGATGTAGCTCTTATATCAATGTAGATCTTAATGTTGATGTAGTCCTTGGTCTTCTTCATCCTTTATTTCATTATGCAATGAAAGTAGGCAAATATGGATCTTATTCTTAATGTGTTCATAAAGCCTAGCATGATGATGATGCATGTCCCTTTCACATGGTAATACATTGAATCTGCTTAAGGAAGTCTTAGCCTTATCAATGGCCAATGTCTTGCCCTTGTACAACTGATTTATGAGCATGATAGATGAGGTACATGAAGCATATAAGCTTAGAAATCCCATTGTTCCAAACAATGGTAATACAATTTTATACCTAGTTTTAGATTAACAAATTAAGCATTCAAAGGAAGGGAAAAATATGATTTAATGCTTTACAAAGGTTTAGCAACACTTGAATGTGAGATATGAACCATTAATGGCCTAAAAACCTCAAATGATTCGCACTAATCAACGATATTAGTGAAAGCAATTTTTTTGTATTTGAGCAAAAAACACCCTAATTTGGAGAGCACTGTCGACAGGGAAAATCAAGGGGCTTTCTCAATATGAATCTTTGGAAAGCAATTAGCAAGTCCCCAATGGTATGATTGAACCCTTAATGACACTAATTGATGAGTACAATTAGCACTAATTTCTTGCTTAATGACAAAGAGTTGAAAATGATGATTTGCTTGAATCTCCTCCTCCTTTGATCATTTTGCTTCAAGATTTAGGCTATGCATAGATTGTTGAGTCAATGATTGATCCCCAAGAGCACTTAGAAGAAAATAAACTATAGGCGCCGATTTTTGTTATGAAGCTGCATTTTGCATTTTTTTTTAACTGCTCCTCCCGGCTCCGCCTATGTACCAAATAAGCTTAAAATTTGTGTGCTTGTAGCTCTTACCATGTAGTAGCTACAGCTAAGAGGAATTAGGTCAATTTGAAATAACAAAGACGAATTTGTTAGAAACCTCGAGAAACCTCCAAAAAGAAGCATCGAATTCGTGTGACTGTTTGCGGTCAATTCAAGGCATGTTTTGATGAATCCCTTGTGTTGTAGCTTAGCAGTAGGGTTAGGTTGATGCTAGTAAGAGAGGTTACAAGGATATACAATGGAGAAGGAGAATGAGATGATTGTGGGGGGGGGGGGGTAAAGTTGCATTTTTGCAAGTAAGAGAAAAAGTGGTGAGAAATGATAAAATGGGTAATCATTCACTAATCATGATTATTATATGTGATGATGAGTAGAGATTAAGCATGAATCATTGAGAATCATGGCTCTGATACCATGTTGGCAATCACAGGCTCAACTATGGAGCTATGGAGAATGAAATCTCTCCATGGTTGAGGGGAAGAAGAAGAAGAGAGAGAAGAGAGAGCAAGAGAGAGCAAGAGAGAGCAAGTTGGGCACAACACAAGGTGATTGCATTATGAATGAATGAGAATGAAATGATTGAACTACCAAGTACAATACCCTTTTATAGACATTAAACCCTATCTTTTTACTCTAACTAAGAGGTTGTCACACCTAGAGTGTTCACACCAAGTTGGCAATAAACCTAATGACCAGATGCACGTATCCCCAATGTCACATGGTATTTTGGTGTATTTCTAAGAAATACTCCATAGCCACAAACATATATAAACATGGAAATTATGTAATAATCTTGAAGAGAACAAGACAAGCAAGAAGGGAGGAGCTCCTAAGCTTGAGCTCAATAGTAGATTATATTATGAAAAGTGACCTTGCATACCCTCATAAGTCATATACTTGTGGGCTTTGTTTGATCGTGTCGATAATTATGGGGTGCCCAAATTATGTTCTCTTTACATATATAAATCTTATATGGCCGGCTTCATTACAAAGGTGGGCCTTTAGCTATATACAATGTGAAATATCTAATAGGGTAGGGACTATAAAAAGTGTATAGAAAAGGAGTAACAAAGCCCTTGCCTAGTCTAGCGTCCATCCTCTCAGAAGTGTTACTGTATGTTAATCCCATTTTAGATTAACAAATATGCTCCTTGCATGAGGACATTAATAAATGTTATGTAAAGGCACTATAAAGATTGTACATTATGAGATACTGGCTAGCCAAGGCTTTAGTTAGTTTTGGGCACCCAAGTATGAATAAGGACTAGTTGCATAAAAGGACCAGTTGCATAAAAGGAATTTTCTCATAATGGAAACAACAATCCCCTTTTGTGCTATAATCAAAGCTCTTGCTTTGTCTTGTGTGTGTGTGTGTGTGTGTGTGTGTGTGTGTGTGTGTGTGTGTGAGAGAGAGAGAGAGAGAGAGAGAGAGAGAGAGAGAGAGAGAAAGAGAGAGTTTACTCTAGTGCATGTTCCTCTTCCATGCATGTGTGTGGGAGAGTGAGAGGAAGATTGCCTTGCATTGTGGTGTGAGTGACTCCGTGGTGACAGTGTGGAGGTTAAGATTGGAAGAGTGGAGCTTCCAAAAGCGAGCTTGGAGAGCCTCAAGGGACGTGAGCTCGAAGCATTGGTAAGTACCCAAAGATAGTTGTTGTATATTGCTTCTTTTGACTGTGGATGTGTGGAGTTCCCTCTTGGGAGATCCGGTAGCCCATAACATTTTTGGCACCGCTGCCGCCGCCGCAGAAACAACCATTTGTCTTCCATTCTCTTACAGCTCTAAATCCCATTATCAAAGATTCACTATTGCCTTTGCATTTTGAAGGTGCGTTGTGAAAAACTATGTAGATAAGGTTTGTGTGGAAGAGAAGAAATTAGAGTAGTTGAGGAAAATTGTGTATTTGGAAGTGTGGGTGAGGAGTACTTGGTATTGCCTAGAGGAAAGCTACATTGGGATTTCCTTTCAATTTTGTTGTTTTCGTCACCAATTTCGCTACTGTGAGCTAGTAGTGGTGATACACTTTGTTCTATTTTTTCCAAAAAATCACAAAAATTATACAAACAAGGAGCCATTGGTTGTGTTGGTGACTTGCATTGCATTCCAATTGCTAGGCACAACCTTTTTGGATCTTGAGGGCAAAGAAATCACACTCTAATTCAATGAAAACATCATCCTATTAACTCGAGTGTTAAACACATGAAAGTGTAGGAATGTGTTTCACGGCGTGAAACACAGTTCACGACATGAAACACTATCCATCAACATGCCAAAAATTTTGGGATTACCTTACTAAAGTTAAGGCGTCCTATCCTTGCACATCTGACACAAAGAAATAGAAAATCTTATCTCGTAAAAGCACAGTGAAACTGTTCACACTGTGAACCATATTCTAGTTCACGACGTGAAACACAGACTGCTACTTCACGACGTGAAACGCAGACTGCTACTTCACGATGTGAATTGTAGTCTGCTATCTCACGGAGACCTGCTCATTCACGGATTAAGGATTGTCATACTAGAGTTAAGAGAGGACCATATTTGCACTATAGGAGTCTCCACGACTCGGATTGATGCAATTCTAAACTAAAATTTTGAAGCGTGAAACACAATTCACGACATGAAACATAGACTGCTACTTCACGCCGTGAACTGTAGTCTCCTATTTCACTGAGATCTGCCAATTCACGAGACGACGAGAAGAGTCAGTTTGATAGAAAAACAAGCGTAATGGCTAGAGTAGTGATTTAGCATGTTGAATCATATTCTCATGCACTTGAGGTCAAGGAAACTCATTGGAGATGACCTTGCCCCCAACGATAATTCATCAAATCATCCAGGTTCTTCCTACCAAAGAAGTGTTGGTTCAGGCCACTCGGTGTGAGAGCACTCAATTGAGTGTTATAGCTTGGAAAAATTTGACCAACATAGAAATCAATAGTGAAAAAGCCATGGAAGAAGGGCTAAGATTCTTTGGCTTTGGAGAAGAAAAACTAGCTTCTCTTGTGCGAAGTCCAATGGAATCTTTGATATGGCCAGGGGATTTTTTGGTCTCCAACATGCACAGAAGATAAAGTGCAATATGTTCACCTTATTATCCACAAGCAGATGGCCAAGTTGAGAGCACTAAAACAAGATTTTATGTGCTATCTTGACCAAGACCCTAGAAGACAGTCAAACAGATTGGGAACATAAGCTCACTGCAGCAATATAGGCCTATCGTACATCGTATAAGGTGGCGACGTGATACACTCCCTTTCCTCTACCTTATGGCATTGATGCGGTAATGCCTATGGAATTCTTAGTTCCGATCCTGCATATCGCGGTACAAGAAAGGCTTACAGAAAACGCGTTAGCCGAGAGGCTGATTGACTTAGAAAACTTGATAAAACCTGACTAATTTCACCGCATGGGCTTATGGTCGAGAAATTGTGGAGAAAACATTGGTTTGACCATAACCTAAAACACAAAGAATTGGAAACGAGGGACCTTGTCCTCATGTATGGGGTTGGAAGCATCAAGAAAAAGAAATTGAAATACAAAGGGTTCGGACCTTTTAGAGTGTCTAAAATCACCCCTCAAGGGTTAGTCCAAATTGAAACCATCGATCGGCCGGGTAGAAATGGAGGGATACATCAATGCAAGTAAGCGCAAAAAATATCATAAACCCCTGACCCAAGAAATGCTTGAACAAGAGAATATCTAAAACACAAGAAAGAGCTAGTCAAGGAAACAATCAGACAAGTTCAAGAGGAAGCTAAGGCAAGGAAAGCTAAAGCAAAATAGAGACTCCAAAAGGGAGAACACTACATATAAACATGGCTTCACTCACCCTGCTTGAAGAGGATGACCTAGATACGCCTTAGTGTAAATGTCTCTACAAAGGGTAGTCACGCAAAAATCATATACGGGATAAAGTCATAACTTGATTTCCTATGAAACATGGGTAGCTCTAAACAAACCCCACCTAGAACCAACTAGTGCACAAGTTCGTAGTGTGCATTTATCAGTTACACAAATAATGGGATTTTTTAATGTTAACATCTCCATCAGAGATAATCCCTTGGTTGGAAAGGTATTTGGTATGCCTGTAGGAACCGTAGAAGAGGAGATGATTCTTGGATAATCCTAGATTTGCGCACAAGTGTCACATCCAATGGGAAAGTTGGGCAGTACAACTTAACGATGGCAATGACACCATCAGCATCCCATTATGGAGTCCCTTGAATAAGGGAAAGCAAGCGGTTACATGTTATATGGAGCGACCCATGCCAAGAAAAATAGAAAAATCAATAGATTAGGCGTCCACCTCAACCTAACATCGCCATTCAAGAGGACCACAGAAAAGGCAGCGAATCTATCCAATCAGACAATAGTGGGTTCCCAAATCCCAACTTCAAGTCCAAGGATACTATGATAGTGACAAAACCTCGTGGGTATCAGAGCAATGACACAAAGCCAAATGAAAGAGCCAAAGGGATCAAACTAGGGAGAGGAAGCTGCAACCCAAGCACGCCCAAGCACCAATTGGCATTCAAAAGAGATGGGAAAGAAAAGACTTACTAACAGCACAGGGCTACTATCAAGGAAATGCAAAAGTATGGCTACCAAAAACTAACACAAGATCCAATGCGGCATTTACCTCCAAAGGAACAGAGGAGAGCCATAGGCATAAGTAGAATAAAGGCCGAGATAGATCAAGTGTCAAGGCAGCACCAAAATGGGTTTGGAAGAAGAAAACTGATCAACCAAGTAAACAAAGGAGTGTGACACCTCCAATGTCACCTACCAAAGAGATCGAGTTGAGCTAAGTTATGGACCAGGGTAATGCAGATGTACACCCACATGTACATGAAACAAAACAAGTTCACCAGGATTCAATAGATGTACTCCTCCACTAGATGGAAGGAAAAATCAGAAGATCTCACTCAGAACTACATCGGCTACACAACACATACCCACCTGCTCCCAAGTGCAAACTTGGTTTCTGTGGCAATAAAAGAAAGGAGGGTGACAAAGAGTACCTAGCTCCAAGCAATAAATCCAAATGGGTATAAGGTAAAGGGGTATGCATTTCATGCTATGAAAACATGCTCATACATTTCACATGTACAATTTTGATATTCTAAATACATATCGTGTGGCCTTGGAATGTTTGACCATATAGGATTCCATAAGGTATCAACATTTGCATGCATAAGGGAACATAGTTGTTTCACGTCGTGAGCTGCTTCAAGCTGTTTCACGTCGTCAAACACTTCGGGCTATTTCACGTCGTGAACTGCCTCATTACAGCTCATGCCATGAAACGATAAAAAACCTTCCACAAATTGTCTGCAGACATGTGGCATGCCCAATAAAGATGGTCGTCAGTGCTAACAGCTATAACATAAATACCACGTATTTCCTCTTTTGTGCATCATTTTTTGAGTCGTCTTCTTCGCCCCCTGCTCGTTTGCGATCATCATGTGCACTCCGTCCGCCCAGCTTTTCGCCTACTGCTCGTTTGCGATCATCACTCCATTGCACCACAATTGTCTTAGGTAGGAGCTCGATGCTTTGTGATTACTTCAATCATCTATGATTTGAGTTTCTACTAGAAATGCTTGTTCTAAAAGAACATGTAATTGCATCTACTTCAGTCCTTTCTCTTTTTTTATATACTTTTATCTTCCCATGTGCTTCATTTCTTCCACTCACACTAACAAAAATGTGGGATTTCCACACGTGAAATAGTATTCTGCTATTTCACGATGTAGAAAAACCTCGGCTACACTTTCACGCAAAACAAACTGATGTTCTACATCCTCCTCCTCCTGATAAATCACTCACGCACAATAGAGCAAATCACTAACATGCATCACAAATTGTAAGCTGTGAAAGATACCCTGCTAGATCACAAAATTGCTATTTCATGGGTTAACCTTTCATGTCTTAACCTTTCACGGGTTACCCTAACACGTCTTAACCTTTTCGGGTTACCCTTTCACATCTTAACCTTTCATGGGTTAACCTTCATGTCAACCTTTCATGTCTTAACCTTTCATGGGTTAACCTTTCAACGGGATAACCTTTCACGTCTTCACCTTTCAATCACACGAGTTAACCTTTCACGTCGTAAACTACAGTCTGTTGTTTCACGAAACAAACTAATTCACGTAGTTACCCTGCTAATTCACCACATCATTGTTGTTATTGCTCACCTTACTAACACTCTTCCCCTCATACGTCACCTATTAACGCACCACTCACGCACGAGCTCCTACCAGTTAAAACTGACTGATGCTCTATTGATAATGTTATAGATGGCATCCTCAGAAAACTCCGACGACTCGATGTTTGAAGGGAACTCAACCGTGACTCAAGCCAGTGCTACAGGATCTCCGATCGCAAGAAGCGAGCACCATGAGGTACCATGCTGACATATCTTGGACCTTATGCATAGGATTTAAAGGGGACAATGCTCTAGGTAGACTTCCAAACAAATCAAGGAATATCCTCTTCCAATACCACAGCCCCTGAGTGCCTCCAGATTCTAGAGTACACATATATGCAATATAAGCTGGAAAAGGTGGGGCTAGGCAAGATGGCAGAGGTAGTACCCTGCACATTCAACCAATCACTCTGTGCTGAATTCCTCAAAACAGACAACAGGAATACAAAAAGGGAACAATAACAAAGCCAGATGGATCTACATAACAGGTACTCATCACCAAGGGGATGATACTAGAGGCATTGCAATTGCCACCCCCCCTCAATCCAATCACATGTTCATCTCATAGATCAAATGCCAATGGAAGACATGCTAAAGAAGATTGCATATAATTCAAATGGGGCTAAATATGAAAACATCATGGAAGAAGCGGATGAACGAGCCTGTCGCACCATGTCGATGATCTTATGCAGGTAAAGCTAGTGCACAGGTACAACAGAGTACCTCTTCACAGAATTGCCAAGGTACATGAGGAGAAAGAGGAGGATTGGGCATGTTTATCCATAGGGAGATGGAAAACTACCTCAAGTACCACTAGTTAAAGGTGTGCAACCCTTACCTTCTCACCAAAATACTTAGCCATGCAGGCAACATTCCACTAACCCAAGGAACTCAGGAACAGGAAGCATCACAAGCCCAGACACAACAAGAGGTCATGGCGGATCCGACACACCTCCTCACAGCAGATTTGCAGGAAGGACAAGTTATTACAGGACCTTTTCTCCAAAATTGGGCTTTTACAAAATTGAACCTTAGTCTAATGCTTTTAAAGCATCTCATCAAAAATAATTCTTGCCCAACATATGTACAATGGAACAAACCATACAAAATTAAATATTTAGCACATGTGCTTAACTAGATAATCTCGTCCAATGTCCACCTTGGCTATCTCGAACTCATGATCTATACTCAACATAGCCCACAATGTTAGATCAAATTACTTTGGAATCACTCACAAAAATAATTCTAACAAATAGAAATCATTCATAGCACATGAATCTTGCATCACACAATTATTTGGATTCACTCCCATGATAAAAAATTCTGAAAAATCTCACTCCTGTGATAGTCCTCCCATTTGAGAAGACAACCGTCTCCTCGGTTGTAACTATCAACACACACGAGTGATTAAACATATTAATTGTTCGCACATTAGATTCACTCACAATGTTTTCATACACGTCACACGTATTCACAAAGGATACCACACGTCTCACACGTGTCACAGCTGGTTGGACTCACTCACAACCAACTAGGGTCACCCTCATCAAGAATTATTTCAAAAGAGTTGATCGGACTCACTCACAATCAAATTCACAGAATTTTTACACGCATCACACGTGTCTTAGAGTTGATCAGACTCACTCACAATCAAACTCTCACACATTGGATTCACTCACAATGTTTTCGTACGCGTCACATGTATTCACATGACCTTTTCTCCAAGTACAAGATTTCAACAAATTTTACAAATTACTTTAAATAAGTTCACTACAAGTTAATACATCAACCTTAGAAGAAGAATTAAATGGAAAACTTAAATGAAAAAATATTTATGAACACAAGACAAAAGCATTGGGTCTAATCTGCCTCCCCATATGTAAGACCTGTAGTCTCACACATATGAGTATTTCAATTATTTATTAAGGTATGAAGTAATTTGATACAATCATACATCTTCTCATTAGAGGATAAAAGAGAACATAGAAAGAAAAGAGAGAGCTTCATCCAAGGAGCCTACAATTCTTACAAACCATGTTTAATCTCTCTCTCACTCTTACAAACCATGTTTAATCTCTCTCTCTCTCACTCTTACAAACCATGTTTAATCTCTCTCTCTCTCACTCACTCACTCACTCATGACATAATTAAACCATATAAGGAAAATAATAAGAGAACTAATACGCCCGATAGACGTTTGCCTATCTCAGTCTGTCTTGGCTCCCTGTATACAAGTACAAACCATGGTTTGCAATTCTTACAAACCATGTTTAATCTCTCTCTCTCTCTCACTCGCTCATGAAATAATTAAACCATATAAGGAAAACAATAAGAGAACTAATACGCCCGATAGACATTTGCCTATCTCAGCCTGTCTTGGCTCCCTGTATACAAGTACAAGCCTGCAACTTGCAGCCATTGTATCTCTCTGGTTTTTTGTTAGAATATAATCGAGTTGGCACTTAACATTACGGGAATAGTCCTGATCTACAACTCCACCTGAGCCATTTTGCTAAATTCAATCGTATACAAAAACCAACCTACTTTTTAAGGATCTTTATCATAAATATGCTATTTTTATCATAAATTTATTTTTTATATTTCTCTAATTGTTTAGAGATATTCATATACTCTCATCTCTAACTATAATTTTTATTGAATAAATACAATTAAATTCTCAAGAAAGTTCACTCACATAACAGTCCTCCCGGTTAAGAAAGCAAATGTCCTTAGTTGTGTAGCTTACAAAACCTGGCCTAGATATTTGACAAAAGAAAAGTCCAACAAACTAGTATAGTTGTACACATGGTACATTAGATCATACATTACCAATAAAATGTGTTTGGCAAGTCCTACCAAAACCATCAATAACAAAGTATGCATGTTGTTAAATATATTTCTTTTCTTCTTCAAAAAAATAATAACATTTGATAAGAAACATACCCGTCATACCAAAAGCCCGATATTGTTGTTACGATATCAACCATCTCGATCCATTGTCTTATATTCATGCCATATTCACCCTGGCTAATAAGCAACACATGCTCACACTCTCTCCAACTATACTAGTTATCCACACCATCACACAATGTTAGCAGCTCACATGTACTAACACCGACAGCAATCATGAGTACTAACCCATACTCAAGTCCAGTTTTCTCTAAGCCATGGGTATCCCCAATGACCCTAGAGTGTGATCAAACACATCAGATCAGTGCCTCTTTCTCGAGAAAACAACTGTCATCTAGTGTGTGGCTGAGAAAACCCTTCTCGGTAATTACTCAAAACCCTTCTTGGTAATTACTCCAACCATATCACCACCATCACATCCCATCCATTTTGACTTATGAGCACAAAGCCCGTCAATCTCACCAACCTACAAAAACACTAAAAGTTAGCAACACATGCTAAAAGTCCACGATAACACATAAGTATAAATCCAATACTTAGTTCCAGCTATCCCTAATTTCATATGTCCTACACATGGAATATTCGGAATCACCCAAGTGCCATGTTACGAACATAGTGGTAATTAGGTGTCCTCAATTAACCACATGAAGATGGATGGACAAACCGTGACATCCCTCCTTCCTAGGATAGCAACAACTGTCCTCGGTTGTTGCATCATATCAACTGGCCCGTGTTTGAAAGTAAGATTGGGTAAGGTTGGGATAGGTGGAACAAAACCGTTCAGGTATCCATTTAAGAATTAACAAGTAGAGTATAACTATTCTCCATTGTTGTGGTGTGATTGAAATTATTTGTCCAAAACAACTTAACACTCCAAGAGATGTGAATCGTTATGGTTTCTATGAATAAGCAATATAAAATTCTTGAACATAATTCGTTATGGTTTCTATGAATAAGCAATATAAAATTCTTGAACATAATTCGTGAGAAACTTAACATCATAACAATGAAAGATAAATTGATTATGGATACAAGATAATAGATACTAACCTTGAGTGTTGAAAAGTTATCTGAGAGGATGTGAGATTATAAATAAACAATAGATAGAAATGACTTTTCAATACATTGAAAGTTTAAATACAAATATAAATATGAATGACTAGCAACAATTCTAACAATGAAAACTTGAATTTAACTATTTAATAATAACTCATTCTTATGAATGAAAAATAACAAAGTTCAAGACATAAAAGAAAGATAGGTCAAATTAAGCCGAACAAAATAAACTTGTACAAAATGTAAGGCATAATTTCAATGAGGCTTGTATAAATACCTTTATAAGATATTTATAGCATGTCAAAGGAGATTATGATGGAAAGATTAATTCCTATTTGAAGTTGAAATAAACTTGAATAATAAATATAAAACTTGGCAATCATAAGATTGAGTTAAGAGTAGGAAGGTAGCACCTTACATAGATTCGATGCAATGATGTTCTGCAAAATAGCAAAAGCACTATAGCCCAATTATTAATAGATTAGTCCTCCATAACCCACATCTTTGATTTTCTTTCCCTAAGCATGTGAAAAGATCTTGCACTTGGCCTGTAGCTCTGAGCTCGAGACAACCAAGGTGGACATTGGACAAGATTATCTAGCTAGCTAAATATTTAATTTTGTATGGTTTGGCCCATTGTACATATGTTGGGCAAGAATTATTTTTGATGAGATGCTTTAAAAGCATTGGACTAAGGTTCAATTTTGTAAAAGCCAAATTTTGGAAACAGCTATGCTATTTATGGCTCCAAGGGCTAAATTTATTAATATGATTTAAATACTGCGTGTGGGAGTGGAGCCACACACGTCGGGGGGGAGATTGCACCCAGTCTTGTGTTCTTTGATTCTTATGTTCTTTTGATTTATGCTCTTGATTTATGCTATGATGTTATGGTTAATTTCTTTTATTATTTAATTTATGGAATAATCTAATCTCCATATACCATGGTCCTGTAACAGTGGTATCAGAGCATGGCAAATTCAAGAATTGAATTTGGGTCATGGAGAGTTGAAGAAAAATCAAGAAATTGATTTTTTCTCAAAGGCTATTGGCTTGGAGCAAATTTGAAGGCTTTTCAACAAATTCAAAAATACTTGCACGAGAAGAGTAGAATCTGTTAGCAAGAGTACAAGACTTTGGACAAGGACACAATTTATCCGAAAATCCAAGAGGTAAAGAAGAGAAGATATGGAAAACCTTTGGACAAAAGAAGCTATGATTATGTGAATTTTGTAAACTATTAGATCAAAATTTGGATCAAGGGCTAGGAAGAAAGCCACCCTTTTAAGGAACACCGCCCTTCTTCTTCCAAAACCACCTTTCTCAACTCAAATCATTTCCCTAATCCAATCATATGGATGAAATCAGCAAGAGAAGGAACATTAGAACCCACAACCGGATTGCTAAACCAGTAAGAGTGTCTGAATTCCATAATCAAGGGTGGGAGGTGATGAATTTTTCTTATTTTCTTTCAAATAATAAAAGTGCTAAACTATAAGAAGAAGCAAAAGCCATATATATATATATATATTTATTTATTTAATTCCAATTGATTTTACTTTCTTCCTCTCTCTCTAATTGAAGGTGAGGGCAACTTCATCCTCCTCTCCCTCCACTCGGCGGCTTCTTTTCCCCTCTCACCTCTCCAAATTCAGTGGCGGCAGTTCGTGTTGGCTGGGTGGCCGATTGTTGCAGGCTGAGAAATGCTTGCAAAGGCTTTTATTATAAACCTTTAATAAGATTTTTTTTAATAATCTTTGTGTAATATAAGCTTTTATATATATATATATATATATATATATATATATATATATATATATATATATATATATATATATAGTGACATATCAACCATAATCTCCCCAACCATGCCCTAGCATAAGTGTAAATGTTGATCACCCAAGCGAGTCATCAATGTTCATAACAATAGTTGATCTTGATATTTTAACACTCCCCCTCGAGCTCAACTCCATGGCACACTATACTCCAAGAAAGCTCCTAAACCTATGAAGCTTCTCTATACCAAGTGCCTTCATGAAGATATCAAACATCTGATCCTATGTGCTAGCATATACTAGATCTAAATCATGTCCTAGAACCTTCTCCCTTACAAAGTTATAATGCATCTCAATGTGCTTCGTTCTAGCATGGTATACTAGGTTACTAGTATTAGCCAACTATGTTGTCACAATAAATGACAACGGCCCTATCCATGGGCTCACCCATATCACCAAGTAGCTTCTCAAACTAAACTACCTCACAAGCTACCACCATAGTAGAACCCCTATACTCAACAAGACAACTATCGCCTATTTCTTACTACTCCAGCTCACATCAGCACACCCAAAAGAAAACATAAAGTTGCTAGTAGATCTCTTGTCTCCAACACTATTATCCCAATTAACATATGTGTATCCATGTAGCTGTACCTCTATACTAGCCTCATGGAAAAGTCCAATCAATTGTGGACTTTATGTACCTGAGAATCTGTCTAGCCACATCAAAGTGTGGCTTCCTGGGGGCCTATATAAAGTGGCTCACAAGTCCAACAACATAGCTTAAGTTTAGCCTAGTAATGGTCGTGTAGATCAAGCTGCCCACTATGCACCTATACGTAGTGGGGGTCTATATAAAACTGGCTCACAAGTCCAACAACATAGCTTAAGTTTAGCCTAGTAATGGTCATATAGATCAAGCTGCCTACTATGCACCTATACGTAGTGGGGTCTAAAATCTCACATGCATCAAGCTTTGTGTTCTGCTCCAATGGCACTAAAATAGGCTTATAGCATGTCATACCATACTTAGACAACATGTCTAAGCCACACTGCCTTTGTAACAACAAAATGCCATGAGCTGATCTCCCCACCTCTATACCCAAAAAATACCGTAGCTCACCCAAATCCTTTAACATAGCATGATTCCTCTATCTTTTTTGTATAAAGTGAAAAATCTACATTGGATATTTGAAATCCAATGGTAACTCCTTGATCTTGTTTAACCATGCTTTGTGTACCTACTTCAAGCTGCCATACAAGGCTTTGCATAACCTACACACAAAATCTGTGTATGCATCACTGTCATACCTAGTGTCATGTATACTTCTTCTTGTAAATCACCATGTAAGAAATCATTATTTACATCCATCTCATGTAGTGACCAACCCTTTGTTGCAACCATAGCAATGACATCTCTTACGGTTATCATTCTTGTAAGCGAGTCGAATGTCTCCTTAGTCAATGCCATAGGAATGTGCATACCCTTGGCAACTAATCTTGCCTTATACATGCTCACACTAATCCATCTAAGTTATGGTTGACCTTAAACACCCACTTATATCTAATTGCCTTCTTTTCCTTGGCAAAGACACTAACTCCCATGGTGCATTTGCATCCAATGCTGCCATCTTCCCATTTTTTATTTTCAAGTTCTTGCTCAAAACAAGTAGGCTCCAACTCTTATATTTCTTTAACAATGTAGGTATAATGATGGGTTGTATATCCATCCTATCTCAACCTATCAATAGGGTATCTAACCGTGGTATAGCTGTTGCGTACACCTAGATCACCTGCTAGATGTTCTCAATATAACCTTGGTTCTCCTTGCACCAAGAGTAACCATTGATGGAATTCCAAGATCCTTATCAAGACTCTGCTCGGAGCCACTAGAATCACCATCCTACATATAAGTGACCTGCTAACAGATCATGCACAAAATTTTGATCTACCTTTTCCTTCCATTTGCATTATACATGTGTATCTACATATGTCTTCAACCTGCCTGACCATGGACTAACACTAGATCCACCATGGTCTACTGAGCACCTGTGACTACTACCCTACATGTCACGGAAGCATGATTACTTCTTACATTTGCATCTTATATTGCCTTCATTTGGCACATACCAGCTACTCTAAAGCATAACCAATGAAGATGTATTTCTCTACCTTTGGATTCAACTTTTTTCTCACTTCATTGGGAACATGCACATATGCAATACACCCAAACACTTTCAAGTGAGACACATCTGGTTTTATGCTTGTGAACTTTTGTTCAAGTGTCATACCATTAATAATTACAGTGGGAGTTCTGTTCATAATGTAAACAACAATGCTATTATAGCCCAAAAATAATATGGGATATTCTTTTCAGACATCATGCCACTTGCCACTGCTCCAATGTGCCTAACTTTTTCTTTTTACAACACCATTTTGTTTCGGAGTGCACCTGCATGTGAACTATCTCTTGATTCCCTTCTTTCTCAAGAAATCACTGAACTCATTGTTTGCAGAAATACTCTCCCCCACTATCTGATCTCACGCATTTTATTTACATGCCTTTTTCCTTCTTGACCAAGGCTTTAAATCTTTGAAAATGAGTAAAAACCTATGAACTCACACTTTCCTAGTGTGATTATCAATGAATATAACATAATACCTATAATCTGCAATTATTGTAGTCTTGGTCGGTCCCCCCATACATCCGAATGTATAACATCCAATGGCCTTACACTAACATCCTTTTCATGCGGCTTCATTCTCCTTGCCTTTATTGCATGCAAAGTGATAATCCCAATTCAGGCATATGACTATTCAGTAGTCCCCAAAATCACATATGGATCAATTGATTCCCTTTTTCTCCTCACATTCTTGCGCTTTGCTACGACACCTCTTTGTGTCTTTGTTGTTGTAATCCCGGCCTCTTTAACATTTGCATCAATGACGTCAACTAACTTTTTCTTTAACAAAGTGGTTACATCCCTAACATGAAATGGTCACAAAGATGGTCTAGTCCCAATGTATTTACCAATAAGGTATGCATTGTAATGAGCGTGCCATGGCCAAGTCATCAGCAGATGATGCATCATAATTTGCTAAGAGCACCCCCCGTAGAAGCATTGTAGTGATCACTCTACAAAAATACAAGTCACCACAGATGCCTCATACAAGGAAACATGCTAAAGAGCCCCCATAGAGTCACGCATGGAAGAATATTTATTTTCTTGAAAGATTTATAGTTTCCACAAATGGATCACCAACACTTTGTTAAAGGATACATTTACCCCATGGAACCATGCAAGCCAAGTCTCCAAAGCTAAAGGCTCATTTTTGTGTGCATGTCCTGAGTGCCACCAATATGCCAAAGAAGATTTCAAGGCATCTCTATGAAATTTTATTGCAATATCCTGTTGGTGAATCCCCTTAGGCATAAAAAAGAAAGTTGCACACCCCTTTTTCATACCTATGGAGACCCTCATAAAGATGGGTACTTGGACATATTTTTTGAATAATCCTATAAGGAATTCATGGTCTTGAAAGCAAGACATTAAGTAAATAAATACATAGGTTTTTTTTTTTGAAATAATGTGAGAGAGACCACAAGGATAGATTTTCAAACTCATTTCCATCTTTTCAAAACCCCTTGAAGCATCCTTTAATAAGGGTCTCCATGTTCATGACTAAATTGTATGTAATAATTTTTTCCAATGCCTTTTCAATTAATGAGGGTCATGACTAACTTGTATATAATAATGTTTTTTGTAATGTTGTGATGAAGTTATTTTCTAAGAACCCTCATGTATGTTTTAGATTTTGTGCATGGGTCCCTTGCAAAGAAGAAAATTGCAAGAGGAAAAGTGTTAGTGAGAAGTTAATAAAGAGACTCATCTCCCTAATGTTGAATTTGTTGGAGATTGAAAGACCCATCATCTTATTGGGGGCAGAGCGATAATATAAATGCTATGGGTATTGTTAAAGGAGGAAGTGTTATCTGTAGGTGAAAGAGTTCAAAGTGTCCAAGGATCCCACTTTACAGATTGTTTCTATTTTCTAGGGTGAGGGAACTCAGAGAGAATGTTACCTCTTTAAAAGAAGCTATTCTTAGTATATGAAGGAAGTGTTTATTGTGTCCACCTGCACATATGATAGGAAAGAGATACCAATTTCCCAAGAAGTGGGGTCAAAGTGGTGTTGGACACAAGTTGAAAGAGACTTTAAAGAGGGAATTGGAAAGAATCTTGAGTTTGAATTTATGAAGAGAAAAACATATTATGTTTAGGAAGGGAACCAAAGGAGGACAGTGGCACAGATAACAGTGATCTCAAAAGGATATAAAGTGATAAAAGAGATGCACATAAAGGTGGTATGCATCTTGATAGATCCAAGAAGAGCAAGTGAAATATCTTCACTTTCTAGATTGCAAATAATGAATTGAGTAAGTGGCACTAATTTTGAGAAAGGGTTTTTTGTGTGGTGTCATGTTCTTGGGTGTTGTGTTCTTGGTTGTTCAAAATTGTGTTTCCTTTTGGATATGTGTATTCTTTTGGTATGATTGAGTTTCCTTTTGGTATATGTGTAGCCGTAACAACCATGGTGTCAACTTATCCAACTTAAAGGGTGTCATTGTGAATGCACCAAATATTTACAAGTGTGATTCAATTTGATATTTAAAAAAGATGCCTCCAGATGATGCAAAGACTTTGGAGTCAACGAGGATGAAAATATAGTCAAAGTCATCTACGACTTCGTATCCAAGAGATGGCCTTGCAAAGTTGGTGTAGGTGGTTTTCATATAGCAATGGGGATTATGTATTGATATATACAAAAATGAGTTACCCAATGGGATTGTTTGCTTGTTACCCTTAATGACGTTAGTTAGCATTACATTAACAATAGACCGCATGACTAAACTTTGATTTTCTATACATAAGAGAAGAGTAAGTTTAAAGTAGGCATTGCCATTTGTAAGTATATGTTTTGTGGTTTAGTTTTTTTGTGGTCCAATTGTGTTTATGTAATTTACATGGTTTTGTGTCTTGATTTCTTTTAGATCTTGAACATCATTAGTCAAACAAAATTGTTTTCCCTTTCATTTGAGGGAGAAGGCTCCTTTGTGAGATTTTTTGTGATTCAATTTATTGTTTATGTATTGTTTAGATCTTGAACTTCATTAATCGAACAAAGTTGTTTTCCCTTTCATTTGAGGGAGAAGGCTCCTCTAAGTGATTGGAGAAATTGAAGTTGATTACAATTCATTCAGTGCGCCCATTAAAAAGAATATCATTTGGTTGAATTTTCTTGTTGGGCTCTAAACCAAATGTATGGCATACCACAAGGGAATGGTGAATTCAGAATGTAAGTTGCTTCACACTGTTTATGATATACACTTAAATTTTTCGTTTTTAATAGTCAAGAATGTGAGGAGAAAAATGTTTTTATGTAGGTGGCTTTCAAGGCTTGAGATACAAGTTGTTTAACACAAGTTGTTCGTGATATTATACACTTATATTTTTGGCTCATAATTATGTAGTCAAGATTGCAGGTCTCTTTTGCTTTTGAAGCAAGAGGGAGTAATTGAAGAGAGATGGCCTTCCATTGTTGCAAAGCATGGATAAAGATCACAAACAAGAAAAGCTTGCATGTATCCTAATGTCATGAAGAGGGAGCAATTGATGAGTTGCCATTCCATTGCAAGGCATGGATAGAGATCACAAACAAGCAAGCTTGCATGTATCCTAATCCCATGGAAAAGCTTTCTTCTTATGAGCTAGTAAATTGTCCTTACTAGGTTAACATGCCCAAGGGACAAGTTCTTGTGAGAAAGAGAGAGGGGGATAGATATGCAACATGTCTAGCCGCCAATGATCATGTGACCCATGTGGATACAAGTGAGGATGGAGGTGGAGGTAGTGGCTTGAATGGCTAGTTTATATTTGCTTTGCATTAACAAGTTGGTAATCTTGATGGCTGTGTTCAAATAACCATTATTATGCCAAGTGTCAACATTACTATAGAGATTGAATCTATGGTAGATTGTCGAGCATTTTGGTTACTTTGTGGTGGGTGACTACATTTCCATGGACTGTGACTTCACAATTTGGCAAGAAGAATGGAGACTTTGCAAAGATACATGAGTTCTTTCTTGCCTATGCGTTTTAGTGTAAGCATTACTTATGCCCCATGTTATTGGCCATGGTGTTATCATACTTGCTAGAGTACAGTGGACTATGGTTATGCAAGAGGGACAAAAGCTGGGTATGCTAAATATCTATGCACCTAATCTGCGAGGAGAGGGTGGCCCTCAAGTGGGCGACAGATTATGTGCTACTGGACTTGCCCATGGGTGTGTGTAGTCTTGTTTGTATTGTGGGATTGGTGTGCACTACATTTGTTTATGTAGGTGGTACACGCATCGAAAAAGATATTTCTGCTGATAGTTAAACCAGCATAAGTGTGTGGTATATGCTTGAGCACGTGCATGCAATGTTGCTACTTGTTTGAACTATTAGGTTTCGTCCCAAGGAGCCAAGGATGCCCAAAACTATGTAACCCCAAGACTTGTGGAGTGCTTGCTTTGTTTGTTGACATGTTTATGTATTTGGCTTTGAGTAAGGGAAAATCCACTAGACTTGTGTAGGTGTCATGGGGGGCATTTTCATAGGAAAGGTCTCCTAACTCTACATAAGTCTCTTGTATGCTTTGTAGTGTAGGATAAAAACTTTTATTTATCAAAAGAAAATATCATGTAAACTTTTTTTCCACCCCATAAAAAGCATCAAATATTAATATACAAGCTCATCAAGCACACCATCAACATCCATGCGAACACACACTATCATACAGTCAGATTGCTATTGGATTGTACTAATTGCTCCATCCAAGAAGCTACTTTCTAGTGGCCTAAGGATTGTCAAGTTTGTAAGCCAATTTTCTCGGTATATTTGGCCTTCGTCCCGACAGCTATGTTGGAGAACTCTCAGGAGTATTGGAGCATGTTGGAAATCGTTGGATTCTAGAGACCCGTATCGGCCCATTGGTTCTAGGTAATTAGAACCCCCTCTTGATTGAATGCACTATAATCACCATGGCTTTTTGAAACTTCTTAGGCCTCTAAAGGCATCTATAACGATCGGGGACACAAAACAAAAGATATACACTTCAAATATAAAAATAAGGTATAAACTCAATAGGAAGCCACAAAAATATAAAGACACACTGAGTCGGAACGGTTGGCCCACTTCTCTATTCAGTAGAAGCTTTACAAAAACTCAAGGTGAGGGTGCACATAGAACCAGATTTTTCACTACTATACTGTGCAACCTTCCACAAATCATAAACAAGATTCAAATCAAGCGCTCTCTCTCTCTCTCTAAGGACAAAACAATCCCAATAGCTGTCCAAAAATTTGTCCCAAAATCAGCCCGTTGCACGACCAAGACAAAGAGAGGAAACACAACTGCTACTGTCACACGTGTCGGAGCACGATTACTGTACGACTGTGTATGACTGCAGCACGGCCAACAATCAGCCAAATAGGAGGCAGCCAGAACTGAGAGGGGGAAAGAACACCAATCTCGTTGCCCTTTTCAGCATAGAGGGCAGCCTGCAGAAAGAGAGGATTATGCTGCTATTGTGCTGTGCACAGCCAGTCGAAAGAGGGAGGAAAGAAAACAACTGTTGTAGTCGACTAGCTCAAGAAAAAAGAAGCTGCTGCAAAAAGGATAACAGCTCCACGATTAGTGCAAAAGAGAAAAGCAACAGCCACAGAGAAAAAAATCCAAAAGCTACCGACCCTGTAATTGTACGCATACAAGAGAGAGAGAGGGAGGGAGAGTCAATGAATTGCAGTTTGCCTGAGAGCTTGAGCGCTTATCTTCATAAAGAACAAAACCTCTTCATGCACATGCTGATTTTTTTCTTTTCCTTTACTTAAGGGCACTTTGCCTTTAAGTGAGAGGTTGTTGGGGTAAAGGCATAATCCCACCCTATAGTGTGTACAAGCCCATAAGTTATAGTACATAGTACACTTAGTACTTTTAATGTACTAAGTGCACTATGTGCATTTTCACAATTCAATCCCCTCCTCTTACGATGGGGCTTATTAGAATAGGCTTCCTACTTTTCCCTTTTTGCCAAAAGTGGCCCTAGCTGCTTAAAATTTCTTCTTTGCACACTTTTCCCAACTTGTTGCGGAAGCTTGGCCCTAGGTGCCTCCTTTTGACCAAGGATCGATGCCTAGTTAATGACCTGTCCGGCCAAGCTTTAATAACGTGTGGAGACATTGACTTATAATCATTTTTTTTTAAGTCACAAATCCCATGATACTCATGTTGTGTGGCCATCTTTCATGCCGATCCTTGCTACTGAATGCGTCAGCTTCCTTCTGTAGAAAACCCCTCTTCTCACCTTGATTCTATTCTGAGTGTCAGCTTGCCCCAAAACACTGATCAAAACTCGTGCAAAGACCAAATGGTGGCAATATCTATATTTTACTATTCCTTGAAATTGTTCATGCTTGTATTTCTTTCCATTCCATTTCACCAATAACAAGACGACCATAGGAAGAATAGGAGAATGCCTTGGACCCTTTTCCTAGCACAAGAAGCGAAGGTGAAAAAATTTAGACTATATTCAATGAATAATCACAACACTCATCTCCATGAGGAAATTTAACGTCTCTAGGAACCTTTTTTCTTATGGAAGGATCCCCAAAAGAAATGGCCAACATCATGCCAAATTCGAAATCATCTCCATGTTCACCATGAAGAAATTGAGGATCTCTAGGTACTCTTTGCTAGTAATGGCCTGATGTGTTGTGCGTCTAGTAACCCTTTGCACCAAAAAAAAGCTTTGTTTTTAATATTCTTTTCATGAAAGAAGTGTGCAATTTTTTTGTGAAAGTGACATTTTTAAAAGCTTGACTTAAACAAGCACTTCTTAAAGAAAGTGGTATTTGTAACCGTAATTTTAAGAAAGAAGTGTCGTTTTGGAGCTCTAACAACTACACACCAAGCAAGTGTTTGGCCTAGAAAATGGTTAGCCCCCAACCAAATCTATTATAAGACAACCACATGCACGCACCTAATTGCACCTCCTCAAACTAATATACCACTGGAGGACCTTTGTTATCTACCTATAGGCCTATGAGGAGGACTACATAACGAACCAGGTCTTGAGCACCAACCCTACTCACAAGTGTAGGTCTTATACAGCTCGATAAAGGAAGAAGCTGAGCCACCCTCTTATTCCAATCATTTCCACCATGTCAACAAATGTCACACTTGCAAAACCACCCACTCATTCAACATGGTCACCTTGCTTTCAGCCCATATTATCCAGCCCTAGTCTCTTCCTCCACCTTCTCTTACCACTCTTACAGCATCCAACCTTTGCTGCTGGCTGGCTGGCTTGCAATTGCATGTGCCTTGTTCTTAACACCAAAAACCACCCCTATATTCCCTCTCCCTTTACTGTCACTTCCTACATTCATTCCACACCTCAATCCACATTAACCCATCAATCCAATCTCTACAAACAAGATGGTCTCTTTTTGCTTTGAGGGAATCAGGTCTGATTATCAACTTTCCTTGATCTAGTTATCAAAATCTTCGTTCCACATCAACCAGGTTAAAAGTACAATTACTCTACTTTTCATACTGACAGAACTTCCTAAGTTTCGGCCCTTACTTGGCTTAGTTAATTGCAACTTTTTCTCGACTCAATTCCATTAAATCTAAGTTTTCGTTCACTTTTAGATCCTCGATCCTTTCAAGCATTCCAGATTCCTTTCCCAGGGAATCTGTCTAGTGTTTGCAATTTAATACAGTGATGCAACCTACCAGGTTGACAAACATTTCCAGCTACACTGCACTTATGCCACTCCTATATTCCCTCTACCTTTACTGTCACAGTCTAGTGTTTGCAATTTAATACATTGATGCAACCTACCAGGTTGACAAACATTTGCAGCTACACTGCACTTATGGTGAAATGGGTAGAGCAAGATGGACACACTACTCCCACCGTTCCAGGTGTGCCATTCTAATAGCCCTTGACATAAAAAGAAATAGGTCGGGCACGGCACTCAAGCCCTTTGTCAAAATGGATATCGGAGTGGCCCTCACCTTGGAGGCATGAAAAGTGGATTCTACTGAAAACTTTATGATTTTCTTTTCACCAGGAGGAGGAATTTCCACATGCGTACCCTAAGCCATGAAGACCACTCGCACTCAAAAGCACCAGCAAAATCAGGTGTTAAGTACGCATAACATATGAAAGCAGCTGCAGAAAAAAACCATATACTGACATAGAATAGTTTCATGATGACACTGCAACACTGCTAAAATAATTTACGATTAACTTTTGAAGGCACTGAATGCAGGGGAGGGACAGAGTGCCAACTACAAGAACAATCGAACAGACCCCAAAGTTTTAATAACCAAAATCATAACCATAACACGAGGTGTAAAAGTGTAGTTATAGCCCTTTCATTGTGTGAGATCAAATTTTTGTACCCATCTATAGAAACACTCCATCCAAACCACAATCTAATAATCCCAGGCTCCTGCTCATACAGCTGCTCTACACCAAGATGCCACAATCTAATAATCCCAGGCTCCTGCTCATACAGCTGCTCTACACCAAGATGCCACACCAAACCTATCCATCCGGCATAGACAATAGCTAGCTCAACATGTTCTTTTAGTAAAAAAAACACATTTTTTATAATAAAAAACTGAAAGGGAAATTTTTCTCGGAGTCTCACTATATAGATTCAGAGAAAAAGGCAAGGCAAAAATTGCTGCAACAGCAACATTTCTTTCAAAGCTCTTAATAGCAGGAAAGCTACACCAACTTAATGAAAAGTGAGGACATGAGCTTAAGAAGCTTCTGCATCATCAGCACCTTCCATTGCGGCTTCTGGCATCTCCTCTTGACCATCACCTTTTTTACCTGCATGAATCAGGTACAAAATACCTCAAGACTGACTAGATTGAAAGATTTAAAGAGGGCTATGGCAAGGAGTAACAGCTACACATTAGGAAGCTGTAGTGGCTTAAAAACAGTAAAAGCCCAAAATCAATGGCAGCTAGCAAGCAGACTGGTAATTACCTTTCTTCTTTTTTCCTCCACCTTTTTTCTTTGCCTTAGTCCCCAGAGCCAACCACGCCTTGATTTCAGGGTCCTCCAGTACCTTCCCAGGGTTGATCTCCTGTAAAGGATGGCCAGTGACTCTGTCTGAACCATTCGGCATTAGCAGCACCGTGAACTTCAAGTGAGCCACGTAATCACCTGGACACAACACAGGTCCACCAATTTTAGCAAAAATGTAGAACAAATTATCAGCTCCTTGTATTGAGAGAGTGCAATTTCTAGACCTGGCTTTTCATGAAGAACAGGATAGGGCTCGAGAAGCTCATGATTTACACACTCAACCAGCCCCAGTCGGGCACGCTTCTCTTCTAAAGCTCTGCCATAAATAAGCATTGACAAAACATCTTCTGGCTTTACTTAAAGAAATACAGCGACATACACTGAAAAATGTGTCCTTCAAGAAGAGACTTTTCATTAGGTGGCACCTGGCTGTAAATGGCATGATAGGAAACTTTTGATTGATTTCACTGAATATGAATCTGGATGATTTCATCTTGAGATGGTAGTTCTTATCAACAGCTCGCTTATAGATTGTTGTTTGCTTTTCATCAAGCAGTTTTGGCTGTGCTCCATTCGTGAGGCCCCAGAGAACAACAAAAGTATATCAGTAGAATGGCGTGTGTGCAGGCATCCGAGTCCGTGCATGTGGGTGTGGGTGTGGGTGTGGGTGTGGGTGTGGGTGCACGCACTTGCGCACATGCACGTGCATCTGCATGCACATTGCACACACATGCGTGCGTGCGAGAGAGAGAGAGAGAGAGAGAGAGAGAGACATATAAAGGTTACATATATATGTACATGTTCAGGTATATAGGCATATAAATATAGTTATACATACCGACAACATATATATATATATATATATATATATATAAAGGTTACATATATATGTACATGTTCAGGTATATAGGCATATAAATATAGTTGTACATACCGACAACATAAATGTTTGCCCTTAGCGTTTACTCAGCTATTAAACAGTTATGACTAGATTCCCCGCAGTATCAGTGGCTGATGAGCTAGACACAGATATAAAACTTAGCAAAGCTAAATAAGGCCATAGATTTCTTACCTTACCCTCACCACTGCTCATGACAATGTCTATGGCATAGACTTCATTCTCCTCAAATTCAGCATCATCAACTCTTGTTTCCGGATTGCTCACACTAAGTATCACTTTATTCGCATCGATCACAAATTGCTTCATTTGATGACTCAGGACTCCCTCTGCAACCTTGCAATCGTAGGCGGCAGCAACCTTATGGAGAGCTTCTGTCACATCCTTGTTCTGCACATATATCACTTTCAATAAGAAAATTGGGTTAAAACTCAGTGCCACATATGGTTATATTTAATGAGGGGTGAGATAGGAATACTTGAAGCAGTCCCTTAACTCCCAACCAGCTCCTGCAAGACTGATCACATTTACAAACCAACATAGAAATGGTGCCTGCAGCTCACCTCCAGGTAATGAGACTAGACCAACACCACGACCATACTGTACGCCTAAAATCCAGTGTCCCATACTGCCAAAGCCACCCATATACATGTGTGACTAGAGCCATGGCCAAGGCATCACTTGGTTCTTGATCCCTAGGGAATCAATCAATAACTGATTTACTAGATTCTCATTGATGAGTTTGGATGGACTCTGACAGGCACCCATGGGACCAGATGCCCATGCCTCAGTCCAATGATGAATGTACAAGCTTATGAGAGTGGGAGGTTGTCCAATACAACTTACTACATTATTTATCATGTTGGTAAATGGAAATGTCTTGTAATGTATGCATTGTGTTGAATGGTGTAGCCAAGAGGATCCGGGGACGCTTGGAACTAAACCTGTGGATACGTGTGTTTACATTGCCTGAATGCTACTTCAATTTGTCCATGTGAAAATATGGTAAATACGCTTTAATCTTTCCTGGAAAGATGAGCTTGTTTAGTGTGTGAACTTTAAGGTACAGGTTCAATGTCCCATGATGTGCATGTGGATACTCTTGCTCAAGAGAGGCTCAATTTTCTTGCTGAATTTAACAATTATTTTGCCGATGCATTGCCAAGGGAGCTACATCCTCAAAGACCCAAGGATATGTTGGGGTTGAGGAGAGCTTGCCTGTACACCACCACACACACACACAGCTTGAACCACACCTGTGTCAAAATCCCATAGGATCTCCTCGTAGAACGCTCCTGGTACAAGACTCGAAACCTGCAAACAAAACAAACAAACAAAAAGGGGGTGCAAGCCTGACTAACCTCCCAACCATGACAGCCATGGGTAAGCCCACACGACCTGGCTGTCCCCACCAAGCCCAAACTGAGCTAACTAGATGGACGTACCGACCAATCTCTACCTCGCAACGTCCCATACCGCCACGAAGCTACCCTCGCGGGCCTTGAGACTGCTGCCGGCCTCGGCTGCATAAAGCAGGTGCACGTCTGCACTAGATCCACGCTCCATACCATAGAGCTCTCACAAATCACGCGAGACTCTATATAACTAATGACTAACCTTGGCCACCCTTTTATAGGCTCTTGGCCGGTCATCGAGCGTCCACACTTGGGTGCCCGCCCGTTAGTCTATCCCTAACTCAACTCGCCAATCAGCTTGCCTAGCTCCAAGCTTCCCCAAACCTCAAAGCTAGTCTTGTGTGCGTGTAGCACACGGTAGATACACACTTGCACATGACATACTCCCCTTCCTCTAAGAGCTCATTCCTGAGCTCACTAAAAAGCCAGGGTAATCAATCTGAAGAGTAGTTAATGTCTCCCATATAGCGTCCTCCTCAACATGATCCTTCCACTTAATCTTGTATTCCGTGATAAGCGTATTACGCAATCTTCTTTCACGAAATCCAAGAATCTTTTCAAGTTCGTGTGGAACAAATGTCATGTCCTCAACATCTATGATTTCTTGAGGAGTAACTAACTGGTCTGTTCCACCCAGTACTTCCTTAAGTCTACTGACATGAAATACAGGATGAACTTTCACATGAGAAGGCAAATCCAATTCATATGCAACTGAACCAATCCGTCGTGTAATACGAAATGGTCCACAGTATCTAGGGGATAATTTTGGAGATCGACCTGTCCGTAAAGTCTCGAAATCTTTCGGAACTCGCAAATACACCATCGTTCCTTCAGAGAACTCTCTAGGTGAACGATGTCTATTAGAATAAAATCTGTCTCGGTCTTGAGCACTTCTAATAGATTCCTTTGCAACTTGTAACATTTCTTGCATATCTTGCAAAAAATTACGTGCTGCATCATGCTAAAGTCCTGAGAATCCCACTGTAACAGGTGATCTAGGTTGGAAACCATACATAAGCATGAAAGGACTAAAACCTGTACTCGTATGCTTAGTACTGTTATATGCAAATTCTAACATAGGAAGATAATCCTCCCATGAACTCTGTCTTTTGGATACATATGCTCGAAGCATATCCTCCAAAATTTGATTCACTCTTTTTGACTGGCCATCAGATTAAGGATGATTTGAGGAACTCAAATTCAAAGTTGTTTTCAACTTCTCAAAAACAAGTTTCCAAAAATCACTCGTAAACTTAGAGTCCCTATCACTGACTATAACTTGCGGTAACCCGTACAGTCTAAACAATTGCTCGATAAACTGTCGTGCTAATTGCGTAGCTGTAATGGTCTTCTGGGTCGGTAAAAATCTAGCCATTTTTGTCAAGCGATCTACCACAACCCAAATAAAATCGTGGCCTTGATGTGTTCTTGGCAATCCGGTAACATGGAAATACTTTTCCATTTATTACCTGGGATTTGCAAAGGATGCAACAACCCAGCCTCTCTAAAGCGTTCAGCTTTATTTGCTTGACAAACTTGACACTTGAGAACATAATCTTCTACATACCCTTTTGTACTATGTACTATAACTTATGGGCTTGTACACACTATAAGGGTGGGCATTATGCCTTTACCCCAACAACCTCCCACTTAAAGGCAAAGTGCCCTTAAGTAAAGGAAAAGAAAAAACAGCATGTACATGATAATATACAAGGCCATATCAAGGCTGAAAATGGCCTCATCCAATGCCCATCAAGTGTCTGCAATGAGCAAACCGCTCCGGAGGCAAACTCTTTGTCAACAGATCAGCAGGGTTGTCATCCGTGTGAATCTTAACAAGCTGAATTTGCTTGTTCTCTATCACCTCTCTGATGAAGTGATACTTCACATCCACATGCTTCGTCTTTGCATGAAAGACAGGGTTCTTTGCCAACTGGATGGCACTCTGACTGTCACAATGCAACAATGGAATATCCCCTGTATAACCCAAATCAACCACTAACCGAGATAGCCATAATGCCTCCTTGCAAGCCTCTGTGGCTGCAATATACTCGGCCTCTGTAGTAGATAAGGCTGTGCACTTCTGCATCCTGGATATCCATGACACAGCACCTCCTGTGAATGTAAACACATAACCGGTAGTAGACTTCCGGTTATCTGGATGACCGGCATAATCCGAATCCGTGTAACCATGCACTAATGCATCCTGTTTGCCAAAGCAAATGCACAAATCCTGTGTGCCCTTCAGGTATCTCATGACACCTTTCACTGCTTCCCAATGCTTCTTGCCAGGGTTGGCCATGTATCTAGAAACCACTCCCACTGCAAATGCAATGTCCGACCTAGTAGCAACCATGGCATACATGAGACTGCCACAAGCTGAAGCATACGGAATCTTGGCCATATCAGCCCTGTCACTATCTGACTGTGGGCTGTCCATAGCACTGAGTTTCACATATGGAGGCAAAGGAGTTCTAGTCTTCTTCCCCCCGTCCATATTGAACCTCTGCAAGACTTTGCCAATGTATTCCTTCTGAGACAAATACAACACATGCTGATTTCTGTCCCGAAGTATCCGCATACCCAAGATGTGATTAGCATCACCCAAATCCTTCATATCAAAGGTTTGATGCAGCCTCTGCTTCAAGGCATCCATCTCCTTACGAGATTTCCCGGCAATCAACATATCATCAACATACAAGATGAGGATCAATAGACTGCCATCCAAAGCTTTCTTGGTGTACAAGCAGTGATCTATGTCACTTCTCCTGAATTTCTGTGATTTCATGAATGTATCAAATTTATGATACCATTCTCTTGGTGCCTGTTTGAGCCCATAAAGACTCTTTTTCAGCTTGCATACAAGCTTCTCCTTTCCACTTACTGCATAACCTTCTGGCTGCTGCATATATATCTCCTCATGGAGATCACCGTGAAGAAAAGCAGTCTTCACATCCATCTGAATCAAGTCCAGATCATCATGTGCAACCAAAGCCAACACAGCTCTAAGTGTGGTCATTTTGACCACTGGAGAGAAGATCTCATCAAAGTCCACACCATATTCCTGCTTGAAGCCCTTAGCCACTAACCTGGCTTTGCATCTGGTGCAACTTTGAGCCTGTAAACCCACTTGCATGGCAAAACCTTCTTGCCTGCAGGCAAAGGCACCAACTTCCAAGTTCCATTTTTGTGCAGAGAATCCATCTCTGACTTCATGGCACGCTCCCATAGAGCTTTGTCTGCCCTCTGTAAAGCCTCTTTATAACATGAGGGCTCCCCACAGTCAGTGAGCATCAAGTAGTCAACCCCTGGAACAAACCTGTCAGGGGCTCTGGAGGGTCTAGTGGACCTCCGTACCCAATGACCATCATTTGCAGGTTGCTGTCCAGCCTGCATATCACCCATTGGTGGTTCCTGTTCCATGCCATAAGGCTGAAAAATCATGCCCGGTATCTCCTCTAACTGTGGTATATCCATAGGGATATCTTCTGCCATCTCTGGCTGTCCATTTGGACCATTTTCAGCACCATGTAAGGGCTGGTTTTCCTGCTGTAATGGCTGATTTACAGCCCTTTGTTGTTGTCCATGATGTCCATCATCATCAAAGATGACTCTGCCAGGCTCCTGTTGCCTTGCAGGCTCCTTATACATGCATGTTTCATCAAAAATGACATCATTGCTGCGTATGATCTTTCTATTCACGAATGCTAAAAAGTAATGAGTCTGACACAGACAACATGATAGTAGATCTTGCCAGCTCATCCATATCTTCCCACTCTTCAGCAGTAAGAGAAGCGGGCATCACACCCCTTTCTTTGATAGGCTTGTGCTGCTTTTTCTGGAGCAACACATTGTAGCACTGGGTTTGCCAAATATCATAATTATGCGAGCCTTCAAGCTTCTTGATATGAAGCAATGAAGAGCTCTCACCTGTGGTTGCCATAGCAAAATGCAACCTGTCAATGCCTGACTCCCTGCAAATGTGCAAACACTGCACCAAAAGCACACAAAGTGCTCACAGTTTTTCTCCCAAAGTTTATCTCCCACTGCGGAAGCACAAATGCAACTTTTCTCCCACTTTATGTGATGAAAACACCAAAATCTGGTTGCTGCAAATTTTGGACAGCACCTCAAATGTGCTCTTTTGCCCTTCCAAGGTACTGTACAGCAATACCAAGTGCTCACCAATGATGTACCAAACCTGTCCCGGCAAGTACAGCAGCTGAAATTGAACCTTTTGGTCACTCAAAACAGTGTACAGCCATGCCAAAACATGCACAAAGCTGTGCCAAATCTGTACCAGCAGGTACAATAGCAATAAATGCTCTCCTGGCTGTCCAAATGAGTGAAAATCAGACTTTTACAGTCCTGTACACTGCATACAACAGTCCCGAATAGAAATTGGGCAAAAGCCCCTTGACTGCAAGCTGATTTTTGAGGATTCAAGGCATAAATGTCTTGTTTGCTGCTTTGCCAAGCTCAACAAGCATACGAACTTGAAAAGCCCCTTGATTTAAGATCAATTTCTGATCATACATGGTACATTGACGCACATGAAGGCATCCAGAGTGTTCACGATGCTTCCCCTTGGCCACATATACATCAAATACATGAAAGCCCCTTGATTTACAGGCACATTGAGTGCTTGTAAGGCATCAACACATTATCCACAGCATCAAATGCGATTGCCTGCATGCAAATCGACCAAATCGGCACAAAAACCCCTTGATTTGCACTGCAATTTGCTGCAATTTTGCCCAAATGTGCGATTTTGCCCATAAGTTATAGTACATAGTACACTTAGTACTTTTAATGTACTAAGTGCACTATGTGTACTAGTGCAATATACATGTGTGATAGGGGAGTCACACACTCATGCCTTATGAGTTGACTTATCCCCACAACTCTCTCTCTCTCTCTCTCTCTCTCCCTTGCTTCTCTGTGTATGTCTCCCATGAATGAACTCTAACCCTAATTCTCTCCCATCACCTTTTATCTTTGGCCAATAAAAAGTGTGTTTCACTAACGATAATGTCTTGTGTACCCCAGGGTGTCCAGCAGAAGGGGTGTCGTGACACTCCTTAAGAATCTTGGACCTAATGTCCGGGATCTGTGGTACACAAATTTTGTCATTACGAAATAGTAAACCATTCCGAATCATCCACTGGCCTCTTGCTGCCTGAACGGTAGGCTGTTTAGTCATCCAGTCTTGGTCAATCAATGAGCTCCCGTCCTAGCTCTTCTCCCAAAATGGACCAAAATAACTATCAGTCCTGCAAAGCCCTCTCAATGACTGAAATAAGTCAGTAGAAATCTCGGTGAGCGACAAAGTATTCACCTCTCTAATTCGACTAAGCACATCTGCAACACTATTCATGAACCCTTTTCGATAACGAATCTCAAAATCAAAATCTTGCATTGCATTAACTCAGCCCAACGAGCTTTCCTTCCTCTCAAATCATCCGCATCACACACATACTTAATTGACTGATGATCAGTCAAGACCACAAACTTGGAGCCATATAAATAGTGTCTCCAAACCTTGAGAGCATGAATCACAGCATAAAGCTCCTTCTCAAGGGTTGGCCAACGAGATTGAGTGTCGTCTAGCTTTTTACTTTCAAAAGCAACAGGTCTACCATCTTGGAATAGTGCAGCCCCGATGGCATAGTCACTGGCATCAGTTTCAAGAACATAAGGCCGACTAGGATCGGGTAATGCTAAGATAGGCGTTTCCTTGACTTTATCTTTCAAAAGTCTGAAGGTCATATCCAAATCGTTATTCCAAGTGATAGGCTGATGTCCATGACCTTTCAACAAGTCGGTCATCGGTAGTGTGAGTTGAGAGTACTCCCGCACAGATTTCCGAAGAAAAACAACAAAACCGAGAAAAGAACGAAGTTGTTTCACTATTCGTGGTATAGGCCAATCCAGAACCTTCTGAACTCGGTTTTAGTCAATGCTCAATCCATCTCTAGTGAACTTGTGTCCCAAGTAAATGATGTGTATCATAAAAAACTCACATTTACTTAACTTAGCATATACTCGATTCTGTCTTAAAATAGATAAGACAATCGTGAGGTGTCTAACATGATCCTCAAAAGTACAACTATATATCAAAATATCATCCAGGAACACAACCACAAATTTTCCCAAATGTTCACGAAAAAGATCGTTCATCATTTGCTAGAAAGTGACTAGAGCATTGGTTAACCCAAAAGGTAATACAAGAAACTCGTCATGGCCATACCTAGTCCGAAAGGCGGTTCGCTCGACATGCCTTTCATGAATACGTATCTGGTGATAGCCAGTACGTAAATCTATCTTCGTGAAATATTTCGCTCTTGCTAATCGGTCAATCAGGTCATCTGATCTAGTAAGAGGATAACAGTTCTTAATTGTCAACTTGTTCAATCTCTTGTAATCTATACACATTCTCCAGGTGTTGTCCTTCTTTCTCCTAAGCAACACAGGTGCACCCCAAGGTGATTTACTTGGACGAATCTGGCTCATCCTCAGATAATCTTCGAGTTGTTTAGCCAACTCATCTTCCTCAGCTTGGCTCATCCTCTGTCAAATCCCCACGGATCTCCTCGTGATCGGTGGTTCGAAACTCGAATCCTGCAAACAAACGAACAAACAAACAAGCAAGGGGGTGCAGGCCTGACTCACCTCCCAACCATGATAGCCGTGGGCGAGCCCACAGTCTTGGCTGTCCCCACCCAGCCACGAGCTGAGCTAACTAGGATGACGTACCGACCAATCTCCTCCTCGCGACGTCCCATACCGCCACGAAGCTGCCCTCGTGGGCCTCGAGACTGCTGCCGGCCTCGGCTGCATAAAGCAGGTGCACGTCTGCACTAGATCCAGGCTCCAAGACCATAGAGCTCTCACAAACTCGCGAGACTCTCTATAATACAATAACTAACCTTGGCCACCCTTTTATAGGCTCTTGGCCGGTCATCGGGCGTCCACACTTGGCCGCCCGCCCGTCCAAACTTGGGTGCCCGCCCGTTAGTATATCCCTAACTCAGCTCGTCAATCAACCTGCCTAGTTCCAAGCTTCCCCAAGCCTCGAAACTAGTCTTACATGCGTATAGCACACGGTAGATACCCACTGTGCACATGACATACTCCCCTTTCTCTAAGAGCTCACTCCTGAGCTCACTAAAAAGCCAGGGTAATCTCTCTGAAGAGAAGTCAATGTCTCCCATGTAGCGTCCTCCTCAACACGATCCTTCCACTTGATCTTGTATTCCATGATAAGCGTATGACGCAATCTTCGTTCACGAAATCCAAGAATCTTTTCAGGTTCGTGCGGAACAAATGTCATGTCCTCAACATCTATGATTTCTTGAGGAGTAACTAACTGATCTGCTCCACCCAGTACTTCCTTAAGTCTACCGACATGAAATACAGGATGAACTTTCACATGAGAAGGCAAATCCAATTCATATGCAACTGAACCAATCCGTCGTGAAACACGAAATGGTCCACAGTATCTAGGGGATAATTTCGGAGATCTACCTGTTCGTAAAGTCTCAGAATCTTTCGGAACTCGCAAATACACCATTGTTCCTTCAAAGAACTCTCTGGGTGAACGATGTCTATTAGAATAAAACCTGTCTCGGTCTTGAGCACTTCTAATAGATTCCTTCGCAACTTGTAACATTTCTTGCATATCTTGCAAAAAATTACGTGCTGCATCATGCTGAAGTCCTGAGAATCCTACTGTAACAGGTGATCTAGGTTGAAAACCGTACATAAGCATAAAAGGACTAAACCCTGTACTCGTATGCTTAGTACTGTTGTATGCAAATTCTAACATAGGAAGATAATCCTCCCATGAACTTTGTCTTTTGGATACATATGCCCGAAGCATATCCTCCAAAATCTGATTCACTCTTTCAGTCTGGCCATCAGATTGAGGATGATCAGAGGAACTCAAATTCAAAGTTGTTTCCAACTTCTCAAAAACAAGTTTCCAAAATTCACTTGTAAACTTAGAGTCCCTATCACTGACTATAACTTGCGGTAACCCGTACAGTCTAAACAATTGCTCGATAAACTGCCGAGCTAATTGCGTAGCTGTAATAGTCTTCCGGGTCGGTAAAAATCTAGCCATTTTTGTCAAGCGATCTACCACAACCCAAATAGAATCATGGCCTTGATGTGTTCTTGGCAATCCGGTAATAAAATCCATGGAAATACTTTCCTATTTATTACCTGGGATTTGCAAAGGATGCAACAACCCAGCCTGTCTAAAGCGTTCAGCTTTATTTGCCTGACAAATCTGACACTTGAGAACATAATCTTCTACATCTTCGGCCAATAAAAAGTGTGTTTCACTAAAGATAGTGTACCCCACGGTGTCCAGCAGAAGGGGTGTCGTGACACTCCTTCAGAATCTTGGACCTAATGTCCGAGATCTGTGGTATATAAATTTTGTCATTACGGAATAGTAAACCATTCCGAATCATCCACTGACCTCCTGCAGCCTGAATGGTAGACTGCACAGTCACCGAGTCTTGGTCAATCAATGAGCTCCCGTCCTGGATCTTCTGCCAAAATGGACCAAAATAACTATCAGTCCTGCAAAGCCCTCTCAATGACTGAAATAAGTCAGTAGAAATCTCGGTGAACGACAAAGTATTCACCTCTCTAATCCGACTAAGCGCATCTACAATATTATTCATGGACCCTTTCCGATAACGGATCTCAAAATCAAAATCAAGCATTAACTCTGCCCAACGAGCTTTCCTGCCTCTCAAATCATCCGCATCACACACATACTTGATTGACTGCTGATCAGTCAATACCACAAACTTGGAGCCATATAAATAATGTCTCCAAACCTTGAGAGCATGAATCACAGCATAAAGCTCCTTCTCAAGGGTTGGCCAACGAGATTGAGTGTCGTCTAGCTTTTTACTTTCAAAAGCAACCGGTCTACCATCTTGAAATAAAGCAGCCCCGATAGCATAGTCACTGGCATCAGTTTCAAGAACATAAGGCCGACTAGGATCAGGCAATGCTAAGATAGGTGCTTCCTTGACTTTATCTTTCAAAAGTCTGAAGGCCATATCCAAATCGTTATTCCAAGTGATAGGCTGATTGGACTTACGTCCACGACCTTTCAATAAGTCGGTCATCGGTAGTGTGAGCTGAGAGTACTCCCGTACAGATTTCCGAAGAAAGACAACAAAACCGAGAAAAGAACGAAGTTGTTTCACTGTTCGTGGTATAGGCCAGTCTAAAACCTTCTGAACTCGGTCATAGTCAATGCTCAATCCATCTCTAGTGATCTTGTGTCCCAAGTAAATGATGTCGGTCATAAAGAACTCACATTTACTTAACTTAGCATATAGTCGATTCTGTCTCAAAATAGATAAGACAATCGTGAGGTGTCTGACATGATCCTCAAGAGTACGGCTATATATCAAAATATCATCCAGGAACACCACCACAAATTTCCCCAAATATTCACGAAAAAGATCGTTCATCATTTATTGGAAAGTGGCTAGAGCATTGGTTAACCCAAAAGGTAATACGAGAAACTCGTAATGGCCATACCTAGTCCGAAAGGCGGTTCTTTCGACATGCCTTTCATGAATACGTATCTGGTGGTAGCCAGTACGCAAATCTATCTTCGTGAAATATTTCGCTCCTGCTAACCGATCAATCAGGTCATCAGATCTAGGGAGAGGATAACGGTTCTTAATAGTCAGCTTGTTCAATCTTTTGTAATCTATACACATTCTCCAAGTATTGTCCTTCTTTCTCCTAAGCAACACAGGTGCACCCCAAGGTGATTTACTTGGACGGATCTGGCCCATCCTCAAATAATCTTCGAGTTGTTTAGCCAACTCTTCTTCCTCAGCTTGGCTCATCCTATAAGGTGGAATACTCACAGGATGAGCACCAGGGATCAAGTCAATACGATGATCTACTGCCCGTTCAGGTGGTAAACCCGATGGCAATTCCTTAGGAAATACATCTTGAAACGAATCAAGTATCTTCTGTAATTCTTTGCTTTCAAACACACTTAATTCATTCACATCCATGGAAGGGATGAGAAAAGAAGAAAGTGGAATCAAGACACAATGGAAAGCGGTGTACAAAGAAGAATCCATTATATTTCCAAAATCAATTGTATTTACAAGAGGTCCCTGAGAGGGATGGATACAATCACCTAAAATACTATACTTGGTGTCCCTATGCTGAAAAGAAAAAATATGACTAGACCAATCTATCTGGACATCAAGAGTCTTAAACCACTCAATCCCTAATAACAAGTCTACATTTTCCAGATGCATAACATAGCATTCCAGAGTATCTTTGTAGTCCTGAATCTGGATTGGAAGCAGCTCCACCTTGCGATCCCAAACTTGTCTGCCCACAGGTAGACGTACCTCATAGGTATGGTCGCTGAGTGTCGTATCAAGACTCAATTTCTGCACAAGTTTGTAGTTAACAAAGTTATGCGAACTGCAAGGGTCTAAAAGAATGTGAATTTTATGGCCATTCACTTCTCCATAAACTCGGAGAAGATCATGCATGCCAAATACCTTCGAATTTAACAGACAATCAGAACAAGTACTAGGACGAGAAAGTACAGTAATTGACGTACCTGTCAAAGACAACTGGTTAGCTGCCTTTGGCTTGGGTCCTGCGTTTGACTTGGTACCCTTTTGCTTTGGGCACTCATTACACATGTGTCCTTTTTCTTCGCAGATAAAACAACGTCCTTCCTTCTTGAGCTTTAAAGCCCTAAGAAGTCGTTTCTTCTTCGCTGGTGCCGAACTTGTATTCTTCGAAGGTTGGTCCGAAGACTTGCCTTCTGTCTTGTTAGCCATAGGTGCGGAGAACTTTCTTTTATGCTTGTTCCCCTGCTCGGTAACGGGTTTCGACTTGGAAGAGACCATCGTATCATCATAAATACGAGCTGAATGAATGGCCTCGTCCAATGTTTTACATTTGTTATTTTTAACCTGTAATCGGTACGAGTCTGGTAAACCAGCTACGAAAAACCCCAAAAGAGTAGTGGGATCCATCTTTGTAGCTTTCATCTGCAAGTCACGAAATTTCTGGAGGTAGACCTCATAAGTGAGGTGCTGCGAGGTCATGGTCAAAGCTGAAAACCGGGCAACAACAAGGAATTCTTTCTTGAAAATATCTTCAAATTGTGCCCAAGTCGTTGGCTTAGGGTTCAGTTCCTTCCACCAAAGCAAAGCTTTGCCGGACAGGAAATCTGCTGCTAACTGGATCTTCTTTCCATCATCATATGGATGAAACTGAAAGTGAACTTGCCACTTATGTAGCCAAGTGTCCACGATCTCCTTGGTTCTCTACTTTTGCTCGCCCCCGAACGGTTCCGAAGTAATGTTGGGGCCTAAAGCAGAAGCCAAGGTATCCATTCCCGAGAAAGTAGAGAGGGTAGTGGTCAATAGAGCGATGGAGTTCTGCAAAGCCTGCATCTGGGCTGCGATTTGTGCCTGACGTTCCGTCGAAGAAGCTTCGAGAGCTGCTTTGAACTCTGAGAAATCTGATTTTGACACAAACTCGTCAAAAAGATCGGCATCAGTGCCTTCCGTAGCCGCAAGCCTTCGCGTTCCACGAGGGGCTCCAACTCTGATTCTTGGGTCGACATCGTGAAGAGGATACATGGAGAGAAAATTCGATCTTTGCACAACAAAAGTGCGAGCGAACTTGAGAGCTTGAGAGCTTGAAAACTTGAGAACTCGAGAACTCGAGAGATGTGTGGCAAGAAGCCCACGTGAGGGGTTTATAAAGGTTTCCCAAAAGCCCAAAAAAAACTCGAAAAGCTAGGCTTAGCTTTTGCTTTAGCTTTTGTGTTTTTTTTTTGAATACATATATATATATATATATATATATATATATATATATATATATATATATATATATATATATATATGAATATATATGAATATATACATATATATGGATATATATATTCTATTGTCTTTTTAAAAAAAATAAACATCTTGAAACCTTTGAGAGAGGGGGGGTTCTTTTAAAACTTTTGTAAAAAAGTTTTAAGCTCCAAAAAACTGAAAGCTAAAAAAAAAACGAAAGCTTTCCTTAGTGTTTTTTTTTTCTCTCTCTCCCTGGATTCGCCCGTCGCGGTGAGCTGCCGGCGCATGCTTTTCGTCTGGCGCCTGCGTGTCCTGTGTGCGGCTGTACCCGTGCCAACTCGCCAGCCTGCGCACCAGCCGGATGCGTTACTTGCGCTGGCCGCCTACAGGGCGTGGCTGGCGTAAGCGCTGGCCTGCCTGCGCCGCTAGGCTACGTAGGCCTGGCTGGGGCGCCTGCGTAGGCCTGGGCGCTGCCCGCCTGGCCTGTGCGCCGGCCTGGCCTGGGCACCAGCCCGCCTGGCCTAGGCACTACGTAAACTTGCTGGCCGCCTGGGTAGACATGGCCGCCTGGCTACGTGGCTGGCTGCCCTTGCACACTGAGCCGCCTGCCAACTTTATCGCCTGGACAGACTCGACCAAACGCCTGCACACCAGCGTTCGACCAACATGCCTCAATCGCTTCTTTCTCTCTCTCTCTCTCTCTCTCTCGTTCAATCAACGAAAAGCAAACTTGCTTTTTCGTTTTTCTGTTTCTCTCCCTGCAGTTTATGCGACTGCACACACAAACATGCTTCTTCTTTGCAAAAGCAATCAACCCTATTACACTATCATCTCCCATCAACATGGGGTTCTTTGATGAAGAAAAAACACATACAAAATCTGAAAACTGCAATATACACAGAAAAAACAGCAAGTTTTTTTTTTAACACATACCGTTCTTCGACCTCTTCTTCTCTACCTACCGACTTGCTCGTTCACGAGGTATGCTCTGATACCACTGTCAAATCCCCACGGATCCCCTCGTGATCGATCTTGGTTCGAAACTCGAATCCTGCAAACAAACGAACAAACAAACAAGCAAGGGGGTGCAGGCCTGACTCACCTCCCAACCATGACAGCCGTGGGCGAGCCCACAGTCTTGGCTGTCCCCACCGAGCCTCGAGCTAAGCTAACTAGAATGACATACCGACCAATCTCCTCCTCGCGACGTCCCATACCGCCACGAAGCTGCCCTCGCGGGCCTCGAGACTGCTGCCGGCCTCGGCTGCATAAAGCAGGTGCACGTCTGCACTAGATCCAGGCTCCAAGACCATAGAGCTCTCACAAACTCGCGAGACTCTCTATAATACAATAACTAACCTTGGCCACCCTTTTATAGGCTCTTGGCCGGTCATCGGGCGTCCACACTTGGCCGCCCGCCCGTCCAAACTTGGATGTCCGCCCGTTAGTATATCCCTAACTCAGCTCGTCAATCAGCCTGCCTAGTTCCAAGCTTCCCCAAGCCTCGAAACTAGTCTTGCATGCGTATAGCACACGGTAGATACCCACTGTGCACATGAGTCAATACGATGATCTACTGCCCTTTCAGGTGGTAAGCCCGATGGCAGTTTCTTAGGAAATACATCTTGAAATGCATCAAGTATCTTCTGTAATTCTTTGCTTTCAAATACACTTAATTCATTGACATCCATAGAAGATATGAGAAATGAAGAAAGTGGAATCAATACACAATGGAAAGCGGTATACAAAGAAGAATCCATTATATTTCCAAAATCAACTGTATTTACAAGAGGTCCCTCAGAGGGATATATACAATCACCTAAAATACTATACTGGGTGTTCCTATGCTGAAAAGAAAAAATATGACTAGATCAATCTATCTGGACTTGAAGAGTCTTAAACCACTCAATCCCTAATAACAAGTCTACATGTTCTAGGTGCATAATAAAGCATTCCAGAGTATCTTTGTAGTCCTGAATCTGAATTGGTAGTATCTCCACCCTGCACAAGTTTATAGTTAACAAAGTTCTGTGAGCTGCCAGGGTCTAGAAGAATGTGGACTATATGGCCATTCACTTCTCCATAGACTCGAAGAAGATCATTCAAGCCAAAAACTTTAGAGTTGAACAAACAATCAGAACATGTACTAGGGCGAGAAAGTACAGTACCTGACGTACCTGTCAAAGATAACTGGTTAGCTGCCTTTGGCTTGGATCCTATGCTGGTCTTTGCATCCTTTTGCTTCGGGCACTCGTTACACATGTGTCCTTTTTCTTCGCAGATAAAACAACGTCCCTCCTCCTTGAGCTTCAAAGCCTTAAGGAGTCGTTTCTTCTTCGCTGGTGTCGAACTTGAATTCTTCGAAGGTTGGTCCGAAGACTTTCTTTCAGTTGTGTTAGCCATTCGTGCGGAGAACTTTCTTTGGTGCTTGTTCCCCTGTTCGGTAACGGGTTTAGACTTGGAAGAGACCATTGTATCATCATAGATATAAGCGGAATGAATGGCCTAGTCCAAAGTTTTGGATTTGTTATTTTTAACCTGTAAACGGTATGAGTCGGGTAAACCGGCTACAAAGAACCCCAAAAGAGTAGTGCGATCCATCTTTGTAGCTTTCATATGCAAGTCCCTAAACTTCTGGAGGTAGACCTCATAAGTGAGGTGCTACCAGGTCATGGTCAAAGCGATAAACCGGGCAACAACATCATAATCATCCTCTTTCTTTAGGAATTCCTTCTTGAAGACGTCTTCGAATTGTGCCCAAGTCATTGGCTTAGAGTTGAGTTCCTTCCACCAAAGCAAAGCTTTGCCTAAGAGGAAACCTGCTGCTAACTAGATCTTTTTTCCATCATCATATGGATGAAACTGAAAATGGACTTGCCACTTATGTAGCCAAGTGTCCACTATCTCCTTGGTACGTTGCTTTTGCTCACCCCCGAACTGTTCCGGAGTAATGTTGGGGCCTAAAGCAGAGGCCAAGGTATCCATACCCGAGAAAGTAGATAGGGTAGTGGTCAAAAGAGAGATGGAGTTCTGCAAAGCTTGCATCTGCGCGGCGATTTGTGCCTGGCGTTCTGAAGAAGAAGCTTCGAGAGCAACTTTGAACTCTTGGAAATCTGATTTGGACACATAATCGTCAAAAAGATCGGCATCGGTATCTTCCGTAGCCGACAAGCCTTCACGTTCGATAAGGCACTCCAACTCGTATTCTTGGGTCGACATCGTGAAGAGGGCAAGTGGAGAGAATTTGATCTTGCACAAGAAAGTGCTAGAGAACTTGAGAGCTTGAGAGCTTAAAAACTTGAGAGATGTGTGGCAAGAAGCCCGCTTAAGGAGAATATATAGGCTTCCCCAAAAGCAATCTTGAGCTTTTGCTTTTGTGTTTATATATATATATATATATACATATATATATATATATACATATATATATATTCTATTTTCTAAAAAAAACACCTTTAAACCTTAGGGAGACCTTTAAACTCTTTTTTAAAAAAAGTTTAAACTTAAAAAAAAAACGAAAGCAACCCAAATCAGCGTGAATGCTTTTACTATTTTTTTTTACCTTCTGGAATTAGCGCCGCCGGCCTGTCTGCTGCCATCGCTTGACTTGCTATCGCCGGATGCCTTGCTACCGGGTGTCCATGGCTGCCTGCGAGCCTGCGCCAGGGCTTGGCCGCCTACGCACGGCAGCTTGCGTAGGCCTGGGCGCCTGCCAGCCTGGCCTGGGCGCCTATACGCCTGACCGCCTACGCCTCCAACAGCAGGTAGCTCGTGACCAGCACGCGACTACGCATAACCGACAGTCACTTCTCTCTCTCTCTCTCTCTCTCTCTCTCTCTCTCTCACAAAAGCGAACATGCTTTTTTTTTCTCACACAACTGTTCATGCGACCGCACAAACACAACCAGCCTTCTTCTTGCAAAGCAAACAACCCTGCTAAACCACCTACTCCCTCATCACGGGTTTCTTTGATGAAAAAGCAACATACTATCTGAAAAAAACAGCAAGCTTCTTGAACACATACCTTTCTTCGACCTCATCTTCTCTACCTACCGACTTGCTCGTTCACGAGGCACGCTCTGATACCACTGTCAAAATCCCATAGGATCTCCTCATAGAACGCTCTTGGTACAAGACTCGAAACCTGCAAACAAAACAAACAAACAAAAAGGGGGTGCAAGCCTGACTCACCTCCCAACCATGACAGCCGTGGGCAAGCCCACGCGACCTGGCTGTCCCCACCGAGCCGCGAGCTGAGCTAACTAGATGGACGTACCGACCAATCTCTACCTCGCGACGTCCCATACCGCCACGAAGCTACCCTCGCGGGCCTTGAGACTGCTGCCGGCCTCGGCTGCATAAAGCATGTGCACGTCTGCACTAGATCCAAGCTCTAGACCATAGAGCTCTCACAAATCACGCGAGACTCTATATAACTAATGACTAACCTTGGCCACCCTTTTATAGGCTTTTGGCCGGTCATCGTGCGTCCACACTTGGGTGCCCTTCCGTCCATACTTGGGTGCCCGCCCGTTAGTCTATCCCTAACTCAGCTCGCCAATCAGCCTGCCTAGCTCCAAGCTTCCCCAAACCTCAAAGCTAGTCTTGTGTGCGTGTAGCACACCGTAGATACACACTGTGCACATGACAACGTGAGAGAGAGCTAGTTGCATGAAAATACTCTAATGATAATAATAGTACAAAAGTACTATGAGTACAAGATATAGCCTGGGACAAAGTGCCCCACACACATAAGTGTGTTCACACAGGGAAAAAACCTATGTCCAGCCACAGGAAAAAAGCGCCCATGAGTAAGCTGTGTTCACACCTGAACTAGCCAGGAGTGGTCATGACCAACAAACCCCCCTCAAGTGAATGGTGTGAACGAAGACAGGGTGTAGCACTACCCTGGTAGAGGCTGTAAGCTCAAAGCTTTGCGGAAAGCTTCAAACTTTTCTCTCAAAAGAGGCTTTGTAAATCCATCTGCTATATTGGCATGTGTAGAAACATAAGCCAAGTCAATCTCTCCTACATGGAGCCTTTGCCTGACATAATGATAGTGAACCTCAATATGCTTTGTGCGGGCATGAAATACTAGGTTTCGTGCAACTGCAAAAGCACTCTAACTGTCAGTGTAAATGGTGGTAGGGGACTGTTGTCCAACACCAAGCTCGGCTAAAAGGCGTCGTAGCCAAACACATTCCACAGTAGCTGTAAAGGCTGCCCTGTATTCAGCTTCACAGCTAGAAGTGGCCACTGTAGGTTGCTTCTTACTGAGCCATGAGATGCATGAGTCACCAAGAAGGAAACAGTTACCACTGGTTGACACTCGCATGTCATAGCATATGCCCAATCACTGTCTGTAAATGCAAGCAAGCATAGTGTAGAAGAACTGCCATAAAACAAGGCAAAGTTTGCAGTGCCTTTAAGATAGCGAAAGACGCGCTTACACGCTTGCCAATGCATAGTGCTCGGACAATGCATGAATCTGCTCAACTGAGAAACAGCATACTGTATGTCCAAACGAGTAGAGCATAAATAAGGCATCCCACAGCCTCCTGATAGGTGGCAACATCAAAAGGCTCACCAGCATATTCAAGTGACAGTTTTAAACCTGGTTCCATAGGAGTAGAAACAGGTTTACAATCTATCATGTGAAAATGCTCAAGGAGCTGCTCAACATATCTACACTAAGATAACATGATACCCCCCTCAAAAGGTATAAACTGTATGCCCAAATAGTAATGTAAATGCCCCATGTATGTGACATCAAATGCGTGCTGCAAATCAGCTTTAAAAGCTGAAATATCACCCTCTTCAGGGCCAGTGATGAGCATGTCATCCACATAAAGAATAAGGATGAGAACATTGTTCCCAATGTGGCGTACATAAAGTGTACTCTCAGCTGAACTATTCTGAAATCCTTTGGCAGTCAAGTATGCATGAATTTTGTGGTACCAAGCATGAGGACCCTATTTAAGACGCTTTATGTAAACGGCATACTTTACTTTCTGCACCTTTTTGAACAAAGCCAAGAGGCTGAGAGTGCCATTCAAAAAGGCAGTTTTGACATCCAACTGATGTACATGCCATTGTTTGTGTGCAACCACTGCAATAACAGTATGTATTGTAGTCATACGTGAAGTGGGAGCAAAGGTCTCCTCATAGTCAATGCCCTCACGTTGGGCATATCCTTTGGCGACCAAGCGAGCCTTATGGCGATCAACTGAACCATCAGGCTTACGCTTTAGCTTGAAAACCCATTTTGTGCCAGGAGGCAAGTCACATAACTCCCAAGTACCATTTTTGTCAATGGAGTCCAACTCCGAACGCATGGCTGCCACCCAATTGTCATCCTCCAATGCATCAACATGAGAAATAGGTTCCTCATTACAAGCGGTGGAAACGAGCTGTATCCACATAATGTGAAGATGCATGGCGAGAAGCAGCACGTGTACGACCTGGCATAAATGTAGATTGTTTGCTATCACGCAAAGTCTCAACCAGCCATCTAGGAACAGTTTTTGACTTCCTAGTATCTGCATCTTCTTTTGCCAATGCATCACCCAAGGAATCCTGATCAATTGGAGGCATTTCCGGATCAATTTGGGGCAAGATTAGCTGCTGATTTTGCTGATTGTCAACTGGCATAGGTGGTTATAAATGAGATGAAACTGGCTCTACATTATCTTTATTGGAATTGAATAAAGGCAACAAAGTATCAAACACATCTTTTGGCCCAATAGATGGTTGTCTAGTACATGAGACAAGTGGTTGAGATGCATATTCATCAAAGATAACATCTCTTGACACAATAATCTTGCATGTATTAGGCACATAGAGTCTGTATCCCTTACTCTCAGTACTATAACCAATGAAAATGCATTTGATTGCCTTTGCATCAAGCTTATGTCTTTGTTGTGTGGGCACATGCATATATGCCAAAGACCCAAAGACTCTCATATGAGTCACCACTGGAATCCTGCCATTCCATGCCTCATAGAGGCAATCATAGATTTCAAGGCTTTAATGGGGCAACGGTTAAGCACATAATTGGCACACACAACCGCCTCAAGCCAAAACTTACTGGGCAGATCCTTGCTCTTGAGCATGCAACGTGCCATCTCCATAAGTGTACAATTACGTCTCTCTGCAACTCCATTTTGTTGAGGAGTATAGGGGGTAGTACACTGATGGGAAATACCATGTAACTACATGTAAGCTATGAACTCATTTGACAAATATTCCCCCCCTCGATCTGCACGCAATGTGACAAGCTTGTGTCCACAAGCATTTTCAGCCATGGGACGGAAGTCTCTGAAAACTGCAAAGGCATCTGACTTCATTTTTAAACCACACACCCAACAAAATCGAGTGTAGTCATCCATGAACGTGATGAAGTACAAGTGTCCTCCAAAAGATGGAGCCCTCATGGGGCCACAAAGATCACTATGAATGAGCTGTAATGGACGGACAGCCCTCATAGCACCATCTTTAGGAAAGAAATTCATGTGCATCTTTCCAAGGATGCATCCCTCACATACATGCTTGAAGGGAACCTGCATAGGAGAAAGCTCATGCACCGAAACTCAAGTGACCAAACCGAGCATGCCATAACTCAGTGTCACTCAACACACGGGAGGTGGATGCAAGCATAGCATCATGAGAATAAGTAGTCCTGTCATACATGTCAAGCTTATATAAGCCACTGCATAATGTCCCAAAAAGCATAAGAGAAGCTGAATCTCTACTGTCATACACTGAGCAACAATGGTCAGAAAACTGAACCTTAAACCCAGATAATGCAAGGACTGAAACAGAAATGAGATTCTTCTTAATGCCTGGTACATATAAAGTGTCACAAAGAGTAAAACTATGCTCTTGAATCTTGAAATTGGATCAAGAGATAAGACCCCCTTCACATCATCATGAGTACAGCACAAGAGCCAAATTTAATGGGGAGCAGTTTTATACATGGCAAACAAAAACCATGTATTTGCTCATGAGAAAAAATCTGTGGGGACTAGTTGAAGGAAGAGATGAATGCCCAGAGGTGAGTGGGAAAAATGAGTGGAAGAGCAAGAATGAGAAAGCATTAGAACTTATCGCACTCAGTTTAAATAATGAAATCATTCATCACATCACAGGGATACAATGGGCAAAAGATGCATGGGATGAACTCAATAAATTATTTGGCACTCAAGCAAAAAATTCAAAGATAAATCTGTTAATGCAATTCTACAAACTGGATATGAAGGAAAGTGAACCTTTAATCACACACTTGAACAAATATAAAAGCATTAAGCAACAACTGGCAGCCATTGGCAAAAAGGTAGAAGATAATGAGGCACTAGCAGTGCTTCTGAAGAGTGTGGACAAAGGTGAATATGAAAACATTGTAGCAACCTTAAAGAATGTACCTGAATTGAAGCTGCACGAGATAGAAAAAGCTCTACTAAAGCAAGAGACCAGAGTCAAAGAGAAGAAATGACTGGACTCAACAGCTGGAGAAGAAAAAGCATTCTTCACCCGAGGAGGATTCTCTCAAGGACGAGGACGAGGAAGAGGCAAAGTAGGAGAAAGGACCTTCACTTGCCACAACTGTGGAAAGCCAGGACACATGGCAAGAGACTGCTACAGCAAACCCATTGGAGAAGGAACGACATTGGCAAACTTCATGGAGGCTCCTAAGGAAGTGGAGTCAGATCATCTTTTCTGAGAGAGAGAGAGAGAGAGAGAGAGAGAAACCCCACAACCCAATGTAACCTGCCCCAACAGAGTAAAACCACCTCTGAGCCACCGATGATGTAAGCCATGTGGTAGATGTATGTGTGAGCACTTTAGTCAAGGTCACGGGCACTTGTAGTAGCCTTGGACACAGAGAGAGAGTGTCAAGGACTATGAGTTTAGAGACTTGAGGCACTGGTCGCGGACTACCAAGTAAGAGGGAAACTTGGTATAGGGTCCAGGTGTGCTAGGAGTATTCACTTGAGGGGAGGTGTTTGGAGAGAATAAAGGATAGCATGAGAAGATTTAAGAGGTGTGGGAGATATTCTGGGAAGAGGTGGAGAGAATCAACAAGAGATCAGTGGAATTAGATGTTTGGATGTAAACTCTATAAATTGAGACATTGGCCTAATGAGAATTTGCTGGTTTTTTATTATCCATGCCTACATTAAGCTATCAATTAATTGCTCACTAATCACGTCTTAATTATCGTCTAATCTCTTTTCTAATGATGTTGATTCTAGCATTTGATCCACCATAGCTCATCACATTGCTGCAAATTTAACAGACCCTTCACTGGGTAATTGGGACCCAATACTGTGTCATCTGCTTCACTTCTATTCTCTTCTCTCTCTCTCTCTCTACTCTATGAAATTGGATGCTAAAAAATCTCACCACATAAAGATATAAAGAAGGCCTTGTTGTGCACTACCAGATCAACCTCAATGCGTGTGTAACACTTAGATGTTGAGACGTTAAGTGTGCCATGTGTCACTTGTCTGGTAGGTGTGTGTGATTCCCTTGAGTCAAAAGATAAGGGTTACAACCTACAAAAGCATGTACCTCTCTCTCTCTCTCTCTCTCTCTCTCTCTCTCCGCACCATGGAGATCTTCCATCCACATAGCCTTGGCTCTCCTCGGATGTCTTGATTTACAACATGGTATCAGAACCATGTTTTCGCCTACTGCTCTTGCTCCCCCCCGCTTGTCAAACTTCATTCATCCATTACCCTCAAACTACTGTTGTAATGACAATACATTGTCCAATTACCTTACCAGTCTTCATAGAAGTTGTTGCAAGCGGAAGCCTTCGCGTTGGAAGCTTTAGAAGTGTTGATATCTTCGATTTGCCGCAATCCTTCGCGACAAAAGTCTTCAAGAGGATGAAGGGAACCTTGGGAAAGCTTCCCCTATGGTTCAACTTGAGAAAGGAAGGCTGAAATTAGGGTTTTCAGCAAAAAGACCAGAAATTACAGCAAAAATGAGAGCTGTTTTGCTGAATTTCAGTCATTGGGAGTGAGTAGGAGAGTGATTAGCACTTGGAAACACTCTTGGAAGCTTGGAAAACACCCTAGCAAGTTGGGTATGGCTATGGAGAGCTTGGAAATGGAGAGAAATGGTGGAAAAACAGAGTTTTCAGCCTCCAAAAATCCTCATGAAGAGAAAACACGAATTTCTCTTAATAAGTAAGTGAATTGGGGTCCAATCAGGTGAAGGGACATGGGGAGATGCCCATTTATGAGTAAAAGGGGAGGATCAGGTCCTGGACATTGAGTCTTGTCCGCCTCGGGACTTCAGTGAGTGTGAACTTGGAAGAGGTCATAATTTATAAGTGACTTTTGGGCGCCCAAACTTTAATGAAGTGGGAATGCACTCACTTATAAATATTGGCTAAGTCCTAAGGGCTATTTGAGCCTAGATTGGGTAATACTTACCACCTGTTCACATGCCACACAACCATGTCAGCAGACAGTTTCACACGCACGGTTCACGGGCGGGCGTCCCCTAGCCCGGAACTACACATAGGTCATGCAGGCATGAAAGCAGCATGCAATTTCATTTGCAGGCAAGCACATAAAGATGCTATGCAATGCAGCATTGGCATGAGCAATTTTCCGTTCATGAAACCATATAAGACCAGGCGTTTCCAGGCAAGTATACGCAATACCAGACCCAGTGGAAAGCCAATCCTCCAAGCGTTTCCGGGCATGTACACAAAGGCACAAGTCCCAGCGGAAAGCCAAGTCCTCCAGGCGTTTCCGGGCATGTACACAAAGGCACAAGTCCCAGCGGAAAGCCAGGTCCTCCAGATATTCCGGGCATGATAACATCAAGTCCCAGCGGAATATCATATCCAACTATACAGCATGACACGTGTCAATTACCTGCATAGGCATATTCCACAAGCCATGGACACCAATCCAATATGTACATAGTGTGAAAGCAAGAGTGAACCATTTGGGTGGCCAAATGGTGACATTCCCCCCCGCTTCTAAACAGTTGTCCGCAACTGAAATGCATCCAAATATGTCTGAAGCACATGCGGGCAATCTTTGAAGAACTCTTCATCTACCCATTTAGCATCAATGGGAAGATAGTTCTTAAACTTCACAAGGTAACGCCTCACAACTTTGCCTGCACCAAGCTTGCGTTCCTTGTGATACACAATCTACTCTGGCTGCAAGATCTCCTCAAGCTCATCCACTTCTGGTGGATCCTCAATGACCATTTCACTGGGCTCCGGCCCTACATACTTGCGAAGGAGACTCACATGAAAAGCATTGTGTATGTGCCAATGACTAGGTAATGCCAATCTGAAAGCCACTTCATTGATCTTCTCAATCACTCGAAAAGGTCCATAGTACCTAGTTGCAAGCTTAGGATATGCACCCTCTTTGCCAGGCCTCTTTGCAAGTCTTGCTTTCTCAAATTTCAGCAATACCCAATCATTCTCTTTAACATCCAATTGCCTTCTATGCTTGTCGGCAGCCTTTTTATGCTTGTCTTGTGACCTTGCAATGGCTGTCCGCACCTGAGCAAAAGCAATATCCAAGTCTCTTACATACTCATCAGCTGCAAATATCTCATCCTTTGTGCGAAGGATGGGTGGCAAAACCACCTTACCATAAACAATCTCAAACGGGGCCTTTCCCGTAGATGCATGCACCGTGTTGTTGTATGCAAATTCCACAAGCGGTAAGTACTTCTCCCAAGAAGACTTCTGATCCGCCACATAACATTTCAAGAGATCCAACACGGCTGAATTTGCAGCCTCACTTTGCCCATCCGTTTGAGGGTGATAAGCTGATGAGAAGTCCAATTTGGTGCCCATATTATCAAATAAGGCCCGCCAAAAGAGACTTGTAGTCCTGGGATCTCTATCCCCCACAATGGACTTCGGCATTCCATGATGTTTGAACACTTGTGCAAGATATATTTTAACCATATGCTCAGCTTTGATGGTCTTTTTGACCGGCAAGAAATGAGCTTGCTTGCTAAACCTGTCCACAATTGTCCAAATTGCATCATTACCCTGTTGGGTACGTGGCAAGTCCATAATGAAATCCATTGTAATACTTTCCCATGGCTGCGTGGGAATAGGCAATGGCTGAAGCAAACCTGGTGCCTTTTGCCTATCAAATTTGACCTTTTGACAGGTGATACATGCACGTACATGTGCCTCTATGTCCTTCCGCATACCTGGCCAAAAGAAATACCGCTCAATCATGTGCGTAGTAGGCATTATGCCTCTATGACCAGCATATGGAGGAGCATGGCACTCATCCAAAACCTTTTGCCTCATGTCAAACACCACACATAGGCAATTATCTTTCATGAGATAACCCTCTTTGATCACATATGAGGCATGTGCATGACCAGCCATCAAATCAGCCCAAATAGTGGCAAAATCAGCATCCATATGATACAAATCACGCATGGTAGACAAGTCCCCATGAGAGGCAACTGAGATAGCTGCTACATACGGCTTTCGTGACAATGCATCGGCCACTACATTCTTCTTTCCCGGGGTGTGCAAGATCTGAAAATGAAACATAGAGAGGAAATTGGCCATCCTCATATGCTTCTCTGACAATTTAGTTTGAGTAAGAAAATATCTCAAACTCTGGTGATCTGTCTTCACAGTGAAATCAGCCCCAAGAAGGTAATGTTTCCATATAGTAAGTGCATGAATTACAGCCAAGAGCTCTTTCTCATAAATGCCAAGAGATAGCTCTGCATCATGCAATCTACGACTCTCATAAGCCACGGCATGTCCCTCTTGATTAAGGACAGACCCTATGCAATTTCCAGATGCATCACATTCCACACAAAAAGGCTTTTGCAAATCCGGAACGATCAACACTGGACCATGAGTAGTTGCATCTTTCAATGCGAGGAATGCATCTCTCTCTACATTAGTCCATTTGAACACGGCCTTCTTCTTTGTCAAATCATGTAAAGGAGAAGCAATCCATGCAAAGTGCTGAATGAACCTGCGGTAGTAAGAGCATAATCCAAGAAAACTACGGATCTCATGCACCGAACTCAATTCGGGCCAATTCCGAATTGCATCAATCTTTGCAGGATCCATCCGCACTCCATCTTTGGACACAATATGCCCAAGATAATGTATCTCTGACAAGAAGAACTCACTCTTCTTTGCATTTATGAAGAGTTTATGCTTATGGAGCTCTTCAAAAACAATAGCCAAATGAGCTTTATGCTCTTCTTCGGTCTTCGAGAAGACTAGTATGTCATCAAAGAAGACACCTGTAAATTTCCTGAACCCACGGAATATGCGATCCATCATTCTATTGAATGTAGCCGGGGCATTTGTAAGACCAAAAGGCATAACAAGATACTCATAAAGCCCAAATGCTGTCCTGAAAGCAGTTTTGTGTACATCCTCAGGCACTACACGCACTTGATGATATCCACTCTTGAGATCAATTCGGCTAAAGCATGCCGATCCATCCAACTTGTCAAGGATGTCGTCTATGCGTGGAATCGGAAACCGATTCTTGATGGTAAGCTTATTCAAAGCTCTATAATCCACACACATACGAAAGGATCCATCCTTCTTTTGAACCAAGAGAACGGGTGAACAATATGGGGAAGAGCTTGGCTGAACCAAACCCTTCTCAAGAAGCTCATTTACTTGCTTCATGATCTCCTCTTTTTGGGATGCACTTACACGATAGGCTGGCCTATTAGGTGGTGAGCTACCCGGCACAAGATCAATGCGATGATCTTCCGGTCGTACAGGTGGTAACTCATTTGGTAACTCATCAGCAAAACAATCATTGTGCTCTTGCAAAAATTTCAGCCTATCATTACTAAGAGTGTTTACATGTACATTATTTTTCTCAACATGATCTCGTACAAAAATCAAGTACGCAAAAACACTCTTTTTCATTACTTTCTTAATTTGTACATGAGATACAAGGGGAATGGTATCACCCTCTTCACCAGCATCAATTACATGTTCTCGGCCTTTATGCATGAAGGTGATCCTGTTAGTCTTGTAAGCCTTGCACGGATCAATACGTGTATGCCAAGGCTTTCCAAGCAATACATCACAGCCATTCAAAGGCGCCACAAGAAAATCCTCATGATCCACATAGCCTTGAATGTGTATGCGCAACTTGCCAAAAATAGGCATGACCTGCACTTCTCTACCAACAAAGGCAGCCCCTGCTTCAATTTGAGGACCCATGTCCTCCACTTCAATACCCAAAGCAGCTGCCATCTGAGTGGATATGAAATTCTCCGATGCACAATCATCAAACATGAACAAAGCGGGTTGATCTTTGAGCTGTCCCCAAGCTTTACATACAACCCTATCTTTGCTATCATGTGAAGTGTTGCCCTGCACATCCGGAACCATATGCACATTAGGCTTCGGTACATTAGCATTTTCAGCTTTGTTCTTCTTATTTGGGCATGCTTTTGCCATGTGCTCAGTGCTGCCACAAGTAAAGCATTTGCCTTCACGCATATATTGCTCCTTCTTCTCAGCACTAAGACCAAAGTTTGCCGGCTTATAAGAGCGCTTTTTAGCAAACTTATTTTCAGCTTTTGGACCTGATTTGGCTTGGTTTTGGTCCCTTTTAGGTGGCTGTCCATCATTTTGCAAGTTTTGGACAGCCCTCTCTTTGCCTTGAAATGAGGGTTTAGCCTTATTGGATCGACTCAATTTGAGTTCCAATTGCTCGGTGGCGGTGGCGGCTGCGATTAATTGGTGTAAGGTATGACCAGGATACATTTGTAATCCCGCTTTGTACACGGGTTGCAATCCCGATTGAAACCTTCTCTTCCTTTCCGCCTCGGTGACATGCATAAATGGAGACACCTCCAAAAGCACTTTCCAAAACTTTTGTACATATGCATTTACCGATTCCCCCTCATTTTGCTTTACCCAATCCCACTTCATTGTTATCTCATTCAATGCATTGGGAGGCAAGAATTGAGCATAGAACCTCTCCTTGAACTCTTTCCATGATCTAACAGGATTCGGTGAGAGCTTCTCCGTGAGCCACCAATGGGCAGCAGTGCCTTTCATGAACATGCTTACATGCCGGATCATGGATTTCTGAGTGAAATCCTCATCACTGAAAGCAATATCAAACTGGGCAATAAAAGCAAGTGCCTTTGATGCATCATATTCTCCATGATATGTGTCAAACTTCACAGATTTGTCTCCGGCTTTGAAGTCACGAGACTTTGATGCATGTGTGTGCATCTCAACATGTTTTCCCCCATGTTTGTCCATTGGGACAGTCCTTGTAATTGGCATCATTTTTGGACCAAAAGGTGATGCATAAGGCATAGATACATGTGCCCTGTAAGCATGAGGCATGGCTGGCCCCTCAACATGCATTGATACATTTTCAGCCATAGCTTCTCCCTCACGAGCACACTCGAAGGCATGAGTGGCATGAGAGATACGCGGAATACCTGCACCAACAGAAAATTGCAGCCCATGTTGCATGTGTTGTGCATGTACATTTTCAGCCGGCAATGGCATTTGACATACATTTTGACCACTGCCATAAACATTGTATCCTTCACGGGCTACATGAGATATTCCTGCATGGCGTGAAGTCACTGATTGTTCCTCTCCCATAGCATGGAGATTCATCCTCTTAGACATAACTTCTTGTTCGGGCACTTGTGGGGATTCCAAGACATGTGGGATGGTTGCCTTTTCTGCATAGGCATCCTCGGTACGAGCCAAGTATGCACGTGCTGCATCCCTTGGTTGCATGTGCAACTCTTGAGCAATCATTGCCATTGCATGATCCATATAAGATTCAGCTTTCTTGGCCTTCAAACGATCATGTACCAATGGATCCTCGCGGCGATAGAGATTCAATTCTTCTTGTTGTGCATGGAGAAGAGCCTGCATACGAGTAAGTTCAGCTCTCAAGACTATGGACTCTTCTTCTTGCATCTTCTCTTTGCCACGAGACGGCTGTCCCACATATTCATGTTCCCTATTGTGCACCACATGAGTTTGCTCATCCTGTAAAGCATTGGAGGCATGCATTTCATTGTCCCTGCCACTTGTATTAGCATCTCCAACATTCATTGTATGGCTGTCCATAATGTTCTAAGTGTAGAGATAGCTAGTGTTCACGGTGATCGTCTCTCACGATAGAAGTGAAAGAGAACCGTATGCTCTGATACCAATGTAACTTGGTTGAACACAATGCTAATCAATACACTTAAATACACTAAGATTTGAAGGACACTTGCTCAAATACAAGAAGTAAATTGCTGAATTTGACAAGAGGCACACAATGAGCCGGAACGGCCGACCCCTCCCTTGAGTAAATTGTATTACTATTGGAGAAATTCAATACATAGCTTCACGGGCATCCATTGCCAAATCCTCCATGCCAATGCATATGAAATTCAGCATTTAGAAAACAATGGTATGTCGATGTAGATCACCAAGGAGCTGCCTTGATGCCCGGCCCGACTTCAGTGCCCATATTCTCTACCATTGGCTCTATGTTCTACCAAGCAAGGTAGCAACATCTTCAAGAGCACATAGGACAAGAGAAATACTACACATGGCGGCTAAACACCCTTCTACTGAGTAAGTAATGACAATACATTGTCCAATTACCTTACCAGTCTTCATAGAAGTTGTTGCAAGCGGAAGCCTTCGCGTTGGAAGCTTTAGAAGTGTTGATATCTTCGATTTGCCGCAATCCTTCGCGACAAAAGTCTTCAAGAGGATGAAGGGAACCTTGGGAAAGCTTCCCCTATGGTTCAACTTGAGAAAGGAAGGCTGAAATTAGGGTTTTCAGCAAAAAGACCAGAAATTACAGCAAAAATGAGAGCTGTTTTGCTGAATTTCAGTCATTGGGAGTGAGTAGGAGAGTGATTAGCACTTGGAAACACTCTTGGAAGCTTGGAAAACACCCTAGCAAGTTGGGTATGGCTATGGAGAGCTTGGAAATGGAGAGAAATGGTGGAAAAACAGAGTTTTCAGCCTCCAAAAATCCTCATGAAGAGAAAACACGAATTTCTCTTAATAAGTAAGTGAATTGGGGTCCAATCAGGTGAAGGGACATGGGGAGATGCCCATTTATGAGTAAAAGGGGAGGATCAGGTCCTGGACATTGAGTCTTGTCCGCCTCGGGACTTCAGTGAGTGTGAACTTGGAAGAGGTCATAATTTATAAGTGACTTTTGGGCGCCCAAACTTTAATGAAGTGGGAATGCACTCACTTATAAATATTGGCTAAGTCCTAAGGGCTATTTGAGCCTAGATTGGGTAATACTTACCACCTGTTCACATGCCACACAACCATGTCAGCAGACAGTTTCACACGCACGGTTCACGGGCGGGCGTCCCCTAGCCCGGAACTACACATAGGTCATGCAGGCATGAAAGCAGCATGCAATTTCATTTGCAGGCAAGCACATAAAGATGCTATGCAATGCAGCATTGGCATGAGCAATTTTCCGTTCATGAAACCATATAAGACCAGGCGTTTCCAGGCAAGTATACGCAATACCAGACCCAGTGGAAAGCCAATCCTCCAAGCGTTTCCGGGCATGTACACAAAGGCACAAGTCCCAGCGGAAAGCCAAGTCCTCCAGGCGTTTCCGGGCATGTACACAAAGGCACAAGTCCCAGCGGAAAGCCAGGTCCTCCAGATATTCCGGGCATGATAACATCAAGTCCCAGCGGAATATCATATCCAACTATACAGCATGACACGTGTCAATTACCTGCATAGGCATATTCCACAAGCCATGGACACCAATCCAATATGTACATAGTGTGAAAGCAAGAGTGAACCATTTGGGTGGCCAAATGGTGACAGCAAATACTCTCTAAGAGCCTTGTTCTCTCTCTCTCTCTCTCCATACAACACAATGCACACCATGGAGATCTTCCATCCCCCATAGCTCATGGCTCTCCTCAGATGTCTTGATTTACAAGAGTGACATGCAAAGCTCTTAGTGATTATGACGTGCAAAGCTCTTAGTGATTATTGCAAGTGTCACCATGCATGGGTTGTGTGGATTAAAGATCTACCCCATGTAATTTCTCCTCCACTTCGTGACTTGTCCTCCAACTCGTACATGCTTTCTTTGACTCTTTTTTTGCTTTCCTCAACATTTGTTCACTTTACTTGAGATAAGATTGAGGAGCTTATAGTTGAAGAGGTGGCCCTTGAAGGAGGTGATTGCTACCAAGGTTGGGTTATCAAATAGAATGGAAATGACCTCATTGATGACAACCCGATGTGCTTGCACCTGTCAAGGGAATCCACGCAATGGGTCGTACCATGGACCAAGCTTTCGCCCACCACGGCCCCCCATCCACAGATGTACATGGAAGGATGTCGATGATGGCGAGCATTGGTGCATGCACACTTTGTCATACTTTGCAATACAACTAGCAACTACATTCAAGCTCATCTTTAAGTCTGTGGAGGTGTGTTTCCGTAGCTTCTCCAGAGAAAAAAGAGTAACTAATAACGCACTTTCAAACCAAGTGCCAAACACGTTTCTCCTATTTCCTGTCACGTGCTACGGATTGTCACAAGCGTGGCAGTTTTCCACCACCTTTCTAAGTCAACTATGAACTGGTCCCACTCGTAGTGCCAACTCCATCTTTTGTGGGTTTGGAACCAAGATTGCCTTTTCCCCACGTGCCTTTCACAAGGCCTTTGGTTGTCGGGACACCCAATCCACCATTGCTCCTGTGTGGGTGACCAATGGAATGTCCTATGGCCCAAATGGGTGGCATTTACCCATTGCACCATAAATGTGGTATTGCTAGTAACTTGCAAAAAAGTTCAAACACATTGGCGTTTGCGTATTTGACCTTGACTTAATGACAGACACCCAGCCAATGGCCAATGAGTGCCCGAGATGACACGATGCATTACATCATACAAGAGGGTTACAAATGAGTGCAGAATGGACACAACACTAACATCTGCAAGACGTGACGACTCTGGCTACCCCTGGGCAGTACACGACAACTCATCCCTAGACAAGGGCTCACAAAATGCCTGGTCTTTGATCTTAGGGCCTTGCACTTATGTTGGTGTAGTATGTCCATATCGTCTTCCACAACGTCTAAGTGTGGGATGCACATGACAAGTTAATTAAGTCTTAATCATATGAATAATTAATTGGTTCTAAGACATGTGCTCTTTATTGCAAAATCCCCCGTGAGAGATGTACACCTTTTTTCCCCCCTTTTTCCTTGTTTTTTCCCGATTGGTCTTAGGCCCAAGATCCTCCGTAGTTAGCTTGTAGGCACTTTTTATCTACCCTTGTAGGGTTTTGAACTCGGGACCTTCTTGTCCCAGACAAACACCTTTACCACTTGAGCTCTCACCTCATTGGCACCTTAAATGTGCACCTTATGGCCACTTAAAGTTATATAGGCTTCGGCTAATAATAAAGCAAGAAAGCACAATTATTAAAGATATAACTATTAATAGCTTTTCGCATAACCGATGCCAATAAAAGCTCATAAGCCACTTATTCCCTATGCATCAATCATGGGCTACCAAAGGTATGAGCCTGGACCCAAAATATACACCAACCACATTATGACCTTTGGGTCATAAAAATATTTGATCTCCATATAAAGACACTAGAAGAGAGAAAGCTAACAAAAAGGAGACTATTATTTAGAGATGCACAAATAGGACAATTACGTTTTTATTTTGCATGTTCAAGTTCTTCCAATAGCTCTACGCCTGCATCTCCCATCTCCAAATCACCATGCCTACAACCTCATAGGCTGCGCACATCCATGCCTAGTATGGATAACGCGAGTCAAGACTCCAACGGTTTCTGGACAACACTTCCACTCTACAACCTCATGATGGTTTGAACCCCCGCATGAAAAGTGGTCCTTCAACATGGCACAAAGAACGACCAGCTGGTCAGAAGAAGCAAAAATTTGTGGCTGCATTTGCCAAGATATGGCTGTTTATGACCACTTTTTACTGCTGTGGGGCAGTTTAAACCAGAGCTCGCCAGCATTGACCAAAATCTGACTCGATGGGGCCAAAATTTGACTAGGGTTCCCTGACTATGAAAGTGGCTTCTATCAGGTTTTTACCGAAGTTTGACCGTCACAGACTTTTTTTGGGCAAATTAAGACCCGTGTTGCCCATTCCTCTTAACCTTTGACCAGAAATTGAAGACGGTACTATCAGCCTTTTACATATGTTTAACCATCAAGGACATGTTTTGGCCTATTCATGGGTCAAGCGTAAAAACATAACTAGATTGAATGGACAAAGCATCCCTTGAGCTAAGAAGTGCCTGTTTGCTGTACGATAATCACAAGAAGCTTCTTCACATAACCACATGGTTTGAAATGGCATTTTTGTGGAGAATAGTGTTTGGTGCAGTCTAGCCAGTGTTGATGACCTTTACACATGTCACATATAGCCCATCCGTTCTCGCTGTCACAGAAACTGACAAGAAGCAGGGGACTGCAGCTCATGGACAGGCAACAGAACCCATCTGCAGCCTGCCTGTCACCAAAATATAGGTTGTACGTGAGAGGGTCCAAAGTACATTTGCAGTGCCAAAATTAGTTACTTCAGCATGTAGTGGCTACTCACATTCTTTCCGGGTCTCACAAGCCTAAGGGCAACCTCTGCTGCAGTATTGCCAGCTGCAAGGACATCTGCAGCTCTTCCAGTCACCGGGCCTTCTTGGATAACGTGTGTATGAGCAACGACTGCTACAAATCCATCAATGTGACAGCCAAGATCACTGATATCCAATGCAATTAAAAAACGTAAGCGTGGTAGTAAAGATAAATCAAGTGCAAAAATTGAGATAATATTACGAAGCTTGAGCCCCTGGATGGATATGATATAGTATGATCATATCAGAGGGCATACATCTAATATGAAGTCTAGCTAAATTTAGAATCATGCTCACATTTTCACCATGTCGTTATTTGAGACTGTAGTATCATCGCTCGCAAGAGGGGAGAAGTGGCAAACTACACTGTTGAGTGAGACACATGTGGGAAAAGCAACCCCCTTTTCGATCTTCTTCTTGGCATTCTTGTAAACATTTCCAGTTTGCCTGCAGAGAAGAGGTGCAAAATGGTGAGCATGAGCTGAAAAAACAAAGCAAAGTTGAACAAAGATGTATCACGACAATAAGCTCACAATCATAAACACGGGACAATAGTTGGTGCAAAAATAAGTGCACGACTCACTCCAGGCAAGCACCTCCATGAGGGATGGGCTGCCTGGGACGGAAGCGGATACAGGCAAGGCAAGGCAAAGAGAATTATTAGGCTGAAGACATTTGCATCATCTCGAAGAGAATCTCTCCAGTGGTGAGAGTCAGCAAGTACATCCTTAGAGCAGGGGGGATGCTCAAGCTTGATGCAACCAATACCGGCAAATTCCAGCTTTCCAACTTCTTAATCATAATCAAGGATGATAAGATGGGCACACATGCCATGCTTTAGAAGCTAAAACACTTTAAGCAGAACTTCCTGACTAGGTAATGTTTGAGCGACAGTTTTATGCATAAAATCAAAATTGATGAAAATAACTATTTTGAATTAAAAATAAAACTCTTTATGCAGAGGTGGAGGTCCAGTTTTGACCTGGTCACCAGCTGGTTGCAGCTGTAAAACGACTATAACACAGTAACAGCAGACTATGATATGGCCATTACAAGGCTATTTAAAGTTTAAACATCCCATTTTCAAGCATCCAGTCCTTCAGCAATCTCAGCAATCAGTAAAAACTCTCTCTTTCCTCTCTTTTGAGAGTGAATTTTAGCAACTATTTCAAAGGGCGAACAAATAATCAGCCAAAATATAAGCTGCAATCAGAAACTTAATACATGTAGCCCATGTAAGTTAGTGCATGTCTTACTCTCTGATGAAAGAATCGCCCTTCTCACAAAGGTCCACTACCTTCGCTCCTGGTTTGCATTCAGCAAGAACAACCTGCAAAGCCTCTGAAAATCGCCAGGAAGAAAAAAACATTTTGTAAGTGTGTCAAACCCAAACCGGTCAATCCGTGCCAAACCCTGACCACAAAGGGGCCCATAAGTGCAAACCACTAACCCTGATCCTCAACCAAATGGGGTTAGGATCATGCTAAACCCTCACCCTTAGCCAAAATAGGCAGTGCAAAGCTACACTAAACTAAAACATGGTTAAGCAAAAAACTAACCATAAAACAGAGCGAGGGGGATGTGTCATCGATGAAAAACTCGTGCAGAATTATATCATCCCGTGTAGAACCCCAACCCAAGAGCATCCCTTCACACCCCTAACCATCCTAAACCTAACAGGGTTGTGGCAAAATCGTAACCCTAATCAAAAACTTAATTGATGCATCCTTTCAAAGCCGTCTTTACATTACCAGGGTTACGAAAAGAACCCTAACCGTAATCCAAAAACACAAGTTAGAGCACCCCTGAGAAAATCCAGCCTCGAGCCCTAATTAAAAACAGAGAATCTGCGGAAAACGAACTCACTGTTTGCGATTTCTGCAGCGAGCTTGTATTTGGTGACGATGTCCGGAGTGGAGAGATCAAGCTCCTTCTCGTCCTTCGATTCTTCGTCCGACATGCTGGCTGGTGTCAACAAGAAAACGCTTCCCTGCGCAGCAGACAACCATCTGAGCTAAAAGAAAGCTTTCAAGGACAGCTTTGCAGTGACCCCAAACAGGGAGAAGGGATGGCTCTGGAAAGCCAAACTTACTTGAAAATTTTACAGAAACCCTCGCCTGTGTGACAGGAAGCTGTTTCGAATTTTTGCAGCTCCAAATCGATAAGGTTGCGAGAAAGAATCTTTTGAGAGAGATTGTTAATTGGCCATGGCAATGAATCCTCTCTATATATCTTGTCTTTAAAACCTTAGGTATTTTATGTGCTCCGCGTGACAAAAATGGGGCGTATCCATTAAGGCGGGAATATTCTATTCCAATTTTTTCAAAAGGCTATGGTTTTTTTCCCTTGCAAGGATAATGGGGACTTGGGAGTCATCTTGCTAATCAAACGGTGTGGTTTTTATATGCTTTTCAATATTTTTCATTTTAAGCTATAAAATGTGTTGAAGGCTAACTACCTTTAAGCTTAAGGCTATCTATCTTTTCTTTTTAGCAGCGAGCGACGTGGTAAGTTAGCATACATTTAATTTTTAAATTACTTTCGCAAACCTCTACGTTTTCAATGTGGTCAAATTGCTTCACTAGTCAATTTTATTAATTATTATGATTATGGTTACTAAAAAGAGAATTTGCTAAGTGGCTTGGTGCAATAACAGAAATAGGTTTCCACTAGCTTGTTTTACTGGTTTCATTTTCTCTCTCGAAATTTTATGGATTAGTTCCCATATTTACAATTTCTTTCCCTTTATTTCGCTCTCAAGTTATTTATTCTCTCATCCTTCCAACTATAAACCACCCTTTTTGAATTAGAAGAATGGGTAACAGAAGGATTAGATCTCTCATAAGGTATTCAAAAAAATTTTAAAAATTCACATCTTCTTTATAAAGCACTCACGTCTCTCTCTCTCTCTCTCTCTCTCTCTCTCTCTCTCTCTCTATTAATAACCGCTCCATTGGTTAACATGGTTTTGACCGTGTAAGGCACTTTACCATCTTACTTGCACAAACGAACACTTAACTTTTGTAAGACGATTCTAAAACATATAAAGCGCCCTTATTGTAAAATAGGGAAAGTCTAAGGACTTAGTAGCCTAGTGTGAAAACTACTCATTTGTATATAAGTCAATTTTGACAATAAGCACAATCATTCCCTTGCAATATTTTTCTTGTGAGCTCTCCTTCTTCCCGCTTCTTACTTGCTTGTATGCCATTGAATCTTGCTTGCTTAAGGATGCATGCTAGATAGGTTTTCTTCAACTTCTTCTTCTTCCCTCATCTTTTGTGAGAGAGAACCACCGCGAAGATATATCTCTTCTTACCTCCACCTAGGCATTGAGAGCTCTCCCTTCACCAATTTAGCAAGGAGTATTCCGTTGTGACCAACGAAGTGAGGACGTGACAAATGAGCTAGCACACCCATAATCAAAAGTTGCATTTGTGGTTCAAAGGAAAGACCCAATGACACATGCTTCAAATAGCAACAAGGCTAAGGTAAGCTCTTAACTTAAACACCACTTCCGGGGACTAACCTAGGGCTTAGCTCCATTTTTTCCTCCATTCCAAGCTATTGGGATTACCCAATATTGTTCAATGTCAATTAGGAGGTCACACTATAAAAAACATTCGATTTTGGAGTCTTGGATGTGTTTAGTTATTGTTTTTTATTTTGATTTAAAGTCTATTTACATATTAGGGCATTATATTTCCATTTATTGGTAGGATAAAACCCTAGTTTTATGGTGATTTACATGAAAGTGGAGTTAGGTTTAATTAGAGTGGGATGGTCAATTTTTGTTCATTTTTTCATAAATATTCATGCATTATTGGAATTGGTAACTTAGAGGCATGCTAAATCATCTAAAAATCATCAAAAAAAATACTTAATTACTTGTATCATAATCATTAATTAAAAATAGGACCATTAATCACATCCCATTAAGTCACCATAAAAAACTAGGCCAAACTAGCTCTCGGATAGGGGACGTGAGTCCATAGTCCGATGCAAAAAGACGTTGCTCGATACGTGAACCTGGACATGTGAGCCATGAGTCTAGACACATGAGCCATAACCTTGGATACGTGAACTTGCAAACGTGAGTCTAGAGGTTGGTATACCTAATATAGTATAGACCAATTATTATAGCCATAAAGACTCGTACAAACACACCTATCCAGACCAAAAACATGAGTCTCGATACGTGAGCATGTAGACGTAAGCTTGGATACGTGAGCTATGAGTTTAGACACATGAGCCATGACCTTGGATACGTGAGTCTATGGACCAAATATTATAGCCATAAAGACTCGTACACAGACACACCTACCCATGTCTTTGGAAGATTTTCTTATCATACAATCCATATCAGCTATACAAATTCCAAGGAAATTATTATTCTTTACAATTATTGGGGGGAATAGTACATGTATTATCCACAATAATCACACACCAACTCTATCGTAGGCCCTGTACTTAGATTTTAGGCTTATTTCATACAAGGGAAGTACATGAGTCGAGTTCATACAAAAAAGGCATGAGCTTGTAGACTTGAGTTTAGAGACATAAACCTGCATGCGTGAACCTATAAATTGCCTGCATACATAAACCTAGAGACTTGAACTTGGACACGTGAGCCTAGAGATGCGAACAACATACGTGAAATTGGACACGTGAATCTATAGACATGAGTCCGGACATGAGTCTAGAGGCGTGAAGCTAGACACGTGAGCCTAGTAGCAAACAGCAGCCCAAAAAAAATCTCCCTTTGAAGACCTGCACTAGAAACCTTTGATGTAAACCCGATCCGAACTAATGATTGGAAACGACAATATACTCACACTTCCTTAAACACACCAAGCCTTCAATCTAAGCAAACGACCAATACTCAATATAGTGCTCTCCCATTAACAAGGCTAGACTCCTTCGGACCCACCTCTAATAACAAGGCTAGACTCCTTCAGACCCACCTCCCTATAAAGAAGGCTAGACTCCTTCAGACCCACCTCCCTATAAAGAAGGCTAGACTCATTTAGACCCACCTCCATAGTGAAAATCTTTGTGAAGAAATGAGCCAACAAAACACAAATGTAAGTGGAGAAATAACAAAACCCTTGGAAACAGGAGCCGCCTCCATGGGCCTTCAAGTCCCAGATTTACCAATTGACTCTGTTAACAAAGCCTTGAATTTTATGAAGAAGACATTCCACCACTCTATCTTTGGGCATGTAGGTCCAGTGAAGGGGAGCGAGGGTAGGACCAGGAACCTCCATGACCAACAAGTAGCCCAACAACCATAGCTATAGTAATTAGGATATATCTCTTTTGTTGTACCATAAAGGATAAATGTGCCACATTATATACGCAACAGTAAGCGTACACAACATAAGCAAGAGTCTCTCTTTCTACAAGAGCTATTCAAGTTAAGAGCTTACCTTAGCCTTGTGGAACCATGTGCCCTTGGGTCTTGCCTTCGAGTCACAAATGCAACTTCCCATGATAGGTGTTCTAGCTGATCCGTCGCATCCTCACTCCTTTGTCACACTTGGAAATAGGAATTGCCCCCATGGGCCTCTGAGCTCCGGATTCACCAACTCGCTCTACTAATAGTATCTTAAATTTTATGAAGAAGGCATTCCACTACCCTACGTAACTCTAGTGAAGAAGCGGGAGCAAGACCAAGAACCTCAAGGTTTGCTCCCATAAGAAGCGGTCAACCATGCCAAATACTACAATGCTTCAAACATTGGTGTCGATCTTGAGCTAGGTTTATACCAAGCAAACTATGACGGATAGGTAGTTGGCAATTGGGACATGTCTCTTTTGTTATACTACTTGTTGTACTACCAGGGGATAAATGTTCCATAGTACACACAATAGTAAGCGCGCATAGTGCAAAAGCTGGAGCTTCGCTCTCCACATGAGTTGTTCAAGTCAAGAGCTTACCTTGCCTTGCCAAAGTATGTGTCGTTGGATCTTACCTTCGAGCCACAAATTCAACTTTCCATTATGGGACATTGTCTCATCCGTTGTGCCTCACTCCGCTGTCACACCGGAATACTCCTTGCCCAAAGGGTGAAGTGAGAGCTCTCAATGCCTAGATGGAGGCAAGAAGAGATTCGTCTTCACGATGGTTCTCTCTTACAAAAGGCGAGGAAAGAAGAATAAGCTATTATAAGAAGAGAACCTACAATCAAACCTATCTAACATGAATCCATCGAGCAAGCAAGATTCAATAGCATGGAAGCAAGCAAGAAGAGAGCTCACAAGAAAGTTCATGCAAGAGAATGATTGTCTTGCTTATTATAAAAAATGACATATATATAAAATGACTAGTTTTCACACTAGGTTGGCTGAAGTTAAAAATGGTCAAGTCTCTATTACTAGTCTTAAGCAACTATGTATAATAAGTTCATAGACTTTTCCTATTTTACATTAAGCAAGGCCACTTTATATGTTCCAGCATTGCATTATAAAATTGAGGTGCCCATTTGAGCGGGTGACATGGCAAAGCACCTTACGGTATGTTGGGTTAGAAAAACGATGTTAACCTATGGAGTGGTTAACCCTTCTTAATGGACCACGTCCTCCAGTCACATCGGTGGTGAAGCTTCCAAGGTGGAAGGTGTTACACCATGAAGTTAGCATTGATGGTTAAGTGGTATGGTTTGGGACCGATCTGTAGTAGCCGGTGAGCCAAGTGATGGGAAGCTTTGGGTAGCACAGATGGCAGCAGGTAGCTTACTTAGGCAGCATGGAAAGTGATAAGTGATGTAGGGGTTCTTCATGCTAGGCCTGTTGGTTGTGAAAGTGGCCTTAACCCTTCAAACATGAGGTAGGGGTTCTTCATGCTAGGCCTGTTGGTTGTGAAAGTGGCCTTAACCCTTCAAACATGAGGTAGGTGGTAGAAGCAGTGTTGATCCTTCAACATAAGATAGTTGATATAAGCGGTAAACACCCTATGATTTGCGGAATGAGCACCAAGACCATTGTTGAAGCTGTGGCTTCAACCAAATTCCCACAAACACACACAAGGGACTCTCATTGGAGCATTACTCAGAGACAGAGGGAGACGAAACTGAAAACTGAAACTGATAACTGATTCGATCTCTTGCCTGGCATGTCCCCTTCGGACAACTCCATCCTTGCAAAAAGTCACCCGTTTGAATCTGCATCCAAAAGCTCCTCCTGATGTCAACACCTTGAGAGACCTGAATCTCATCGGCTCTTTGTATCCAATCAGCATCCTCGACTTCCTTATAGATATGCACTTCCGTGCATGAATGCCCCCTTGAATTACTGAAATAAAAACAACCATACATAATTCTAAAAAGATTAATGGCTTCTCTGATTCGCCCTTCTGCAACAAGATCTTCCCCCTCTGCACCAACGCCTTCAACCTTACTGGAATAACAACAATGATTAATTCTGCAAATAATCATGTTTCCCTCCATTGACGTTTTTGCAACAGGGCGGCAACCATTTTCGATAACCACTTGTTCTAGCGCTTCCCTCACCATGTCTCCTGCAACCACTTTGCATAGTCGGTCTTGCAACCTTGCCATAGCAGCGTTAACCTCCTCAAGTTTAATAGCAATACGTTGCTTAAGAGCATGCGATCCTTCTGTCCTTGCTATTCCAGCCAAACTGCGCACGGCGACAGATGATATGCTTATTGAAATTCGCATGAATGCCTTCATGCCATGATGTGCTTCCCTTGCTTGGCTTCGTTCACGCCAGCCTTCATCTGCACTTTGCCCGGCTACAACACCTAACTGCATTTGACAGCTGATTTCGTTTGCTGCTCTGCCAACTTGCTTTATTCAGCACACACCTCTGCTAGTAGGAGAAAATAGGACACCCGCCGTTGATCGCCAAGTGTTGAAGCTGTGGCTTCAACCAGATTCCCACAAACACACACAAGGGACTCTCATTGGAGCATTACTCAGAGACAAAAGGAGACGAAACTGATAACTGATTCTTGATTTCTCACACACCACCACTCTCACTTACACTTACAAGAAGGCTATGCCTTTTAAAAAGACTCCCAGGCGACTCTTTCCATAACTGGCTAACCGATTCTTTAGTGACTCTTCATATACCAAATGACCCTTCATATTCCAACCTAATGACACTTCTGACGACAACTTTAATGACACTTCTAATGACAACTTTCTGGACAAATGACACTTCTAATGACACTCTCTACAACCATCATAGAATGAATTGCATGGGTAGATGACGGTGGTATGAAACTTCCTAGCATGATAGGGTATTATGCTCCGATCTCACAGCATGAGATCGGAGCATGAGATTGGGCTTCTTCGTGGGTGAATATGGCTAGGGCAAGGTTGTGGTTGTGTGAAAGTGAAGTTGAATGGGACGTTGCAAATAATGAAGCTCTTTGGAAGGTTGAGGGTCTCTCAAGGCTATGGGTTGTAAATAGGTTCTAGGCCATGGTCCCCCATCTAGAGATGTACTTGGAGGATTGGCGTTGACGAGGTTAGTTGAAGGTGCATGTGTATGTGAATGCTATGAGATGTGAAGTGAAAAAATTTTGTGATGCCCATAGTGAAATGTGCAAGTGATGTGTATGAGTAATGGGTAAAAGGTGTGCCTATGTGTGTACACTTCTCTATCATAAAGATTTATCCAACTTAATTACTTTCTTTGTCTCTCTTTACTGCTTTCTTCGGATATCCCTTTTCATAGATGCAATGGGAGTGGACTATGTGTAAGCATGTGTTCATAGCTACAATGGAGTTGGGTGGCCTCTATGACTCGAGGGATGTGGTGTTGTTGAGCCTATGGGATAGAGGCGATGTGAATCAATGGGTGGCGTGGTCGAAGACGAGGTTCATGGAAGGTTCCAGCTGATTTGGAAAAGGTCCAGGTGATGGGTTAGTCTTCCCCAAAACTGTACCTCGGTGACAAGGCTCAATGCAAGGTTGTGAATGCCTATGTGTCTACTTGTGGATAGATGCACATGGCATGGGCAAAAGGTGGGCCTGTGTAAAAGCTTCTTATGGTGAAAACTCCAACACTTTGCTTTCTCATTTATCTGCTTTCTTCCACTTTTACTATTTGTCTGTTTTCTTTGACTCTTACACATGGTTTAGTAGCCCTTGTGTGAGTGGACAGGCACTCGAATTATAATTCAAGGATGGGAAGAGGGCTGGACTAAGGAAGATAATTGGATTGAAGGCAATCACGCAAAGTGTTGGCATGCGGCATGGATGTTGCATGCAAGAATGGGATCCAGTGTGTCAAAAAGCCTGTAGTTTAGACGATTAGGTATGAAAGGCATAGATGCATGGATGGGTGTTGGATATATCCCTAGGTAGGAAGGACTGTCTAGGACTATATTATGCCTAAGTGCCAATGGTGAAAGGATGTGAGTGAAGGGGGTTGAATGCACACTAAAAAGGATGTGAGTGAAGGGGGTTGAATGCACACTAATGAATGCACACTAAAAACTTGCGAGGGTCGGGTTAAATTAATGGGGTGTTCTTTTGAGTGTGCGGTTGGTTTGGCAATTGGACTATCTAAACAAGTACCTACAAGCTATCCTATTGTACCATTTATGTCCCTTCGTGGTGGGGAGCCCAAAATAAGCAGTAAAAAGAGGGTGAAGCGTTTTACCTACACTTATTGGATTGTCACAATGTTATGTTGACTGTCGTTTCTCAGAATGTCGATAGAGTAGTTGGATGAGGGTGGCTTCACTAGTTGCTTCATGTTAGCGGCACGGTAATTCTTAACCCCTTTCCATATACCATAGCTTAGCACTAGCTATCCCTCTCCATGATGGTGCACATGCACATGTATATGCATCACTTTGGTGCATATATCCTATATCTTGCCATGGGATATTTGGAGAACATTGAGCTTCATGTGTATCTTTTATGGACTCACCTATGCTCACCATGTGTATCTTTTATGGACTCACCTATGCTCACCATGTGGCACTTACATATGGGATGGCCCTATATTTTACTATTTAATTTATAGAGAGCATAGGTGAAGGAGATCTCTGCTGTAAATCTCCCATCTTTGGTACAATCTTTGGTACAAAGGAGCCTGTCACCTGTCACCTGTCGATGGGGTTGTGATTGGTACTGCTATAATACGATGGTGGGAGACCTGAAGGGCTAGTCCTCCCCCATCCTCCCCCACTGACCACACAGAGGGTATGAATGATATCGAGCCATATGCTCTTGATGGTGTCAACCGGTGGAGTGTGGGTACCCTCGATGGCCTCGCTGCATTTAGCATGCTGCAAATCTCCCATCTTTGGTAGGAAAGAGCCTGGTCGCCAGTCACCTTTTTGTTCTTTCCCTTTGAGTAGGATTAAGTCTTGTGCTCCTCTCTCTCATCTTGGAGGTTGAGGTATCTCCTTTTAGGGTTTGCTTATGGTTGAAGGAGATCTTCTTCTTGCTCATGAGAGAACTAGGGTGTGTTGTTTTAGACATGGATTAAGTCTTGTGCTCCTCTCTCTCATCTTGGAGGTCGAGGTATCTCCTATTAGGGTTTGCTTATGGTTGAAGGATATCTTCTTCTTGCTCATGAGAGAACTAGGGTGTGTTGTTTTAGACATGGCTTGCTCACTCCTGAGCACTCCCCATATGTGAGAGGCTTATTGTTGTATCTCAACACTCCCCCTCGAGCTCAACTCCACACACTACACTCCATGTAAGCTCCTAAACCTGTGGAGCTTCGAAAGCCTTGTGAGTGAAGATATAAGTCACCTGATCCTCTGTGCTGACATCACGTATGTCTACATCCCTATCATCAATAATAATCAAGTCATCCACATAGATGACTAATAGCATGATCCCTCTATTTGTCTTTTTCACATATAGTGAAAAATCTGCATTGGATATCTGAAATCCAATGGTAACAAGATACTCCTCGATCTTGTTTGACCATGCTTTGGGTGCCTGCTTCAAGGCTTTATGTAACCTGCACATAAAATCTAGATGTACATCACTCTCATAACCTGGTGGCTGCATCATGTACACTTCTTCTTGCAAATCACCATGCAAGAAAGCATTCTTTACATCCATTTGATGTAAAGACCAACCCTTTGCTACAGCCATAGCAATGACAGCTCTCACGGTTGCCATTCTTGCAACCCGGCTGAATGTCTCCTCATAGTCTATTCCATAAGTCTGCGTATAGCCCTTGGCAACCAATCTTGCCTTGTACCTGCTCACTAAACCATCAGCATTGTGCTTGACTTTATACACCCACTTACATCCAATTGCCTCTTTTCCTTAGGCAAAGGCACTAACTCCCATGTTGCATTTGCATCCAATGCTGCCATCTCCTCATCCATGGCATCTTCCCATTTCTTATTTCCAATTGCCTGCTCAAAGAAAGTGGGCTTAACCTCCTGTATTTATTTTACCATGTAAGCATAATGATGGGCTGTATATCCATCATATCTCAACCTGTCAACAGGTATCTAACCCTCGTAGACCTGCGTACACCAGGAGTCCCCAAAATAGCCCTGGTTCTCCTTACACCAGGAGTAACCACAAACGGAATGCCAAGCGCTCCATATCAAGGCCACTAGAGTCACCATCCACATATGAGTGACCTGCTGACAGATCAGGCACAAAAGGTTGATCTACCTTTTCCTTCAGTTTTCGTGATACATGTGTACCTGCATCATTCCTCAACCTGCCTGACCATGGGCTCTGACCATGGGCTAACATTGGATCCACTGCTCGAGGACTCCCTAGGTCCACTCAGCACCTATGATTGCTGCTCTACATGTGGTGCAACATCAGCACTTCTTACATCTGCATCTTTTGTTGCCTTCACTACTAGTGCATAACAAGCTACTCATCTCATCAACTCATCTCTGCTTACTCGCATCTCACAAGTGGTAGGGTTATAGCATCTATAGCCTTTTTGCTCCATAGCATGACCAAATGAAGATGCATTTCTCTGCCTTTGGATCCAACTTGGTTCTCACTTCATCAGGAACATGTACATATGCAATACACCCAAACACTTTTAAGTGAGAGACATCCGGTCTTATGCTTGTAAACTTATGTTCAGGAGTCATACCATGAACAGCTGCAAGTGAGTGTCCTGTTCATAATGTACACAGCAGTTGCTACTACTACTTCTGCCCAAAAGTAATGTGGCATATTTATTCTTTTCAGCCATCAAGGCATGTGTCACTTCTGCAATGTTCCTATTTTTCCTTTCTGCAACACCATTCTATTGCAGAGTGTACCTGCACGTAGACTGCCTCTAGATTCCCTGCTTTCTCAGGAAATCGCTAAACTCATTATAGAAATATTCTCCCCCATCATCTGATCTTAGGCATTTTATTTGCATGCCTTTTTCCTTCTTGACCAAGGCTTTAAATCTCTGAAAGTGAGCAAACACCTCACTTTTCTCCTTCATGATATAAACCCACACTTTCCTAGTGTGGTCATCAATGAACACGTGGCACCCCGTTGACCCCGGTAGCCGATCATTCGGCTTTGGGACTTAGAAATTTTTCTAAGTCCCAATGCCATGTCCAAACATTGGTCCCATGCAAAATGGTGTGAACATATGTACAGACACATGTATAGACGTCACGTGTATAGACATGTGGGAGATGGGATTCGAATCCAGTACCTCCCTCATCCCAAGCACCAACTCCACTATGGCTCACAAACCCATAATTGCACATGTAGACAGCCCGATGTCTATACATAGGCACCTACACCCGCGAGCGGGCTGGCTGTCATGGAGCGGTGATCTCGAGTTGCGTTCTGGGCGCGAGTTCTCGCTCGGGACTAGAAAATCCAATGCAAAAGTGAAAACAGAGAGTACTTGCTGAATGTTGCACACCAAGACCTATAGCTTATCTTGACAAGGACGACGAGCCAATCGTTTTGAGTACTCGAACTTTGAAATTGGACTCTGTATGAAGGAGTTATGACCAAAAAAGTACAAACGGCAATGCAAAACAGTGTCACCCAAATGCAGGCTTCCAACCCGAAAACTTGTATTGATAAAATGCCGACACGCGACGAGATTACAATGGGATCACAAGAGTGATGAGAGAAAATGACTTGCGGGTATCCGCTGAGGCGCGAGATCCCTTGCCCACCACAAGCCGTCTTGTATCTAAACGAAGGTAGGAGAGGTCAGGCTAGGTCACATTACTCCACCTCAAGGTACTCCCATATAGGTGCAAAGAATTCGGGGCGTCTACGCATACCTTGAGAGCACCATGTGAGGCCAGATAGAAATCCCAAGCCTCACATACACCCCCCTTTTGAAGAGCTTGAAGTCCCTTTCAAGCCATTATTCTGGATGTACATTATCGTCGTCCAACAAGCATTATGTTGTAAAACTGCAAAACCAACGGACGTGCCATTTGAATCATTTTCCCTTCTGGCACCCATGTGCAATCTGTGATGGGCCGATGTTTCCATTTCACATAGAATTCTGGCGTTCCCCGCTGGAACCGTGATTTCAATATCAGTCCTGGTTCAAAAGGCGTAACGACGGGTGTTGCACCATTTGTAAAAAGCATCGGTACATGGCGACCAAACCTGGTATTGGGGACAAACCTCTTGAGTAGGCTTATATGAAATGCATTATATATGTGTACTGTTGTTATGAGCAGATCTATTTTGTAAGTGACTCCATTGTAAGATTTGAGCACTTTGTATGGGCCATAGAAGCGATGGTTGAATTTCGGTGTGAGGTTGGCAGGTAGTGCAATGTTTTGGGCACTAACCCCAGGACCAAGTCTCCCTCATGAAATTCATCATCACGTCTCTTCTTGTTGGCATGTTTGACATATCTGACTTTGCTTTGTTCTAGATTCTGCTGTGCAACCTTCATTCTCTTCTGCCATTTCTGCAAAAAGTCCGCTGCATCTGCATCTTCGGCATGCACATCTCTTGTGGCAATGGTGGCGAGAGGTGTAATGACCTCTTTACCGGTGGCCAACTCAAACGACGTGTACCCAGTAGCACTGTGCATAGAGTTGTTATAATGGAATTCTAAAATTTATAGGTAGTTCGCCCAATCCTTCTGATCGGCACGAACGTAATTGTGAATGTAGTCTTCTATGCCTTGATTGATTCTCTCCGTTTGACCATCTGTTTGTTGGGTAATATGCTGAAGACATGCGCAGCTATGTGTCCATTAACTTGAACAGTTCTCTCCACATGTTGCTCATGAATCTACTGTCCCTATCTGACACAATAGCCGTTGGCAGTCCATGGTATTTGAACACCTCATTAAAATAGAGCTTTGCAGTCTGATACGCCGTGAGAAGTGGTTTTGATGGAATGAAGTGCACCTGCTTCGAAAAATAATCCACTACCACAAATATGGTGTTGTATCCATGGGACTCCGGGAGATCCACAATAAAGTCCATACTGACAATGTCCCATGGCCTTGATGGGACATGCATGGTTTGTAGTAAACCAACCGATTTCTCGCTGTGCCTTCATGAGTTGACAAGTTGGGCATGTACGAACGTATTCGATAACATCCTCAGTCATGCATGGCTAGAAGAAATGACGTCGAAGCTACTCGAGCGAGCGATTCTGCCCGGCCAGCTTACAGTCGTGGGTTTCCCAAAGTAGCATGGCTTTGAGGTCCGGGTCATTGGGCACATACACCTTTTGGTGGGCGTAGAATATTCCATCTTTGAATTCAAATAAACCCACGGTTGAGGTACCATTGTGCAACTCTATGGCCATGCGAATGACTACTGCATCTAACTTCTGAGCATCTCTGATCTTGTCTAATCGTGCCCCATTTGCAACACTCACTGCATTCAACTGCGGCATACGGCTTAGAGCATCTGGCATCAAGTTCTGTTTCCCCGGCTTGTGAATAATGTCTATGTCAAATTTTGCGATGAAATCCTGCTATCTGCCTTGTTTTGGTGACAACTTGGGTTGCATTTGAAAGTACTTGAGAGATATCTATAAGGACTTTCGTGTGCTTGTTTGCACATAATGACGCCACTTCCTAAGGCAATGAACCACTGCTTGCATTTCCTTTTCATGTGTGGTCCATCGACGTTCTACATCGCTGAACTTGCGAGACTCATATGCGGCAGGGTGCCCGTCTTGTAATAAAACTCCTCCAAGGGCCTCGTCCGCCGATGCGTCCGTGTGGATCTCAAACTCCTTGTTGAACTCTGGGAGCTTAAGCATCGGGGTACTGCACATTGCGACTTTCATCTTTTCAAAAGTGCTCTTTTCTATATCTGTCCACTTAAAAGGCTTGATGCCTTTAGTTATATCAATGAGTGGGGTGGCGATTTTGCTAAAATCTTTGATAAACTTTCGACAGAATTGTGTGAAACCTACGAACTCTCGAACTTCACGCACAGTTCGGGGTGCATTCCATTTCACCACTGCCTCGATCTTCTTGGGGTCTACTTGTACCCCTTTTTTATTGACCACGAAGCCCAGAAACTCCACTTCAGTGACTGCAAATTCACATTTCTCTGGCTTGGCATACAGTTTGTGATGCCATAACATTTGGAAGACCTTTCTTAAGTGTTCTTTATGCTCACTCAAAGTCTTGTTGTATATGAGCAGATCATCTATATATATGATAAAAAACTCATCTAGACAATCTTTAAAGATATCATTCATCATTGTGCAAAAGGTGGTCGGGGCGTTGGTTAGCCCAAACAGCAACACTAGCCATTCGTAGCTTCCATACCTTGTGTGAAACACCGTTTTCTCAATGTCGTCTTTGGCGATTCGTATCTGATGATATCCAGATCGTAAGTCGATCCGACTGAAGTACTTTGCTCTTGCCAGTTGGTCCAAGAGTTCCTCCATTACTGGTATGGGGTAGCGGTTCTTGATGGTGATTTTTTTGAGGGTTCTGTAATCGGTGCATAACCTAGCTGACCTGTCCTTCTTTGTGACAAACAGCACAAGTGCACCATAGGGTGACTTGCTAGAGTGCACCATTCCATTTTCGGCGAGTTCGTTCAACTATACCTTGAGCTCCTTGAGCTTTGTAGCATCCATCCTATATGGACTTTAGCCGGAGGACTATGCCCTGGCAAGAGTTCAATTTTGTGATCCACTGATCGTTTTGGCAGTAACCCAGTTGGCAATTTTTCGGGCAAGACATCTTGGAACTCATGTAGCACTTCATGTATTTCTGCTTCACCAATTTTGCACTTCGTCTTATGTGCATCCTTGACCTTCATTATGCATAAATGTATTTGGCAGCCCTGCTTAGCTCCCCTCTCTACTGCTTGGCACTGCACTAGTTCGGCATCTTGCCCGCGGCAATCTATTACTGTTCGAGCTGTACTCGACCCCTGCTGCATACATTGGGGTGTTTTGGATTTTTCTTCCAATGACCTTGTTGACTGTTTTATCCCCCGAGTGAGGACGGATGCATGGCACACTGACTCTTGTACCCTGCATATCCAGTATCATGTTATTTACACCTTTTCCCATAAAGGCGATGAGATATTTGTCGACCCAAGTGAGCCCGACAATCACTTCGAAAGTATCCATGGGCATCACTATGAAATCCAGTCGCGCTTTCCATGCGCCTGCCTGCACCTGCACATTGTATGCCATCTTTACATTGACATCCTGTCCTTGTGCAAACGACACTGACAGTTTACTGGAGTCGTACACCTTCACTCCCAGCTTCTTAGCGCATTTTGGGGTGATGAAATTATGGGTGGCTCCCGTATCCAACATGATGTTTTGCTTTAGGCCATTCACATGAGCCTCAAAATACACATTTTGCATTGTCGATAACTGTGCTGCCATGCATTTTGGTATTGCCTGCATGGCACCTACCTTTGGTGGGCTATCGCCTCGTCCTCGAGACGAGGTTTCTGCATCCTCAATCTCGGTGATCCTCAGTCGATTCATCCGTTCATAATTGTCTTCTTGTCCTTAGGCCTGAACGGTGGTAACCCGGCTTTGTGCGGGTCGACGAGGGCATTCACTGTCATGATTGCCCATGCAACTTCTGCACGGGTGTGCCGGGGGAGGAAGAGGACGCCTTGCAGTATTGGAAAATCCCCCTGTATTGGTTGATTGGGGTGTCTCCCTCCCCGGCACAAAGTTTCTATTCCCAGAATTGCTCCCATAGGTTTGTTGAAAATACAAGTGAATAGGGTGTGTGCGGGAACAAGCCCTTGGTTAGAGGCTGTAAAAGATAATGTGTAAATGTGAAAGAACCAGTGAAAAGGTGAGAAGAATCTATTGGGAGAGAATAAAGGGTAGCATGAGAAGATTTAGGAAGTGTGGAGATATTCTGGGAGATATTCTGGGAAAAGTGAAGAGGTGGAGAGAATCAGGGAAAAGAGGTGGAGTGAATCATGGAGAAATCAGTGGGATTAGATACTTGATGTAAACTCTATAAATTGAGACATTGTCCTAATGAGAATTTGCTGGTTTTTGAGTATCCATGCCTACATTAATCTATTTATTAATTACACTAATTACATCTTAATTATTTACTAATCACTTTGTTAATGATGTTGATTCTAGTGTTTGATCCACCATAGCTCATCACAATGTCCTAATTTTAACATGGTATCAGAGCTATGCCTAGAATCCATCAGGTTTATGAGCCCATTATCTAATTAATCAAGATTAATAGATAATTAGAAAATAATCAATTTTAAAGCTATTTTCAAGAAGCTTTCTGTACCCCCAGCCAGTGGAGGAGCTCCCTTTCCTTGCACACATAAAATTAGGCCAAACCCTTCTAGCACATGATAGGTATCTCATAGCTCTTCAAGCTCATCCAAACAACGTAGCAAACCGCCGCCGCCGTCGCCGCTGGATGAAGGAGAAATCATTGTTTTAGCAGGCTCCGTTTTTCAACAAAAGATCTCAGATCTACACTCACTCAGGGTGAATCACTTTAATTCCTCTTAGCCCAAGGTGTTTTCAAGCATGCTCTACAAGCTGTGAAGACAGAATTCAGTTTTATCAAGTCTACAGTGAGATCCAAGATCTTCATCAAATCTGCAGGTGACTTTGGTAAAACAGAGATTAAGCTTTCAATATTTGGTCAAATCTTGTGTTTCTTGGCTTAATTCTCTACTAGACTCATTGCTATTGATGGCTTTGAAAGCATTTGAGCTCATTTGAAGTCTAAGGCACCAGATCTGGCTTAATTCTCTACTAGACTCATTGCTATTGATGGCTTTGAAAGCATTTGAGCTCATTTGAAGTCTAAGGCACCAAATCTGGACTCCCCGCATACTCTGTTTTTTGCATACAAAATAGTGGATTAATTTGCTAATCAATGATTAATCATCAGTACTAATCACTATATTTTGGTATAATTGAGGGTTCAAATTAACCATTAGGTATTTGATACAGATCTCTATAACTTCATATTGCAATTCGGAGTTGGTTTGATACTCCAACCATTCCGTACAAATTGGTTACCCTTGATTTAATGTAATTTCTGAAAAAATTGTGCTGATAAATTTGTGATAATCATCATTTTGCATTTAATCCTTGGTTAAATGCAAAATGATTTAACCCTTGGTTAATACTTGTAAATCTCACTCAAATTCAAGATTATTCACAGCCAGAGTTGCATTTGGGAATGTGCATAAGAATGAATGCCAATGCATTATGTATTGGGCACATTACATCAGTGTAAATATGGGATGGGATCAGACACTGCCCTTGTTCAGAATAAGGCAAGAGGTAAGACCTCCCGCATAGATTTGGGTTTGCATTGCATAATGACACAAGATAAACAGAAAAAGCCCAAAAGAACTGTCAACAAAATGTTTAAACTTTGTTGCTCACATGGAGCAAGAAGACCTGACAGACGAGCTCATGGCCCCAGCCATGAGAGAAGAAGAATATCTCTTTCCAAGAAGAGGATCCACACCGAGAAGAAGATCTGAACGAAGACATGGACACGAGAAGAGAAGCTGCTTCAAGAAGAGAAGCTGCCCCAAGAAGATTGAAAGAAGAGAAAGACACGGATGCGTGAAGAGAAGCTGCCACGACAAGAAGACTGAAGATAAGAGAAGATGTGAGGCTCCAAAGAGTGAGGAGCCATGTGAAAATCTCTAAGAGAGAGAGAGAGAGAGAGAGAGAGAGAGAGAGACTCTACAACCCAATGTAACCTACCCCAACAAAGTAAAACCACCTCTGAGCCACCGACGATGTAGGCCAAGTGGTAGATAGATGTATGTGTGAGCACTTTAGTCAAGATCGCGGGCAACTATAGTAAGCCTTGGACACATAGAGAGAGAGAGTGTCAAGGACTATGAGTTTAGGGACTTGAGGCACTGGTCATGGGCTATCAAGTAAGAGAGAAACTTGGTACAGGGTCCAGGTGTGCTAAGATAACTTGAGGGGAGGTATAGACACTAGTCGCGGATTATCAAGTAAGGGGAGGCAAACTTGGTATAGGGTCTAGGTATACTAACCCAAATGCGGGCTTCCAATCCCAAAACTTGTATTGATAAAATGCTGACACGCGAGGAGATTACAATGGGATCACAAGAGTGATGAGAGGGTATCCGAGGCACAGGATCCCTTGCCCACAAGCCGTCTTGTATCTAAACTAAGGTAGGAGAGGTCGAGCTAGGCCACACTACTCCACCTCAAGGTACTCCCATATAGATGCAAAGAATTCGGGGCGTCCACGCATACCTTGAGAGCACCATGTGAGGCCGGATAGAAATCCCAAAAATCCCACTCCTCACACCGACTACCGGCTGTGGGCCCGATCAAATGGGGTGCGTATTGAGCATCCCAAAATCGAAGAGGAGCCAAGAGAGTGTGTGTGACATCGTCAGCAGCAAGCAAAGTAGAAGGGAGATGGTCGTTGGGGATGAGCACTGCTGAGAGTGGCAGCGGCCTAAGCAAGTTGGTGGCGAAGCACTGCAAGCGGGGGGGAGAAGATGAGATAAGCAAGGTGCAACACTACAAAAAGGAGGCACAGGCATCCTTTGTGGCGCTGCAGCCCGTAAGGAACGACCAAGCAGGGCCAACGTGGTGGTGAAGCTATTATGCAGCATCATGTAAAGGAGGTGCATCATTACAAAACAAGGCGGACGGCGGGCGCAGCCAGCAAGGGTAGGTGCTGCGCGGCCAACAAGGGGAGGAGGTACTGCAACGAGCCAGCAAGGGGGTAGGAGAAGCTAAGCAAGGGGATGAGGTGCTATAAAAAGCTAAGCAAGGAGAAGGTGCAGAAAGGCGAAAGTAAGTGACTCAGGCTGTGGTGTGGAAAGCAGCAACAAGGCGGTGTCGTGGTAACACTAGTGTGTCGCGCCCAAGGCAGCTCAGTAGAAAGAAAAGGACGCGGCAAGCAAAGGAAAAGAGGAGGCCATTGGTGTGAGAAGATATACACCGAGGGTCATCAGCAGAGTTCTTTTCTTATTTTATTTTTTGAACTGGGAAACGTCCCGTAACGTTTAAAAGAGAGCCATGCCCTTTATTTTTATTAAACTTCCATTTAATCTTGCACTACTACATTAATACCCCCTATGGCTCCTTTGCTTTTTCTTCCACATTCATATAACTAGTGGCATGACGTGTCTCTAACGAGCAAGAGATATTCTTGTATGCATAAAAACACATACTCGTCCTTGGGATGGAAGAGGACAGAAAACCAATCCACAACATGAATAAAAAAATGAAGGTTACGAATAGTGTCGTATTAGGTGCCTTCTCACTCTCATTATGAGTACATGATAGGATACATAAGGTAGAGTCTATCCCAAAAACCAATACAAAGCCAGTAAATCCTCTACCATCCACACACAAAAAATTCAGAAAGAGTGACCCAAAAAAGTAGATCAATGTCCCATGCAAAACCATCATCATTTTTCTTCACATAAATTGGCTCGTAAGTTAACAAGAACCACACAATTTACTTCTCTTTACACCGCAACAGAATTGATGTGGCAAACCATGAAAATAATCTTTGAGAGATTGGATTATCTCTCCTTGGAATACTCCTCGCCTCCATCTGTCCAAAATATATATCTCTCTATATTGAAAGATATAAATTTTTAAGAAAATAAAAGTTGAAAGATTAAACCTTACAAAACTCATTCGGTGGATCAATTTTTGATAAGAATGGCGTTTGAACAAGCTTGTAGAAAACAAATCGAAAAATTATGTATTGTCCAATGCCTCCGAAAATCTAACTTATTAGGCTTTTCATAGTCTACAAACATTATATGTACGTGTAGTTGATTCGCAATCTTAGATTGTAAATTCCAAGGAGCCTAAAGCTCTCATTGTAAGTATCTAGACCATACAAACCTAGCAATAATATAGGAAAATAAAAATAAAAATATTCCATGTTTTTTTAAAAATGTATCATTTAAATGCAATAACTATATAGAAAGTAAGTTTTTAATATACCTGTGCACTCTGATCATTAGGGATACGATTGCTTGTTCTTAAGACGGGGGATCTACAATTGAGCTATGAAGATTAAATAGATTATAGTAAACAATGATGACTATATTATAGCAAACATTGAGACAAATATCTTTGATATCTTGTCCATTACCATAAATAAATGGAAATGATCTCCTTACTACATCGATTCTAAGCAATATTACCCGTTATATCAACTACGGCACTACACTTCTCTAATTATTTACGTAAGATTTTGATCACTGTGTGTGTGTGTGTGTATTTCGATATGAAAAGAAAAATTAATTATGCCACTCTAAATGAAAGCAACTCAAAACCAAACATTTGCGTATCCAAATGTTATAAAGACAAAGTAGAACTCACCGTGCCCCTACAACCATCTCATAAATTTGAACCACACCTTGAGCAGGAGCTAGGGCACTCCATACTTGTGGATCTACATGGAGGCTTTACCTCAATGTCAACCATTTAATCTACACAATGTAAGTATATATATATATATATATATATATATATATATATCAGTTCAATATTACCGGTAATGGTAGCACCAGTGTGGGAGATAAATTAAAAGAATTTTGCCATCCAACTCCTACTTAACTTAAAATAATTATCATTCTAATAGAAACATCAATCAACTTGAAAGCATGCACACTTACTGAAAGACCACATAGATTACACATGTCACATCTTTGCAAGCATTCTCCTTCCAAATGCTTACTTGATTAATACAAAGCTATATATGAATGTAGTCATTTGTAGGCTGCTATATCAATAGCTTGTTCTCTACCTTTTGGACATATATTATATTTACATTCTTTTTGGATACCATTTGCAATGCCTCTTTGTAGACAACATTGGCTATGTAGACTTTGTTTGTACTTTCAATGTTGCTTTCATGGTCCACTGTATCTTTTACACACACATTCATTGCATGTGATGATCTAACATGTGACATAGCAACATACAATTTTCCATGTGTGAATACTTGTGTGGCCAAATAAAGTTCCAACACACTCAATGTTTGTCCTTGGGATTGTTTATATTGACATATCAAAAGCTAGTCTCATAGGAATTTGTCTCCTTCTCATGCCAAAAGATAATTGAAACATAGATGGTATGAATGTTATCCTAGGAATAAAGACCATGTTTCCAATGTTTGTACCTATAATAATGCTTTCTATTATCTGTGAGTGGAATTGCTTGCATATCAATCTTGTACCATTACAAAATCTCCGTCGAGGGTCCAAATTGCGAAGCAGAATGATAGGAGCATTCATCTTTAGAAGCAAGCGGTGAGGAGGGTAACCACCACCTAAGTTCAAACTATTCAAGTACTCAATTGTATACAATATTCTTGCATGTGTAGAAGAAACAACTGAATCTGCACTAAGGTATTCTCTTTGAAGACTAGGTAATGCACTCAAGGCTAGTTCACATTGATCTCATCAACCTCTTGATTTCGTGGTACAAGAATAGCATGGTCTTTAAAGAAGCATGCATAATCCTCCACTCTTTGAAGATCTTTGTACACCTATTCTACCAAACTCACCCGAGGAAGAAGTTCCCATGGATCAACATTTGTGGTGGAATTACCACTTTACCTTGATTTTTTTGGATGTTCTATAAAGCCCAATTTGTAAAGTCCATTTGACAAATTCTTGTTCTGTACCATCATAACCACTTTGTGAATGACCCGCATGTTTTGGGTGAGCTTTAAAACATTCACATATCTCCAAATATATGACTGACACAACGTTGCATCAACAATATCCTCATGTGATCCCTTTGCCACAACATGTAAGATTTACCTAAAGTCACCACCAAAGAGTATAATTTTCATATCAAACACTCTCACTTTGCATAATGTCTTTTAATGTCCTGTCCAATGCTTCATATGCATCATTGGAGCCTCATCCCAAATGATCAATCTTGCAAACTTTAACGCCTCGGCCAATGGGCTATTAACTTTAATACTACATGTTCTAGAAGCATTGAGAACCAATGGGATTTTAAAGCGTGAGTGTGTAGTACATCCATTTGAAAGTAACAATGCAGCTATTTCAGAAGATGCACATGCCAAAGCAACTTGATTCTCTCCCACGTAATCAGGATAGCAAGGCATTATACAGATATGTTTTGCATGATCCACTTGGTCTATCAAGGAAAAAAACACCACCATTATTCAAATAAACAGCCTCAAGGATGGTATTAAATGCTCTTAATTGACAACTATTAAGACTCCATTCCATTAAAAGAGCCAAATCAGCCTGTTGAACAGAATCAAACATCATCTCTTTCATCTCAACAAACCATTGTTGACTGTAGCAACACTTGATCTGTCACATCAGGACGAGGCAAGCCTTCAAAATCATGTAGACATTTTCCATATTGTTGTAAGAGGTCTTGCATGTGTAACAGAGCTTGATTCTTAGCTATAGAATGACAAACACCAACATCAGCACACCTTCTCTACAAGCCATTAAAAAAATCATTTGAAAATTTGGTAGAGAATTTATCCCAAAGCTGTTCGAGAGATATAGGCTCACAAAATAACAAAATAATAACAAAAAATCATTTGAAAATTTGGTAGAGAATTTATCCCAAAGCTGTTCGAGAGATATAGGCTCACAAAATAACAAAATAATAACAAAAAGTTGACGTAGTTGGAATCATGTTTTCTGAAATGTAGCTTCTTGAGAACATATACCACTTCTCATCACCACTGTCTAGCATTTCTCTGGCTTCACATGCAGCTTTAAAACAAGGATACAAATATCCATTCACTGTTCATACATCCTCGAAAGATTTGTATTCTTTACACACTGTGAGTAACACGCCTAAGTAGCATTGCTCTTCTACACTCAAGCTAACATTATATATACGTCCAATAATATTTTTCCTTTTTATTTTAGTCCATGATCAACAAGTTGTATTCCACACCCACTTACAAGAGAAATCAACATATAGCAAGCTATTTTTATCTGTATACAATTGATTAGCTCTGAACCATTCAGTGAGAGTAGTTCTTTGTTTTCTATCATGACTAATTACATCATGCAAATCATCATGGTCATTGAATATAACATGATTTTGCGAGGATTTTGCATCGAAAGATGAACATGCAACCTTTGTATATCTGGCTTTTTATTATGTAAATCATATTGGTATAAGCGCCAACCTATCTCATAGCGTGCATCCAGATATTGACTAACCTCATCAATAACCCCATGTGTATCTTGCAATTCTATAGTAGCTCTTTTATGTCCTTTATATACATGTTTATATAAATATTTCACAGCAATAATGGTAGAGCATACTTCTATATTAATATGGGCTTTGTATCTCATAGAGAGAAAAGGATTATATGAAACAACCCATCGACTATCGACCCTATGATCCTTTACTTGTATAAAACTACCAGGCACATTTTCATCAATGATAGTAGTGTGAGAAAACTTTCGAGGATAACGATGTTTGCAACTTCCATTAACCATGTAAAGAAAGTGCATATTTAGTTCCCCACTTGATCCATAGACATTATAATGACTGATAATGTTGTGCAACTCAGGAAATATTACCTCATCTGGAAGTTTAGCACATACCAACTTATCATAGTGAGTAATCTCAGTCGATTTACATCCATTTTCCAATATCAATAATATATGTATATGTGGCAAGCCTCTTTTTTGAAATTCAATAATAGAAACAAATCTCACTACCCTTTCAAAAAATATTTTTTTCACCAATAAGTACATCATATCCTTATGCTTCTCATAGAAGACCCATGCAATCAAGTCAGGCCAATCTTGAGCAGCTTGACTGGGTAGTAAAGCATTGCTTATTTCATCCCACTTAGGATTGCAAGTAAAGGCAATAAAGAGGTCGGGTTTACCTATCTTCCTAACAATTACCTTTGAATCCTGATACAATTGATGCATATATCAAGGCCTCCAAATATATGTAGATGGTAGAATTATCCTACGTCCAGCAATGTCACCAAAGACTCTATTGACCCCATCGCTTATATATGCAAGCCCTTGATATACTTCAGCATGCAATGCTTTTTGGTTATTGCGTATCCATACTAATATTGATTCTTCCATGCTGTTATATGCATCAACACTATACTATTGTATAATAGTTGACCACCGTAGAAGGCATTTGTATCTTCCCTTATTTGTAATCTATATGCATAACATTGTCGTTGAGTTATAGTCTTTGTCTCCTCATTTGAACCTTGTCTCTTTCTACCATGGAGAGGAATTCCAACATGTCAAATATCCTCTCTTCGAGGAAACAGAAGAACATATAATAGAGACATATATGAATGATGCAATTTAGATATTCTTTTTATAGTACCAATACGAGACATTATTTGAATATCTCTATGACTTACATGAAAATCATCCCCTTGACATGATAGCAGCTACCTCACTACATGTAGTAGGAATCAAGTATTGCCTTGAGGTTTATTAAGCTTTAGTGATGACCATTCTCAAAGATGCATGTGGACTGGACTGTAACATTTCTCTCATTGTACGAAATGCACATGCATATGATTGTGTTCATACATCATGGTTTGTAACCTTTCAAGCACGTTATGATTTAAAGAAGGTATCCCATTAGGTCTATTCTCCAATTCATGCTCCGTATCATACACATATAAATGGGCAAATTGAGGAGCTGCATCTCGTGTTCCATCAGGTATTACAGAGCCAATGTGATGATATGTAGTACCATGTATTCAAAAATTAAATACACCTCCACTCCTAGTGAACTAATTATCCAAATGAGCACCTAGTGAAATGAATGCTAAGGCATTGTTATAAGAGCAAATATTCTTCGTGTGTTCCTTACTTACATTATCATCACCAAGTAAAAGATCAACCAATGTAGGAGGAGGATTTTACAGAGGTAGGAAAGAGATGTTCCCACTTGCATAATAGTGTTTACCCACATATTGTCGAAGCTTTCTTGACACCTCACATTTCCAAATTAGTGTAGAGCACAAAAACGACACTTATAAGTAAGTGCTCCTAAAGAATGAACAATACAATCTCCAGAACATAACACCATGGTTACTGGGTGCTTAACATTGTGATGAAATGAAAATAGAGACCTTATAGAATGACATTCGGATTTAATATCTTTCACATCACCGACAGCATAGAAAATAGGTTGAAAATTATAAATATGACCAATCTCATCTATAGGTAGCTCATTTAAATCAAAAGACATAGGGCCTCTTGCCACATCTCTCTCTACCTCAACATTTTGATGTTCATTGATAGGTGCTTGAAGGACCATAGCAGTAGGAGTTGCTCAGTTACATGAATCTAAGTGGATTCCAGTATATAATTCTCTATGCTCCTCCCCACCTTCAACCCTTCCAAATGTTTCAATTTCATTTACATTAAAGTACTCCTTTAAATTAGTATAAATTTGTTTTCGAATGCAAGCCCTTGTTCATGAACAATTATAGCGAGATATGTGTGTGGAATCCAAAATTCAAAGTCGACGAACATGGTTCAAACTTAGGTATATATAGCTCCTAACCATCTTCAACCTCCTTTGAAAAATAAAAAAGCAATTACTAATTTTCTTGTTTTCCTTTTACAAAAATTCTTTACTTCAAACTAACGACAAAATGATATCTTATCACATTTATTCTACTTCAAGTGTCTTCTTTAAGGAAAGTTTATATAATAACTAAGAAGATGTTTTAGATCCATCATTGATACAACCACCCAAAACTACTCTTATATGCCCACATTATTCTTGTGTATGATCCTAGAGGCCTATATCATGACATGTAATCCTACTCTTAGTAGGGATAGACTCCACACAATAGCAGGCATGATGTGATTATTAGAGAAATTTAAAATAGAAAAGTGTGGCCTACTAAAGAAGAAGTTTAGTAGATCTAACAAATACAATCCATTTATATCTCTAATTTCTATGTATGACACTAATAAGTGATGACCTCTCTCTGCCTAACACCTTTCTTTGCTAAAAAAGGAATTAATTAATTAGAGAGAGAGAGAGAGAGAGAGAGAGAGAGAGAGTTACATCGTGGTAGTCGCCGCCATAGTTAAGGAGGGCTCCTAGCTCTGGTCACCACCCAACCATAGAGGAATGTGGATAAGTTTCCACAGTGCCAGCCTTATATAGTGGCCTGCCTACCCACACTAGCTCGGCTGCCCCAACGGTCCTTCGACCCGGGGGCCTCACCCCTAAACCTTCGACACATTCGCCACACACACACTCCGGTGTGTGGACTTCGTGTCCGGTCAAGTCTTGTCCCGCTCTCTATGGGTGACACATGCATGCTGTTATAGGCTACGTGAAATTACCACACCCCCCCTTCTAAAGAGTTTTCATCCACGAAAATAAGCTAGGGAAAGTTGTTGGTAAGCATATATAGTTGTTCTCACTTCATACTTTTTCTAGTTTATCCTTTCACTTAATAAGTGTTTATTGATACACAGTAAACCTCGTGTTGAGTGAATGCCCATGCCATCTTTGCCACGCCCGTTCCATTCTTGACCCAACTTGGAACGTCCATTCCTTTCCATACTTGAAGGAATGCCCGTTTCTTCCTTCATTTCAAAGGGCACGCCCATTCCTTTCTTCTTCACAAAGCGAACGTCTGTACCATATTTCCCTGAGAAGCGTACACCCGTTCCCTTCTCATTTTGAAAGCGTACGCCCATTCCACTTCAAAGCGTATAGCGATACCATTTTACCAAAAAATAGTCTTTTCACAAAGGGGTTCTGCACAACACTTCCATATTTCCATGCACCTACGATCGGGTAGATTGGTGCAAAATAACCCTTTTTTCGATGAAGTGAACTCTCCTGAAGCTTCCCCGCCTATAAGGTCAGACCCATCAGTCAATACCACATGGAGTCAAACGGAGCTTGTCTTTGACAGCACCAACAAAAGCGAAGACCACTCCAGCACGAGACGAGGAACTCCTAACCTCGAGATAGGAGACCCTGAACTTCAGTGCATGGATAGACCATATGTCCAAGAGCAAGCTCCTACCTCCCACACATCTGCATAGAAGCCTTGCTTTGAGGCTCCGCAATTTTATCTTGGGAAATAACCCAGTCGAAAGAACCACAACCCAGGGTGAGAGGTATGGACCAACCACAAGAAAGCAAGCCTACTCCATCTCAGTAGGGCAAAGTGAAAGCCAATAGACCTAGACTGAACCACCAGTCTGGAGAGCTATGCTTGTCTCAGGTGTTGTTGATTCTTATGGGGCCCACAATGACCTGTACAAAACTTGGAGCCAAGTCCATCATCTCAAGGACCAGAAACATTGCACCAAAGAGAAAGGGTCTACCCAAGCCCTTCACATCAACCCAGTCAGCCTGTATATATCAGCAGTACCCACCACAAGGAGTCTACCCTGGGTACCAACACATCGGACCACAAGGGGCACATGCTAACCCACCTACTATCAGAAAAGGGCCTCCAATGGTATATTATTCTCCTAGCCCCTCTCCTCCACCAACCCTTCCTCAAACTACACCTGCTCCAACCATGGTAGGGCTGACACCAGAAAGTTTGAGATTAGCCATGGAAATAGGGAGGGGGTGGTTGCTGTGGGCATCATGCCCCCAGCGCGAGTACAACCTGCACCTGCACCAAGATTAGAGCAGAATAAACCCACTAACATCTCAAAGCTTATCACTAAGTGTCACGTAGGCTGTAATGCCTGTGATGACCGACGGCAGACCGGATGGCCATGTCCGGGGTTCAGTGGGAGAGGACGCCCGTGCGGAGTCATGGGCAGCCAGGCTAGTGTGGACGGTAGGCCACACACTATATAGCCTGGGGGATGAGGGGCAATCCTCATTCTTCCTCTATGGCTGGGTGGTGAGCCAGAGGCCGTCCCCTCTTGTGGTAATGCCCGTAGTGGCGTTACGGGAATGTAACACTGGTATCAGAGCGTGGTTCGAGGGGATCGTGAGAGTTCGCGTGTGAACGGGGGATCGGAGCCCACTCGATGGTTTTCATCCACAATCTTCTCACCCTTATCTCGAATGGAGGGTGTGGAGGGAGGCGGCCAAGGAAGAATGAAGGGGAAGAACTCTCTCTCTCTCTCTCTCTCTCTCTCTCTCTCTCTCTCTCTCTCTCTCTCTCTCTCTCCCCCCGTCACACATAGCATATTGGAGGTAAGCTTCTCGTTTGTTTTCCTGCGTTGAAGCTTATCTGCGAATAAAATTTCGTTTAATTATCGTTGAAGCTTAAATCGTGAGCTTGTCTGGAACGAAAATTTTGGAAAAAGACTGTGTGTGGGGGAGGTGGGGGGGGGGGGGGGGGGCGAAGAGCAGCCCCACTGTCTGCGAAAGCTTCGTTGAAGCTTGTGTGTGGGGGGGGGGCGAAGACCACCAACCCACGATGCTGTGAATGACCAGGCGGCGACGACGTTTTCGTTGACCTGAGCTGCTGAAGGCGAAGACCACATTAGTCTGTTGAATGCGATGGCTGCGTGGCCAACCTTAGGCGACCGCGTGCGTTGAGAGGGCGAAGACCCTTGTGTTAAGGAGGGCGAAACCTTGCAAACGAGAAAGCGCTGCAGCCAGGCCAGCCCAGCGGCCAGCTAGGCGGCCAGCTCGGGCGGCCAGCCGGCCAGGCAAGCGGGCGGCCAGCCTTAGGCGCCCAGCGAGCGGCCAGCCCAGGCGGTCGGCCAGGCAGGTGGCTAGCCCAGCGGCGGCCAGGCGGGCGGCCAGCCTACCGGGCGGCCAGGCGGCCAACAGACCATCAGGTAGCCGACCAGCGCACGAAAAGAAAAGAAAAAAACATATATTTTAATTGTTCATTATTAAAAATGAAGCGGGCGGCCAGCCCAGCAAGCGACGGCCAGACTCGGCCAAAAGGACGCTCCCAACGGGCGGGCGGCCACGCCCGAAGCGGCAAGGGCCGGCCCGGCCCGTTATTTTTATTTATTTATTTTTTTTTTAAAAAAAACATAACACACAAAACAATGGTACACCCCACGGAACCAACCCAACACGGTCGTCGCGCTGTGTGGCCGTAGTGCCCGTTTTCCACGAAAGAGACCCACCGCACACACGGCCGTAGCGCCGCGTGCTAAGAGAGAGACAAAACCCACGGCCGTAGTGCCGAGTTCTTCGAGAGAAAGCCGTTCTATGGCCGTTGTGCCTAGTGAACACGTCTATGGCCGTAACGCCTCGAGAATAGCACATGTGGTGATCACACATTTGGTTCGGAGAGACTAAATTTAAGCTAAGCATAGACTTAGTATTAACCATCAAAGTCACGTAGTTTGGCTATAGTGTAAATCTGAAACCGCGGTGTGTTTTACTTGGGCTAAGAAAACCAGCAATGGCGTTAGTTGTGCCCAAATCAGACGAAGTGCTTATCACGACAAATCAAGGTAAGCCTAATTGAGCCATAGTGCTCATAACCCTTCACAATCTTTTAACAATTGCTAGAAGATTGTGATAAACTTTGGCAAATGAGAACCATGTACAAGCGTAGTCTTGATGTGGTTATGCCTTGTGTCCAAACAAGTTGCTTACTGTTTGTAGCAACAAAAGGCCTTGGCCCGTAGAGAAAAACTGGCCCTTATTTTGGTAGTAACAAAATAGTGTCACTACTTGGGCCTAGAAATTAGTGACTAGTTTGATTTAGTCACGTGATTGCCTGGTAAAAGTAATCCCTAGGGTGCGTATTACTTGGGATAAAGGGGCTAGCAGTGCTGCTAGCAGTACTCAATGGAATGGTTTATCTAGGAGTACTAATCTGAGGGATTAGCATACGCCTAGATAATAATAGCAGATTTAGGATTGATTTGTAGAAATCAAAGGTAAATCTGAAGGGGTATAGTCTTGAGATGTAATGCTCAATGCCCTTATAGAAGTTGATCGAATAGAACTGTTATTAAACTTATTAGCATGGTTTTCTCTTCTTTTTATTGCCATGCGTCGACATCCCACTGCTCGAGAGTTTGTGGTGATCTTTCGAAAGAGCCTTTTTATATGTCACATCAATTGGTTTGGTGGTAATTTGATGGTATGGGACATCAAATTCTCACGAAATCGATTGTAGTCTTGGTGGAATGGGACGCCAAGGCTTGTGCATGTAACTTGACTCTTTGGCAGGTTTGTATGTACACTTGTCTGTAGTGATAAAGTGTGCAAGATAAAATTTGAACTTTGAAAATTACCAAATATAGCCATAAGTTGGGATAAAACCCAGTTAGAGAGTTCGGAGAAGCTCTAGGTAGCAAGACCATCATTGTGTACTAGTGCTAACAGAGTGATTTAGTTCCGGAGTGATCTAAATCTAGAGGTTAGCAGTAAGACTAGTTTGGTTGGACAATTTCATGCATGGGGGGACGCCCTATAGCATTTTGCAAGCGTAGTCTTGCCTATGTTCAACATAAGTGTGCGATTGTGAGCACATTTTAGTAAAGTTCATGTGCGTGTAAACCCTATAAGTTGTAAGACCCCTTGGGAATGAGTGGAGCATTCCATGGATTTAATAAGGTTTTACATGGCAATAGTGAGTAGTATCTCACTCCAGATGAGCCTGGTTGTTGTTAGTATCGGATCCGACATATGTAGTATCGGGCTGAGTTAGGATAGAAGGCTAAGCCGGAGAGCTTAGTGGTAAATCCTACTGTATCTGGTGAGTTTTGACTTAACCGGAGTGTTAAGAAGTAAACTCAAAGTCTGGGGCTGAACGGGAGTGTTCGGAGGCAGACATATCTTTTGTTAAATCGGAGAATTTAGCAAAAGATGAGCTTGGGGTGAACCATGGTACCCAGGAAAAAAGCTCTTCACACTAAAATAGTGCACAATAATTTTAGGGTGATAAAAATCCATCGCGGGAATGTTTTACAACTTTCCATAGATGATAGATGAAGACCATGTACTTTACGGAGTTAAAGTACATAGGTGGTGACTTCGGCGCCACATTTTTTGTAGGAAGTCACCAGTGGTGTAATTAGGTCAGCCGCCGAGACTCCACAAGACCTATGCACTAGTTTTTAAGTTGACCTCTATGATAAGGACGTCCAAAAATTCGTGTTGTAATACCAAAAATTGTACTGCAATGTGCAATGAAGGGGTCAATTTGTGTAGTCACTTCTTAGCAGCAAGTGACTTAAGCATCTTGTTATAGATGGTTGTATATGGTACTCCCACTCGGGGGAGGTACGCAATTGGGTACGGAGTTACTCACAGACTAGAATGGAGCTACTAGTGTGATGATAGTGGGTACGTAGTTACTCACTACTAATACATAGCTGCTAATTAAATTAAGATCCTCGAGTGAAAGATACTCTAGATCAACATTTTAAATTACCGAACCACAATCCATGAGTATTGAGGTACTCATAAATATGTTGACGTTGCTCAAATCGAGGGACCGATTTGTTCGATGGTATGGAATAAGCAAGAAAGTGGAGTAACTTAAAAGTTACACATCACTAGTCCTAGTGAGTTGTCAAGGTCATCCGTAGTTTGATGATCCCCTCTACCTATCAGATAACATTCAATTTTGCAAGCCCTGGCATTTAATCCGTAGTGATTATGAGTTGGGTGTGAGATATGGTTATGAAGTTCTTACAAGAGTACTCGTTTATTTGCTTGTCATTGGTTATAGCTTGGTAGAGATTGCCACCTGTGATGGGTAGGTAGCTTTGCCGCTATAATGAGGAGGCAGCAAATAATGTTCTTATAGTTATACTTCATACCAACACCGAACAGGGATAGGATGAAATTCCTAAGTTCATCATCACGAAGTACTGTGATGTTTGCATTTATATTGAATGTATGATGTAATGAGACATTGGGCTTGTGTAATTACCATCAATTATCTAGCAACCTATGGCTTCGCAGCAAGCTCAGTCATTATCTGTGGATTAATAATGTGGTTATTAGTAGTTTGGAATTTTCTTGATAGATGGTAAACCCACCCAAATAATTCATAAGTGTGTAACCGCTTATGAAGGGTAATAATATGCAACAATGAAGCACTTTGTTACAAGTGTGAAACCACTGATCTGTTGCAAAGCAGTTTATCAATAGTACCACCATATGTGCATAGACACTATACCACATCTTCGTTGCAAGATGTTTAAAAGTTTCTTGGAAGGACTCAAGAATATAACATATGATATTAAATACGGTCTAGATTTGTTCTTGGACCTATGACACTAGCGCGTAGTCCGCTTGAGAGTAGAGATTTTTGAGGACAAAAAACCTTTCTTGAGGGAAAGGAGGGATATCCTCAAATATCACATAAACTCGAATAGTTGTGTGAGTCCAGACAATACTTGAAGGGTTGTGTCTGGTAATAGCAACAAAGAATTGTAAGTGATTGGATGTAACTCCAGACACCCGTAGTGGTGCAACAATCTTTATCAAACATCTCCACATACTATATGGTCTGCCCGCATATATAGTATGGCATAAGAGATAGGAAGTTTGATTGTTATATTTGAATGGAAATTTTCAAAAGTTACATTTACTCTGAGTTAGAGTGGAGTTTAACCATCCGTAGATTGATGGTAGTTAGAAACTCAACAAGATTCTACAGCATATGCTTGTGCAAAGATGTTACTCTAAGAGAGAAAGTATCTCTTAGCTTTGGAACTAATCCTTGTGATGCATGATTAGATTGGCTCTAGTTTATGTCTCCTATGGCCGTAGAGCTTTCCAAGGAGAAGTTTTAACAAGTTGGTGATGCAACATGGTAGCGTAGTCTACAAATATCTAGTAGCATGGTCTAAGAACTTGCGCTACTAGAGTGCTCTCCAGTACATTAGCTTCTGTGCTAATGACATGATGCAAAATCAAGGCATGAAATTTGCCTTAAGGTTTTGGGTTGAAATACCAAATCATGGCTTGTGTGAGCATGATCCTGTCTTTACAGAGGTCTGGCGCGCTGTACGCGTACGCACTTTGTCACAGCTGCGCCCACCTTCCTCGCCAGCACGTAATGCTAGTCTGGAGAGACTGGCCGTAGGTGCGGTGGTAGCGAGGCGAGAGTTAGTCCGGAGAGGCTAGCCAAGTCTTTGGGGTATAGTTTTGAGCCGGAGAGCTCAGACGTAGGCCCTTCATCACCTTTGTTTTCCTACACGGTTTCAAAGGATGATGCTAAACTTCGTCGGGGGGAGAAATATGCTAATTACTCCATTGACGACGGGTACTTACTTTACAAGGGTAGAGTATGTGTACCAACTATTGGTGACTTTCGAGCCCAAATTCTTAAAGAAAGTCATGATAGTCCAAGTGCGGGTCATCCTGGGATTCAGAAGACCTATGCACTAATAAAAAGACAGTTTTATTGGCCTAGTTTGTTTAAGAACGTCCAGACTTATGTGCTGAAATGCAGTAAGTGCCAGGTCAATAAACATGAACGTCTTAAGGTTGGAAAACTACTCCATCCGTTGGAGATTCCTCAAGGGAAATGGGAAAGCATTTCCATAAATTTCATTACCGGTTTACCCAAGACGAGTCGAGGGAATGACTCGGTGTGGGTGGTAGTGGACATGTTAACTAAACTGGCAAAGTTTAGTTACCACGAGAAAACTGTAAAAACACCAGAGTTGGCAAAACTCTTTATTGAACATCTCTACAAGCTATATGGCCTGCCCGCGGATATAGTGTCGGATAGAGATAGAAAGTTCAACAGTCATTTTTGGAGGGAAGTCTTCAAAAAGTTGGATACTACTCTGAGTATGAGTACGGCAGATCATCCGGAGTCTGATCACAGAAAGGGTTAACCAAATACTCGAGGATATGTTGCATTCTTATGTTAGTAAGAAGCAATCTAATTGGGAAGAGTACTTGCTCTTATTGGAGTTTGCCTATAACAGCTCCAAACACTCAGCGACTGGATTTACACCATTCATGTTAATGTATGGATTCCAGCCGCGATCTCCGATGGCTGTAGGCCTAGAAAAGGAGAAGATTCAATCTGTCAAGGATTTCCTTGAAGATATGAATGATATGCTCAGAGCTGCACGCGAGAGCATTCGTAGCGCCAGGATCGCGCTAAAACATTTGCCGATAAAGGACGCAGAGACAAGTGACCTTTGCAGAAGGTGACTTTGTATTTTTAAAGGTTCCTGCGCAGTCAGCAACCATGAAAACGGGAAAGTGTGATAAACTTTCTCCTAGATATTGCGGTCCTTTCAAGGTCCTTAAGAAGATTGGGGACGTAGCCTACAAACTGGAGTTACCGGAGAGTTCTCAAGTTCATCCTGTCTTCCATGTTAGTAAACTGAAGAAATCAGTTCACGGGTTAGAGAACGTAGTTTCTCTAGATATTTTGGTGGAATTGATCACTCCACCAAAGATACCACATGAATTTGAAAAGATTCTATAGTATCGTGACAGACAAACCCGACCTAAAGTGTACCAGAAGGTACTTGTTAAATGGACAGATACGGATGAGGAGGTAGCTACCTGGGAATGCCGTAGTGCAATTTCCAAAAGGTTTCCCCAGTTTGTTTTCGAGGACGAAAACTCTTCTTAAGGGGGGGGGGTAATGTCACGTAGGCTGTAATGCCTGTGTGACCGACGGCAGACCGGATGGCCATGTCCGGGGTTCAGTAGGAGAGGATGCCCGTGCGGAGTCATGGGCGGCCAGGCTAGTGTGGACGGTAGGCCACACACTATATAGCCTGGGGGATGAGGGGCAATCCTCATTCTTCCTCTATGGCTGGGTGGTGAGCCAGAGGCCATCCCCTCTTGTGGTAATGCCCGTAGCGGCGTTACGGGAATGTAACACTAAGTTTGATGGGACTGGAGATCCCATCCCACAGCTAGAGATGTTTAATCAAATTTGCGAAGCCTTTGGCCATGTAGATGATCAAGTCAAGGTGAGTGCCTTTGGCCTCACCCCTTGATGGCAAAGAAGGCCAATGGTTTAGGTCCTTGAAAGCTGAGGACAAGGCCACCTTTGAAGCTTTAAAAGAGGCCTTCAAGGTAGGATATTCTTGCCAAGGCACCAGATGGAGCCTAGTGGGGCAGTTGCATAATGTCAGACAGAAGGAAGGAGAAACCATCAAAGACTACATCAATAGAGTTAGATATCTCCACTCACACTATAGTGCCAGAGACAAGTTCTCTAATGAAAGATTAATAGGGTGATTTATAGAGGGTCTTAATGACGTGCCATTACATAACTCATTGTACGCCTTGGGCCATATCTCGTTTGAGCAATGCTACAGGAGTGCTATGGATTTTGAGGACAACTTCAAGGGAACACGTTTCCGAGAACTTCATGAGGGCACATCATAAGCTTCTTTTAAGACCACCAGCACTAAGTCAGAGGGGAAAGGCAAGGAGTCCACGTCTGGATAGTAAGTTGATTAGTTGGCCACTGCCTTAATGTAGTAAATGACCCAACAATGGAGAACCGCGGCCAAGGTCAGGATTGGGGAGGTCAACCCCATCTTTATCTAAAGAGGGATCTTGTATGGTGCCCGATCTCTCGAGCTAACCATACCGGCATGGAGTGTCCACATCTGATACCCCGTTAGCCTCAACTGTACATATTGTGTAAAATGGGGCAATCATGAAGTTTCCAACTGCTATCATTAGAAAGGGCCTCTAGCTCGAGCTCCACCTCAGGCCTTGCTAGCCAACCCAAGGTAACCACTGGCTCTGTTAGCACCATCGCTCCATAACACACCTCAACGATGCCAAGAAGTGGCCCAAAGAGGAATCCTCAGGGTGCTCGAAATGCCCTTACCACCACCGATTCTTCCACCTCAACCCCCATTGCCAAGAGTTACACCAGTTCATCATCTAACTCTGACTGAAATCTTTGAAGATGGGAATGAGGGGGAAATTTCAGAAGTTTCCACTTATGAAACCCTAGAGTCAACAATCCCACCCTCTCAAATCTAAGGTCACTATGTTATGGACAGAGACCAAATGTACCCGGTGTACTTAGCAGCCCCAATGCCGCAGGCCATAAACATGATTAGGATGGTTAAATGACCACCCATACAGTGCTATAATTGCGCGGAACCTCATCGAGTGGCTGAGTGTCCCCACAGGAAAGTACCTTTGTAGGTGCCTTTCCCTTAACTCCATTATGTGTAGGGTGTGGTATTGATCACATGTATAAGGATTGTCTTTTAAGACTTAGAACAACAGGAAGGGCTCATGAAGCCAATCCGAGCCCAATCTTAACTTATTGAGTTATAGAGATGGCTTTATCAAAGCAGTCCCACTTAATGCTGTAACTAGACTGCAAAATAGGCAGAGGGCTGCAGCTCACATGTTGCAGCAGAGGCATCAACCTCACAAGACCAAGGCCAAGCAAGTGCCTCTGAACAAGCTCGAGTGACTAGACACTCAAGAAAGAAAACCATGAAGGTTGGCAAGGGCAAGAGCCGGGTGATTAGTGAATAATCCTAACACACTTGGACCCTATAGTGAATAATCCTAGCACACCTAGACCATATTAAGTTTCCCTCTCTTACTTGGTAGCCTGCGACCAGTGCCCCAAGTCGCTAACTCATAGTCCTTGACACTCTCTCTCTCTATGTGTCCAAGGCTACTACAAGTGCTCGTGACCTTGACTAAAGTGCTCACACATACATCTACCACATGGCCTACATCATCGGTGGTTTTACTCTGTTGGGGTAGGTTACATTGGGTTGTGGGGTTTCTCTCTCTCTCTCTCTCTCTCTCTCAGAAAAGATGATCTGACTCCACTTCCTTAGGAGTCTCCATGAAATTTGCCGATGTCATTCCTTCTCCACTGGGTTTGCTACAGCAGTCTCTTGCCATGTCCTTGCGTCCCACAATTGTGGCAAGTGAAGGTCCTTCCTCCTCCTCTGCCTCTTCCTCATCCTTGTCCTCGTGAGAATCCTCCTCGGGTGAAGAATGCTTTTTCCTCTCCAGTTGTTGAGTCCAGCCATTTCTTCTCTTTGACCTTGGTCTCTTGCTCTAGTAGAGCTCCTTCCAGCTTCAATTAATTCTTTAAGGTTGCTACAATGTTTTCATATTCACCTTTGTCCACACTCTTTAGAAGCACTGCTAGTGCCTCATCATCCTCTACCTTCTTGCCAATGGTGGCTGTGCTTAACGCTTTTGTATTTGTTCAAGTGTGTGATTAAAGGTTCACTTTCCTTCATGTCAAATTTGTAGAATTGCATTAACAGATTTATCTTTGAATTTTTTGCTTGAGTGCTAAATAATTTATTTTCATCCCATGCATCTTTTGCCCATTGTATCCCTGTGATGTGGTGAATGATTTCGTCATTTAAACTGAGTGCGATGAGTCCTAATGCTTTCTCATTCCTGATCTTCCACTCATTTTCCCCACCCACCTTTGGGCATTCATCTCTTCCCTTAACTAGTTCCCACAGATTTTTCCTCATGAGAAAATACATGTTTTTTGTTTGCCATGTATAATCTCCATTAAATTTAGCTCTCTTGTACCATGCTCATGATGATGTGAAGGGGGTCTTACCTCTTGTACCGTGCTCATGATGATGTGAAGGGGGTCTTACCTCTTGATCTAATTTCAAGATTCAAGGGCAGTGTCTACCCTTTTACAACTCAAATCTGGTGTTTAAGTGGTGATTACAACAGATTTATCAGCATAAATTCACCAAAAATTACATAAGCCAAGGGTAACAAATCTGTATGGTTGGAGTATCAACCATCTCCAAATTGTAATATGAAGTGATAGGGATCTGTATCAGATAGGGATTTGTATCAGATACCCAATGGTAAATTTGAATCCTCAATTGTCCCAAAATATAGTGATTAGTACATTAACACTAATTAGCAAAATAATCCCCTATTTTGTGTGCAAAAAACAGAGTGTGCGAGGAGGCCAGATCTGGGGCCTTAGAGTTCAAATGAGCTCAACTCCTTTCAAAGGCATCAATGGCACTTAGTCTAGTAGAGGATCAAGCCAAGAACCAAAAGATTTGACCAAACATTGAGTGCTTAATCTTTGTTTTACCAAAGTCACTTGCAGATTTGATGCAAAGCTTGATGCCACTTCTCCTTGAGGAATTTCACAAATCTGACATCACTAGCATGTAGAGCACCCTTGAAAACCCCTAGGGCCAAGAGGAGTTAGATCAAGTCCTTTTGTGTAAGTGTAGATCTCCAAATTTCTTTAGGAAGGTGATGCCTACAAAATCGTAAAAAACAGTAGCTCTGTGCTACGGTTTGATGATTTGTCTTGATGGGCTGAAGCTTGGGGTGTAGCTAGGTGTGGTTAGAAGGTTGAAGCCTATTGTTAAGGCTGGAGGGAGAGGGAGCTCCTCCACCAACTGGGGGTACAGAGGCTAAGAGATAAAAATTGGATTATCTCATAATTAGATTAGTAGAATTATTAGAGGGTAATTAGGCTTAAAAACCAGATGAATACTAAGCTTGGCTCTGATACCATGTTAAAAAGCAAGCAAAGTGATGAGCTATGGTGGATCAAATGCAAGAATCAACATCATTAACAAAGTGATTAGATGATGATTAAGACAAGATTAGTGAGCAATTAATTGATAGCTTAATGTAGGCATGGATACTCAAAAACTAGTAAATTCTCATTAGGCCAATGCCTTAATTTATAGAGTTTGCATCCACAAGATGCCAAGCATCTAATCCCAATGATCTCTCCTTGATTCACTCCACCTCTTTTGCTTGATTCTCTCCACCTCTTCACTTTTCCGAGAATATCTCCACCTCTTCACTTTTCCCAGAATATCTCCACACATTCTAAATCTTCTCATGCTACCCTTTATTCTCTCCCAGTATACCTCTCACCTTTTCACTGCTTCTCACTCATTTACAGATTCTCTTTTATAACCTCTTGGCTAAGGGCTTGTTCCCGCACATACACCCATTCACTTGTTTATTTCAACAATAAAGGCCCCTCTAAAGTAGTAAAAAACACTTAAAAGCAATAAAAAGCACCTTAAAGTAGTACCTAGACCGAGGCACTTTGCCTCCCAAGCTGTAAAAAGCACTTAAAAGTAGATGCTTGAGGAGGGGGCACTTAAAAGTAGATGCTTGAGGAGGGGGCACTCTACCTCCCTAGTAGTAAAAGCAATCAAAAATACCTACAAGCACGTAAAAGCAGTCAAAGGTACCTAAAAGCAGTGGCAAGCATCTTATGTTTTCTTCCAAGTAGTCTAAAGCACGTAAAAGCAATAAGAATCACCTAAAAGCAATGTCTAAAGCACCTTAAAGCACTCTTCATCCCAAATAGCCCAAAGCACCTAGAAGAAGGTAAAAGCACCCACAGAAGAAGGTAAAAGCACTAGCTTCAGCACATTGCAGCTAGAAGCACCTTCAAGCAATCATAAGCACCTAGAAGCAATCCAAAATATATATAACTAGCGACAGGTTGCCTACTAGCAATCCAAAGCACCTAAAAGCATTAAAAAGCTCATAGAAGTTCTAGCCTTTTGAAGCACCTAACAATCAAAAGCACATGCAAGTAGTGGATTGATCCATGCACAAAGAACTGAAACATCAAAAAGCATAGAAAAAATAGTGTAAAAGGACTTTAACATTGGTTTGGTAGCTCAGCATGATATAAATATGTCTTTTCAGGGTTTGCTAGAAAAATTATATCTTGTAAATGGGAGCAGTATTTTAATACTTCTCTTCTAAGACATGTCTTCATTATGAATGTGACAAACCTTAGAAAATTATTAAAATGATAAAAATAATCATAAGTATAATTGATAAATCGCCATAAATAGAGCTATATCTAGCACTATAATTCAAATAGGTTATGAATTTCAAAGTTGGTTCCTACATGCAAGAAAAAAATGATCTCGACTTATTATAGATTTCTTCTAAACCTTACATAGTAATTAAGAGATTAGAGATAGATTTTCAAATGATAAAAAAAATTTATTGCATCAATAATTAATTTAATTAAATTTACTCCTTAGAATCTCTTTTTAGTTGTTGAGTCTTTGACACCTGAAATATGACATCAATGTGAGCTTATATGGTGATTTACTTTAGTTATACTAATAAATAAATGTCTCCACTAAAGTAATCGATCAAGAATACATATCTAAACATTTCAATTTAGTTGGAAGATAAGGTGATGGTCTCAGCTTTCAAAACTGCATTGATTACAAAACAGTGGATATGAACCCTTGTTTATATTTGGATCAGCTAGTGAGAAAATTATGAAAATAGTGTTTATTATTATATAAAATGACTAGATATTCCACTCAAAGCCTTATGAGATGTTTAAAAATGCATGAAGTAGTCTCTTATTCCATAGTAATAAATATGTTTCAAAATTTATAAAATTTTATCTAAACACAAAGTGCCTAAAAGGATAGGTGTATATGTGGTTGGGTCTCATAGTGTAAGGTCCTTGTCCCCACCGCCGCGCAACGAATTCAGGGTCGCTAGGTAGCCGAAGTAGCACTTCTTGCGCAGGGCATGGTCCCTCACTCGGGGCCTCGCCCCGGATATCTGGACAAGAGACTAATCCATCGGTTCTTCCAAAACTGAACTCGAAAAAACTTCCCATTGCCCGGAAAGCACGGGCGATTCCTCCAGGATATTTTTTTTCTAACGTAGTAAAAAAGTCTTAACTAATTGAACTGATCTGACCAAACCCATAAGTCCCATAATTAGATCAGGGAAAGATTGCACTTGGATCATAGAGACCAATGCTTTTTTTCTCATTAAGAGAGGCACAGCCATTGATTCTTTTCCATAGAATAATTTTTATTCGAGATTTACTTCATCTATCGTACCATAACAGAATTGAGTCTCAATTTAGGGATCCATCAGTCCAGCCTAACCCTATCTAGTCCCATGGGTTAGCCTGCCCAACCACTGTAGTGATGGGATCTAATTAGGAATTTGGTTAGGTTTTGTCTCGGGTACCAAGGAAAAGAGTTCCCAGGCCCCCTAGCCGGATATTCATGCAAACTTAAAACTAGTCACACCACTTACACATCCAATATAAAATTGCCTTTTTCACAGATTCAGCTATCTTTAAAACAATCATAGTCTCCAAAAATTTTTAGGTTGAATTCTAATTTCCAATCATTCCTTCCTCAGTGTACCTATGGCATCATTGGCATCATTGGCAACAACCAGAACACTCACCACCTGTCCACTCTTAGGGGTCGTTTCGATGGTTCCTAGCTCATAGTACTCGGTAATATTCAGAAAACAACTCTTACTCCTTGTTCCAATATCTTCCACAATGCACGTGTGGGTATCTTCGGCGACCCAGAGCCCGAGCACCGTATGGTCAGCATCATCTAGGATCCTTCTCGCAGGTCACCTAGTGCTTCACTTATAGGCCGCTTCCTTGGTCCCTCATCCACCGTACCACCGGAAGCTCACCATTTTAATGGCTGGTCAAGACCTCGGTCGACCTTGCTATGCGAGACGTCCTCCATCGTCAGCTATTACAACTTTATCAGATTAGGTCTCTACGACCTCATTCACAAGATGGTCAAAATGCTTCCCCAGCATTCTTGTCATAAAATGCTCATTTAAAAAAAAAACAGGTCAAAAATATAGTTTCTATAGCGAACTCTCGTCTTTCCACATTGTTCCACATCATTCCTCATTTATTTCATCTGTATTCCCTTTCTCATCACATCATAATCATTCACATCACAATTCATATGACATCACACCAATTCTCGTCCGTCACATTCAATTACATCACATCCATTTACACCCATCACATCTCATTCATTCATATCCATCACATTCGTTCATTCATACCACCACATACATTCTCATAACCATCCCATCACATACATTCTATCCACATTATATCACATCACTTCTGTCCACACCATATCTCATTCATACACATCCATCCAATCGTTCACCTATATGACTACCCACATCTATTCATACATTCACATCTATCACTTCACATCCACATATATTCATGTCACATCACATCATTTTCCATCACATCACATTCCTTCGCATACACATCCACATCACATTCTTTTACATACATTCACATCCATTCTTTCACATACATCCACTCACATCCCATATCATTTATTTACATCCTGATTCACATGACATCACATCGTCTATTCACCCCTATTCATATCACATCCATCCATCCATTCATGCACATCTATTTGATTCACATCACACATCTCATCACATCTATTCACCTCTATTCTCATTACATCTATCCATTCCTTTATTCACATCTATCTGATTCACATCACACATCTCATCACATCTATTTACCTCACATCTCATCACCTCTATTCACATCTATTTACCTCACATCTTATCACCTCTATTCACATTTCATCTATCCATTCCTTCATTCACATCTCATCACCTCTATTCACATCTCATCTATCCATCCCTTCATTCACATCTATCTGATTCACATCACACATCTCATCACATCTATTCACCTCACATCTCTTTTTCTTCCTGAATTATCTTTCTCGAAAAGGGGCTGATATTTCAATTACTAATTTACTGAATTTCATTCATTGAATATTCACTTAACTGATTTCTTTCGATGGGGAATAAATTAATCATTTATCTGAATATTTTGACTTCGATAGATTTCTTGAATTTTCTCTTTTTACAAACCGAGTGAATATGAAACGATAGAATTTTCCCTCTCAGAGTATTTACTTATTCATTTATCAAATATTCATGGAAATTAAACATAGAATTAAAGAGAATCTAATTTTGATATAAAAATTCTTTATGCATCTATTTATGCATAAAATCAATTTAATAGGAATAACACTTTTAAAATAAAAAGATTTTCAATATGCATCTTTCTATGCATAGAATTTAAATCTAATGAAAATAACACTTTTATAATAAAAAAATTTCCAATATGCATCTTTCTATGCATAGAAATTGAATCTAATGAAAATAACACTTTTATAATAAAAAAATATCCAATATGCATCTTTCTATGCATAGAAATTGAATCTAATAAAAATAACACTTTTATAATAAAAATATATCCAATATGCATCTTTCTATGCATAGAAATTGAATCTAATGAAAATAACACTTTTATATTAAAAAAATATCCAATATGCATCTTTCTATGCATAGAAATTGAATCTAATGAAAATAACACTTTTATAATAAAAAAATTCCAATATGCATCTTTCTATGCATAGAAATTGAATCTAATGAAAATAACACTTTTATAATAAAAATATCTAATATGCATCTTTCTATGCATAGAAATTGAATCTAATGAAAATAACACTTTTATAATAAAAAATATCCTTTTATACATCTATTTATGCATAAAACAGGAATAACACTTTTAAAATAAAAAGAATTTCTTTTAGAATGCACAAACGATGGAGATTATTCTTTTTGAATAACATAAAGATAAAACTTATTTCCACAAAATTTAAGAAAATTTTACCATAACCTCCTTTGTATGGCTGACCATTTCTCAATTTTACATTCTAAATTTACTTTAAAATTTATCCCAAGATGAAATAAAGCACTCTAATCTAATCAATTTTTCACTTCTAAAGAGTAATCAATAGGAAAAGTTTAACTCAATTTATTTGTTACTCATAAAGAAAGGCTAAAATTCTTAATGAAGAGAAGGGGGAAGCCTTTTCATCAAGGCTTATAATCCATAATCACATTAAAAAGCAAAGAATTTAGAAAACCATAGATTAGAATTATAAAAAAGTAGAATTAATAACTTACATGGAGTTTTGTGAGCTTTCCTTTGGCTTGAGGGATGGAGGGTTCTACTCTTGTTTGGATCAAGAGTGGCCACTAATTCTTTGTAGAGGAATTAGTAAAAAACAAGTGAATTATCAAGTGAATTCAATGTTTTTGGCTTTGGGAGGAGGAGTAGAGTAACAGTGCATAAACACTATTAAGCTTTTACAAAGGGGGAGGCTTCTATTTATAGGAAAAAGTGAGCCTCAAAGCAAACTGATTCTAGAATTTTCCAGATCAGTTTGGTCAATTTTTGACTATTTTTGGGTCAGTTTAGCTTACTTTTTGGAACTAGACTTGAATTAGGAGAGAGGAGAGATGAAATATCTCATTTTATTGATTTAAAATGGAAAGCAATGATGAGAAAAAAAGCACCTCATTCATGAGGGGGAATCCCCATTTTGAGGTCTTCATCTCATTATGAGATAGTTTTTCAACATTCCTTACATTTCATGGCATTCCATGGCTTCCCGTATATTTTTTTATTGCTCCATGGCCATGTGGAGTTTTTGACACATATCTTCACATCGACTTACTTCATTTTGACCCTTGGATTGTTCCATCACCCAAAGTCATGTGGGTTTTATTAGTGTCACACATTTGTGTGCATCTCTTGGACCACATCATGGTGCATCACCAAGAGCTCTACATGCCACCTATGGCCTTGCCAATCGATCATTGTATCAACACATTTTGAGCCTTGGGAGGAGCCCCTGGTACCTCACATATCCTCACCACCATAAACTTTTGAGGAGGTTCCCCACCTATACCCTCATTACATCTTTTGAGGGGGAGCCTTCTTCATCCCTTCCATTCCATGGCACATTCAGAGGTTTTAGCTCCACCTTATTCCATAGGCCCCATTTCACATGGATACCATTCTTCATGGGCCTTTGCTTGGGCACCGACTTGATCCACTTTGTATGGGATCCTGGATTAGTCACATGACTTTCCATGGGCCTCATCGATGACACTATCTTCATTGACATAACATTCATTGGCATTTGCTAGATATTTGACTCTAGCGACATACATTTGGGACCTTGGCGTACACCTATGGAGCCCCTTAAGTCCCCTATTTTCATTTGGGATCCCAATGGGGATACACTCAACTCTTGAGGTGAGGGAGCACTCATTACTTTGTTTTTTCACCATGGTCTACACTCTAGAGGTAAGGGAGCTTTTCCTCACTTCACTTTTTGTATAGGCATCCTACTTGGCACATCTTATAGTCTTTTGGAAGGGGTCATGCTCTACATCTTATAGTCTTTTGGAAGGGGTCATGCTCTACATTGACATATCCTTGGCATGATCTTTCTTAAGGCGTCTCTTTTCTGTACCTCTCTCCCTCTATTTTTTGTACTCATTGCCATCTCATCTGACTACATCCATGGTTTGGTTGGACATGTATTAGAGGTGGGGGGGATGTTAACCCCTTTTTCATACACACGGCCATACCACATCTTGCTTTGGGCATATGCACATATGCATGCCTTGTGTATCTGATTTATTAATGAGGGAGATACATTGCACTCCTCTTTTTTAATGAGGGAGATGCATATGCATATGGACATACACATGCCTTGTATATCTCATTTATTAATGAGGGAGATACATTGCACTCCTATTTTTTGATGTATTTTGGTACCTTGCCATGTGGCATATGGGATTGCCCCACTTTTACTATATATAGAGAGCATGGTTGAGGGATTCTGATCTCATTCCCCTCTAGCCCAAGTTGTGGATTCTATTGTTTGTTTATTCCTTGGGTAGTTAAAGTCTTGTACTTCTTCCCTATCTCATCTTAGAGGTTGAGGTATCTCCTTTTAGGGATTTCTTAGGGTTGAGTTAAGGCTTCTTCTTGCTTAACTTTGGGTATGTTGTTTTAGGCATGGCTTGCTCACTCTTAAGCACTCCCCATGTGTGAGAGGCATGTGGTTGAGGACTTGAGTGTGGGATTACCATCTTCTCATTGCCATGTGTGCTTACCATTTTCTTGAGCTTAGGTTTGTGAGTGAGAAGTGGATATAGAGTGAGAGTGTTTAGAGTTGGTGTGATAGTGTGAGTGTGTTGTGATGCATTTTCTATTTCCTTTTAGCTCAGGTTCATTCCACTTTTCCACTTCCACTTATTCCCATTATATTAGCATATTCACCTAGACTACTACTATAAGTGGAGATTCTTTCATTCTTTATTCTTTATTTACATTATTGTCCAAGGGTTTGGGTGAGAGATGAGCTCTTGGGTGTTCTCCCATGGGTATTCCATCAAGCCACAAATTTCCAAACTAGAGAGCACCTTGTCTTGATGGCTTAACAAGCTCAAGGCAATCCAAGTGGATTATGGCTCTTAAGAAGATAAAATGATGAGCCATATTTAATCCCGATTCATTAGTCATACATGATTGATGAGAGAAACATAGTTCGTCTTAGATCACAACACTCCAAAGAGGGAAAAGAAGGAATATCTTATCATGGGCATGCACTGAAGATAACGAGATTGACATAACAGAACCTAGTGAGGATCTCATATAATGATTTGACCACAGATGAAGAAACATAATTGGTTGAACTCCTAAATGAATTCAAGGATTTCTTTTTTTTGGAAGAACATATATATGAAATATATGAAAATGAAGGGAAAAAGTGGTGCATCATACCATTTCTATCCTATAAGGGTTCCAACCTACTAGAAAAAGACCTTTTCAAATGAACTCAAAGTACTCACAACAATTATGAAGGAGAAAGCTAATAATTTTATTGTGCTGCAAAATTCATTTATGGAATCTAGCATACTGATTGGGTTTTCACCCATTTTCTTTGTTCCCTAAAAAAGAGTGGAAAATTGAGGGTGTGTATAGACCTAGAGTATCTAATGTTTATATTTTCTTATAAATTTATAGATTCATTTCTATGGGAATGAAAGATTAAGATAAATTAAAATAGAAGACCCTCATTTACTACATTATTCATAAGAACACAATATGTTAAGGTCCGAAATTGACCATATAGCCTTAGTTTACATTAGGAGTATACATACCTTTTGTATACCACATTAAAATAGATGATACCCTTGATGTATAGATTCCAAATGAAAACATAGGCTAGAGGAGATTTGGATTAACTCTAGGAAGGTAATTGATTAAATTATGGTTAGATCTTAATTATTAAAGATACTAATTTAGCGAGACCCAATGCTAGGTCAGAAATTTAGAATCATTTTTGGAAGATTAAAGATCAAATGATAAAGGCTAGAATAGATTTTTAGGGATAAAAAATATCTATATATTAGAGAGAAAATCCAAGACATAGAGAGAGAAATTCTAAATAGGTGTAACTTAAATAGTTAGAATAAATTCTTAGTCAAACTAGCCAAAAGAAATTGTTATGGCCCATTTCTACCCCTTAAAGAACTCTCTCTCAAATGGAAATGGGAAACAATTGTTGCATGGGGGATACTCACCTTGCTTCCAAGCTCGAGATCTCCATGACCTCCAAGCTTGGCATCTCCAAGGGGGCATACTCACTTTGCTTCCAAGCTCGAGATATCCATGGCCTTCAAGCTTCACTAGTCGTAGATAGCTCCAAGCTCCTAAACCTACCTCTTGTTGTCAATAAGAGGTTTTTTGCACCTCCTTGTATGGACACACCTCTCTCACACAAAGTACAAAGATGCATATACTACTACAAGATCTTCTATTTCTAACGCCGCCTAGCTTCAACGATACCCACATTGTCGAAATGAGCATAGAAATAAACATCAAAAAAATAAAAATTCAAGTGTTTTTAGTTCTCATAATCCTTATAAACCCATTTTAGTTCTCATAATCCTTAACGCCGCGTAGCTTCAACGATACCCACATTGTCGAAATGAGCATAGAAATAAACATCAAAAAAATAAAAATTCAAGTGTTTTTAGTTCTCATAATCCTTATAAACCCATTTTTTAGTTACTTTTTAAATAAATACAAAGATATGTAACAATATTTATAAAAATTAATATGCCAATATTTGTTTGCCAAATCTTGCACTAATAATCACAAATACAAGGATACATGTAGCAATATTTACAAGAAATTATGACAATTGTCTGTTAAAGCCCCTATTAATAGTTCCAAACAAGAAAACTGTGACAAAAACCAAGTGTTGCTTGGAAAATAAAAATGAAATAAGATGTTATAGCTCATCATCAACTCTCTCATCCTCGGGTAGATCCATGGCTCCAAATACATCTATTTCTAGAAAGACCTCTCCATCTACATCTTTATCAATGGGTGTAGCCTCGTTTGTTGGAATAGGAGGTAGTTCATCCATATCGTCCTCTTCTATTTCATGCATTAGAAGTGGTTGTGTTGAAAGTTGTTCTTCTATTTCTTCTTCAAATTCTAGATTAGGTATTATGTTTACTTCTAGTTCAAGTTCTAGTTGTTGAATTACTATACCTAATTTGATCCTTCTTCTAGTTGTTCAATTGGATCAATATCTACTTTTAATGCTTCTTAAGTGGGTTCCTCAGCCTCTACTTCATCTGATATTTCCATATCTTCAAATATTTATTTACTGTGTGGATTACAAACAACCATCTATGATCTCTTAGGTCCAGCTTGAAGATGACCTGCTCACAATGCTCTAGTAGTAGCACAAATGTGTCCCTTTGGTTTGTCCATATCTTTTTGGAGTCTACTTGAACAAATCCTCTCTTATCTCTGTGCATGGTTACTTGTGGTCCTTGAGTCACCACCTTGAATCACTTCACATAAAAAAATGAACATAGAAAACTTTTTGAACCCAACCTTGATAATGTCTTATATCGTTCCATAATAATCAAGCATGCCAACTTCACTACTTAGGTCACTTGCACTTTAACAACTTTCTTGCATGAAATTTGCCTTGACACAGCAATCAAATGTTGTTCTCTTCTTATCTATTGCTCCACTCAAAAGTGACCAAAGTGCACCAAATTTGTGATACTACAAGCAAAAGAAGATCATGAAATTGTATCAAGACCAAAAAGAAGATTATGAAATTGTATCAAGAATAAAAACTTATACGAGACTATGTCTTACAGTTTCTTGTGTACATATAAAAACTCACTTACATGGTAATCCCAACCATATGCAAGCTCGTCCTCCTTGTTTCTTATAACCTTGCCAATGTGTTTTTCTTGTTTTATGGTTTATTGAAGCCATCTACTGGAAGGAAATTCTGGGAGCTGAGCAAGTGGCAATGCTCTGGTTGTTTGACTCTTTCTAAAATTCAAACGATCTTGGTCTCTTTCCCTATTTTGCTAGGTTATAACTCTCGATCCATTTCTCCAGAGCACATGAGTTGAGGATGAAAAATTTATTATCTTCTCTCGCAAATGACATATCCATTGTTCTATGAAGGCCCCAACAAGCCGATCATCCTCTTCTTGTGTCCACAGTCATGGCATATCTGGGTCTTACGTACTAAGAAATTATGTTATGTATAAGAGATTCTTGAACAATACATCCCATTGCCATACTACCCTTAGGGTGAGATTTTTGACAAACAAAACCTTTCACTGTCCTCATAAATCTCTCGATGAAAAACATCCATTGGCTATGAAAAACACATGCTATAGCAACGTCATCAGCCACATGAACCAGTAGGTGCAATTGAATGGTCAAGAAACTTGTTGGAAATAATTTCTTCACCATTATAATTGCTTCAATGGAGTTTAGACGAGCTACTTCCAACGTATTGCTTCTAATGTCCTTCTTTGATATCCACCATACCATTGCACTAATCTTGTATATTGTCGCTCTTATGTCCTTGCTGAGGCAATCTTTAATGACTATTGGCAGCACAAATTGTAAGATTTTGTGCTAGTCCATGAGATTTCAAGCTACTAAGCTTTTCATCCTTTGTGAATGCTCCCTTCAAGAAATGCATACAACCAGTGGGAGTACGAAACTCATTGATGCAATTCTTTACATGCTGCTGCTCTTCTTTGGTTAATACCCAAGGTGATCTAGGGAGAATCACCTTCCCATCAGGTCAGCTATGTGCCCATAAGTGTTGCATGTGATCTACCTCTTGTAGATCATCCCTTTGTGCCTTTCTCTCTTTAGCACCTATGATGGTTTCCAAAGCATATCGGCTATGTTCTTGAAAATGTGCACAGGGTCAAGAAGATGATTGACTAGAAGATCACTCCAGTATGGGAGTAGATGGAAGATGGATAGCTGCTTCATTCCAGGGGGTGAACAACTTGGATCCACTTCCCATGCCTTCCTCCAATCACTTGGCTTTAGTACACGAGGAGGCCTCCCTATCTTCTTGCAACTCATGGTTGTTGGGGGGAGATAATTTTTGTGGCCCTCGTAGTAGACAACCTTCCTCAAAGATGTTGAGTACCAGGCCTCTAATCCAGACGCACATATAGGGCATGCATTAAAACTAGATATTGAAAGCCTTACCAAATATCCTAATCATCTCGTGATGAGATATGCAAAATCATGAAGTTAAATCTGATCAAGAAATTGTAGAATAATTAACTTACCCAAAGCACTCTCCATAGCCCAACCAATCATGCATGGTCCACATAAGTATTCCTTGCACTATTGTAGCCCTTTCGCACCAAACCACTTAGATGCATCATTATCTTGGAAACCATCCCATAACATTCATAGCTCGTCAACTAATGGAGCCAAGTAGATGTCCATGTTCTTAACCTTGTACTTCCCTAGAACTATCAAGGAAAGTAAAAGGTTCCCCTTCTTCATTGTTAACCATGGTGGCACATTATAGTTGACTAGGCAAATGGGCCATGTACTCCACGACGATGAACTTCCTAAGACAAATGGATTGACTCCATCCATTGCTAGTCTAAGATGAATATGACAAGGCTCTTCCTAAAAGTCCACCCACTTCTCTTCAATATACCTCCATGCCTGAGAATCAGTGAGACGGGCACACGCATAACGTCATCTATGGATCTAGTGTTCTAATGCCAAGTCATTAAAGATGCAATGGATTTGCATCTGAACATTGTTTGAATATATGGAATGATGGGAAAGTGTCATAAGACTTTAGCAGGGACCCTTTGTCCTTGGACATCTTGCTTATATCTCGATGAACCACACTGTGGACACTTGTAAAGAGTGGCCTACTCTTGTCTAAAGAGAATACAATTATTCGGACAAGCATGGTGTGTGTTATAGTCCTTCCCTATAGAGTGCAACATTGATTTTTCTCATGCACGGTCCAAAGGCATCTCATTGTCTTCTGGTAGAATTTGATCCTTCGATAACCTTTGTGATATAGTGGAATGAATAGTAAAGGACAAAGATAAGACATTCATGCAAGCATGTGAAACATAGAGAGGGGAAGGGATACATTCCCCATAAGTTTTTAAACGCTCATATAAAACCACCCATTTATTGATTGCAAGTTTAATACGGAAAGGCAAGTGTGCAAAACTAAAACACGTTATGTGGCCTCTAGGTGATGGCCTCTATACACCACCACAAAGAAGCAAAGAGAAGAGATCATAATTGGGGGATGCTAGAATCCCAGCTCAAAGGGCTCCAACTAGACCTGCACTTATCCTCCTACCTCCACTTGACTCAAAAGAACACTTCTACACCCTCCCAACCTCCCTTTCTAGCCTAGCTGCCTCTTTGGATTGTCATCCCAAGTCAGCTGTCACCTCCAAAAGCTTTGATTTTTCTTTTAAGAGCCTCTCATATCCACAACTGACCTCTAGGTGAAAAAACCTTCTTTGTCTGACGTAGAACTGGGTGTTTTTGCCTCCAAAATCCTTCCTCTTGTTCCCAGACAAAAACAGATCCTCGAGACCTTCACAATGTTCTCTAACTATCACAGCTGACATTATATCCCTAACCCCAGGACCTCTCTAGACACCTTGCCAACCTCATTCTACCTCCCCTCTTCTCACTAAAACATATTGGGTTCTGCCTCCGACCCATTTGATTTCGAAGCCTTTACAAAAATGGAAACCTTCATCAGGTGTCCTCTGTTATCCTTAGGCCCTCAGGCACCTCCAAACTGATCAAGAAATCACACTGATGACTTCCATCTAACTGCAACTGCCTCCAAAATGTCTATCCCCTCAAGGATGACCAAACTGATCCAACTCACACTGGTTTCCTATCCTTTGCATATCTGTAGAGACCTCTAGATGCTTAGAATACTCAAATCTAGGACCCGACCGACCCTGTAAACCACTTGGCTGATAGTATAGCTGACTCTTAGTAGCTGCTCCAAACTGTCATCTCTAACCCACAAATAGCTCTCTCAAGCTCAAACAAGTCAAGGCAAGGCCTCTCTACCTTCAGTTGACCATTCTAAAACTTAGCTCTATGATAGACAGATGGCTCTATACCTACCCAACTGATTCTATCTCAGAATTAGTTCCCTTCTCTTCAGACAAACTCACATAGTTGATATTTCACCAAGAACTCAATCACTCATCACACTACCATCATATAAAACATCAAAGCAAAAAAGTTTGTATCCAGACATAGTTGATACCACCCCAACTCTCAGATTTCTTCATATATACTAAACAGCAATGTCCCAATAACCTTGGGACTTGGGCACAATCATCTCAAACAAAACACAAACTCAATAATCCCCCCATGAAGATTTCAGTGACCACACTTCACAGCATAAGCTTCAATAGCTACAGTCGGAGAAGTAAATGAACCGGATCATGTCTCTAACAGAGAAACTACTCTGAGAACCCAAGAACACACCATGGCCAATTCTCCAGTCTCCAGCTCTCTACTCTGATCCAAATCTCTTTCTCACACTGTGCTGGCCTCTTGTTCTTCATCTTCTGAAGGGTCTCTAGTCTGCAGCTTTTAGCTAAATCAAAACAAAAAACTACGGCATCACCTGATTGTTGTTAGTCAGAGTTGGTGGTCTCTCACCTCATGTCGAATATCGATCCTGATAGTCCCCTTAAAAAAACTCCATTATCCTTCTTAATCCCCCTCACCACCTTTGATTGTTCTGGACTACTTGTAGCACCCGTCTTTGTGGGATCACCCATACCCTTTCTTTTTTGGTTTTGAGCATCTGCATTTATCCACTCCTAGCCACACGTCATCTTTATCCACCTGGATTCCTTTTCACACTGTCTCATCTTTATCCATTTGGATTCCTTTTCACACCGTCTCATGTTCGTTTCTTAATCCCCCTCGCCACCTTTGATTTTTATGGACTACTTGCACCGCCCATCTTCGTGGGATCACCCTGGCCACCTTTGATTATTCTGGACTACTTGCGCCTCCCATCTTCGTGGGATTGCTCATATCCTTTCTATTTTGGTTTTGAGCATCTACATTTATCCACTCCTGGTGGCCATGCGTCATCTTTAGCCACCCGGATTCCTTTTCACATCGTCTCATGTTCGTTTCTTCTCCCTATATCCCATGTTTAGGGGTGAGCTTGGGTTTCCCCCTCACATATAGCCCACCCCCTGCATATGAAAACATTTATGTTTTTGTTTTCTTCTTTCTGTGCCACACTCTTCTCATAGAGACACTCTATTCATCTCTATATATAGTCACACACATCTCCCCACATCTCATTATCCTCTGGGATAAAATGGATGCATCACTCTCTTCCACAACCATCCAGTTGCACTGAGCCAACCGCCTGGGTCAAACACTTGCCTATAATCATCAATCAACCTCAATGTCTTATGCCCACATTGAAGGGCTACATCATCCAGACAAATTTACTATATGGCCCTCACCTTGCCTTTCCATTCCTTGAAGTACTGAGTTCTCCAAATAACTCAAAACACTTTGCATCCCTATGTTCTCCCATCAAGCCTGCACACACATTTCTATCCTTCACACCTTCAAGCCTAACCCCAACATCCTAAACACAGTCATACACAAAGATCAAAATAGCAACCTATTGTACTTTTACATCAGCACCAATAACTTCCTCATCCCATAACTTGCTCTCATAGCTTCCAACAATTCATGCGCAATTCATCATCCCCAACACACATTCCAATATCCATTTGACATCAGTCTACTCATCATCACTCAGGCCCAAAGTTTCATATAAAAAAAGACACCTTCAAAGGTGTCTTCTAACATAGCATCCAAAGCTTTAACCACACCACTACTCATGTTTCTAGGTGCATATAATTGTTGATCCATGTCAGCATTCTCATCCCTTGTATCTTCCAAGAAAGGTAGCACTAATAGATCCTCTGACTCACACTCTCCCATGTCACAAAACAAATATGCAAATTTCACAAAAAGGCATCCTCTGATGTAGCACTCATCTTTGGCTCTTGTGGTATCCCCATCTCACTAGGGATCACTTGTCTCGCCATTGTAATCCCACCCGCCTCTCTAGGCATTCCTCCATCACCTTGTCAACAACTGTTGCTTCCAATCTTGGTTCCACAAGTATACAACATACGCTCTTTGTAACTTCACAACAACAAACACTCTGTTCAAGCACCTTTGTATCCTCTGACGACACATCACTTACACAATGATCCGCAGCATGCACCCCGCTTACATCAAACAAATCATATGTAGCCACTCTACTTGGCGTCATGGATGGAATACTCAATCTAGCTTTCCATTTCATCTTCCTCTCCTCCTAGTATTAGGCAATCTTCACAGCCTCTACAAAACTAGGTGGATCTTTCAGTTCCACCTAGGTAATTCAGTTTTTAGATATCTTTGGATGGAAAATATCCCTTCTTATTAAAATTATTCCCCCAAAACAGAGGTTCAAAAAGAAATTCCTAAGGTGCATTAGAAATAAATTATAATGTGCACAAAAGACCTTAGCCTAAGGGTCCAGATTTTCTGAAAATTTTGGATTAAGGTTCTTATGGACCAATAAGATTAATCCAAATGTAGGGAGGAGATAAATTGAAGAATAAAAGAAACCCCCCCCCCAAAATGAGTAAATGCTCACATACGATGAAGAGTGGACTAAGGACCAAAGAAAACAATTAAAAAACTGAATTTTGACACCTCAGAGTAGTGGGGATCTCCCCTCATGAAGTAGGCACCATTTTTTTAATAATTACCTCCAATTTTTAATTAATAAAATGAGATATTTCATCTCTCATCTCTCCTATTTCAAAACTAGATCCAAAAAGTAAGCTGAACTGTCCCAAAAATGGTCAAAAATTGGTGTTTATGCACTGTTACTCTACTCTTGTCCTGTTGTCCTGAGCCATCTACATTGAATTTCTTAATAATTCAAATGTTTTTGGCCTAATCCTCTCCAAAGTGAATTGGTGGCCACTCTTGCTTCAAACAAGAGTAGAACCCTCAATCCCTCAAGCCAAAGGAGAGCTTATAAGCTTCATGTAAGCTAATTTTCTTACTTATTTACAAATTTGAAATCTATGGTTTTCTTTATTTTTATGTTTTGCAGTTAATTGAATTAAATTCAAAATACTATGCCTTGATAAAAAGACCACCTCTTTATATTCCAGCCTTTCTTAATCCTAAAAAGATTAACTAAGGGATTAATTAAACTCTTCTTATTGTTTACTCTCTTGAATTTAGAAAATTGTGTAGATTAGAGTTCTATAAATATAATTTGGGTTAATTTAAGTTAAATAAAGAATGATAAAAATGAGAACTGGTCAGCCATACAAAAGAGGTTATGGTAAAATTTTCTAAAATTTTATGGAAAAGAAAGTTTATTTTTATGTTATTCCAAAATAGTAATTCCCACCATTTTTGCATCTAAAAGAAATATTCTAATTACTCCATGTACATATTCACCTATGAATATGCATGGATATCACTGACATTAATTATTAAAATTGATTTCTATGCATAGAAAGATGCATAATGGATTTTTTTTTGATGTAAGATTCCTCCCCAACCCCTCAAGATGTCCAGTTTCTTCTCCTATAATCAATCCCCTTTTCAGAATAATAAGAGATCTTGTTTCTACCTGTTTTGGCCTAGAGAGAGAAAATGTTCTAGAGAGAGATAATTCAGTTTTCAGATATCTTTGGATGGAAAAATATCCCTTCTTGTTAAAATAAATTCCCTTGAAAAAGAAGTTCAAAAAGAAATTCCTAAGGTGCATTAGAAATAAATTATAATGTGCACAAAAGACCTTAGCCTAAGGGTCCAAATTTTTTGAAAATTTTGGATTAAGGTTATTATGGACCAATAAGATTAATCCAAATGTAGGGAGGAGATAAATTGAAGAATAAAGGACCCCCCTCCCCAAAATGAGTAAATGCTCACATAAGATGAAGAGTGGACTAAGGACCAAAGAAAACAATTAAAAAACTAAATTTTGACACCTCAGAGTGGGGATCTCCCCTTACAAAGTAGGCACCTTTTTTCTCATCATTACCCCCAATTTTTAATCAATAAAATGAGATATTTCATCTCTCCTCTCTCCTATTTCAAAACTAGATCCAAAAAGTAAGCTGAACTGACCCAAAAATGGTCAAAAATTAACCAAACTGATCTGGAAAATTCTAGAATCAGTTTGCTTGGTTAGAGGCTCACTTTTTCTTATAAATAGAAGCCTCCCCCTTTGTAAAAGCTTAATGGTGTTTATGCACTGTTACTCTACTCCTGTCTTGAGCCATCTACATTGTGTTTCTTAATAATTCAATTGTTTTTGGCCTAATCCTCTCCAAAGTGAATTGGTGGCCACTCTTGCTTCTTCAAACAAGAGTAGAACCCTCAATCCCTCAAGCCAAAGGAGAGAAGCTAATTTTCTTACTTATTTATAAATTTTAAATCTATGGTTTTCTTGTTTTTTATGTTTTGCAGTTAATTGAATTAAATTCAAATGCTATGCCTTGATGAAAAGGCCACCCCCTTCTCTTCTTTACATTCCAACCTTTCCTAATCCTAGAAAGATTAACTAAGGGATTAATTAAACTCTTCTTATTGTTTACTTCTTGAATTTAGAAAATTATGTAGATTAGAGTTCTATAAATCTAATTTGGGTTAATTTAAGTTAAATAAAGAATGATAAAAATGAGAAATGGTCAGCCATATAAAGGAGGTTATGGCAAAATTTTCCAGAATTTTGTGAAAAAGAAAGTTTGTTTTTATGTTATTCCAAAAGAGTAATTCCCACCATTTTTGCATCTAAAAGAAATATTCTAATTACTCCATGTACATATTCACCTATGAATATGCATGGATATCACTGATATTAATTATTAAAATTGATTTCTATGCATAGAAAGATGCATAATGGAAATTTTTTTATTATAAAAGTGTTATTCTTATTAAATTTAATTTCTATGCATAGAAAGATGCATAATGGAAAATTTTTATTATAAAAGTGTTATTCTCATTAAATTTAATTTCTATGCATAGAAAGATGCATACTGGAAATTTTTTTATTATAAAAGTGTTATTCTCATTAAATTTAATTTCTATGCATAAAAAGATGCATAATGAAATTTTTATTATTATAAAAGTGTTATTCCTATTAAATTTGATTTTATGCATAAATAGATGCATAAAGAAATTCTTTGTTTAATATAAAAGTGTTATTCCCATTGAAGTTGATTTTTATGCATAAACAGATGCATAAAGAATTTTTATATCAAAATTAGAATTCTCTAAAATTCTATGTTTAAATTCTATGAGTATTTGATAAATGAATAATTAAATACTCTAAGAGAGAAATTTCGATTGTTTTATATTCACACGGATTGTAAAAAGAAAATTCAGGAAATCTATCGAGATCGAAATATTTAGATAAATGATTAATTTATTCCTCATTGGAATTCATAACTAATCTAGAAATCAGTTAAGTGAATATTCAAAGAAAGAAATTCAATAAAATAGTAACTGAATTATCAAACCTTTTCGAGAAAGATAGTTCAGGAAAAATCTTATCCGACTCGAACCGTGAATCAGACTATGACCAAGACCAAACTCTTTTGTCAGTTTCGAGGAAAGAAGGTGTGACCAGTTTAGAAAAATACTCTCAAAACTCCCACCAAATTTGAAACTAAGTTTGAGACCCTTCGAATTGATTTGTGGATCAAGGTTATAGAATTCGAGGAATTCTGGTATGAAATTTAGAAGTCCGATCAAAAAGTTTTGGGGATACTGATTCAAGAAATACTCCTTGTATTCAAAAGAAAATCAAATTGAAAACTTGCATAGAAACCCTGTTTTCTTAAAGGACTGCCTTATGCCAGAATGCTGGAGGGAGCATTTGGTATATGTTTTTCTAAGGGAAGTTCGGTTGTAACAGCTGGTGGGGAGTGTTCAAAGGACATCTCACGCGGCAAAGCCTGGTCTTGACCAGCCTCGGTATGGTTGAAAAATGGTGCGCTTCCGGTATGATGGGCGAGGGCCGATAAAGCGGTCCCTGAGTGAAGTGCTAGGACACTTAAGGAAGATCCTGGAGGGTTCTGACCAGGCGATGCACGGGCTCGCGGTGCTGCCTAGGACACCCATGCGTATGTCATGGAAGATATGTATGATGGACGAAATGATTATTGTAATCTGTTATTACTGGATTTCATTCCTGACTAGTGGGTCTCAATGGAGAGTCCAGAGTGATACTGTTTTTTGAGAAACAAGGGACTAGATGGAAATTTTGAGTTATGATATCTATAACCAATAACTGTTTGTCAATGGATTATTTTATATGTTAAAGTCTTAAAGAGGAGTGTGTGCGTATCTGTATTCGAAAGCAAAAGTTAAGAAAGGCCTTCAATTATGCATAGGTGGGTGAGTAATTGTCTGGTTCTACCGATTCCAGTGGTTGGGTGTGGTGGCTAACCCATGGGCCGGATGGGGTTAGTAGGCTGGAATTAGGAATCAGTGGAGTTTTAATAATTAAATTGAAATAATAGGAATACGCTTAAAATTTGAGTAGTTAAATAAAACCCTGAAGAATTTCTCAAATGAGTAGATCAACTGCTATGCCTGATTTCGGTTAGGAAAAAAGCGTTGATTTTCTCAGATGATTAGATCAATGGCTGTGCCTGATTTCGGTTAGGAAAAAGCGTTGATTTCTTCAAACTAAGTCAGTGATAGTTTTCCTTCTATCTAGTTTATTCAGGTGAAGGATAGTTTAATCTCTTGAACACGTTAGAAAATTTGTTAAGAAAATAAAAAAGGTGGAATTGTCCCCATTTTTCGGGCAAGGAAAATTTCCCGGTTTTGGTTTCAGAATGACCACCAAATTAGTCTCATGTTCGGATATTCGAGGGCGAGGCCCCAAGTGGGAAACCCTACCACACGCAAGAGGAAGCTAGTTTCGCTGCTGCTAGCAACCAGGAATCCAAAGTGTGCAGAGGGGGCAGAGGGGTCTCAAAGCTTGTATCAGAGCCCCACCTCTTTCAAAGATTCAAAGGGATGAGCTTAGAAGTGAGAACAGGTGTTTTGGGTGTCAGGGTTTTGGTCACTAGCTTAAAGACTGCCCGACTCCTGCCATGTCAAGAGGACAGGGAAGTCAAGGACCCAGAGTGTAGAGAACAGTCCCTTCGTATTGTCTCGCCAAAATCAGGGCAATCCCAGGAGGACTCCAGCTCAACCATCTACCTCTGTTCAGAGTAGTCTCAGAACTCCCTCCCAGAACTGGGGTAACCAAAGAGAAAGAGTTCCGCCCCAATCTGCACAGCAACAGCTAGAGCAGTTACAATAGCAGAAGTAGTGGAAGAGGAAAGAGGTCAGATTTATGCCGCGAGTGAAAACCAAGGGCCAAATCTTCAATTCTCTGTCATCCATACTCCAGCTGAGTATAAGGGTAAGCCATTCAAGCTTTTGATTGATCCAGGCAGTACTTATTCATTTATTTTCCTAGGATGCTTGCATAAGCTAGTCTTAGAACAAAAATAAGGGAAACCTATGCAAGTTGAATTGGCCAATGGGAAGATTCTTTTCACTCACCATGAGATAGATCGTATTTAGTTTAATCTTGATGGGAATGTAACTGACTGCTAGTTTAGAGTCTTTCCTTTGGGAGTTTTCGACAGAATCCTTGGAATGGATTGGCTCCACAAAAATCAAGCTAGCATTCACTGTCACAATGGAACCATTTCCTTCTGTGACCTTCACGGGAACAAAGTTCAAGGAACTGGAATTTTAGGATCCCCAGATTTGCAATTGGTAAAAGCTTCTAGGGTACTAAAAGGACTTAGAAAGAAACAACTCATTTATGTTGTCAAAATGAATCCGGTAGACACAAAGTTAAAGGCTAAAGAACCAGAATGGTTGAGTATGATGATTTATTCCCAGCAGAGCTAACTGAGATGCCTCCGATTTGGGAAGTAGATCATGAGATAGAATTGACCCTCGGAGCTCACCAGTAGCCCAGCGCACATACAAAATGCCAGTCCTTGAAGCCATCAAACTCAAGGAACAGCTTAGGCAGCTGTTAGAATAAGGGTTTGTAAGACCCAGTGTTTCACCTTAGGCAGCGCTAGTTCTCTTTCAGAAAAAGAAGGATGGAACATTAAGACTCTATGTGGAGCCCAATGATGTTGGCTAGCTATGGCTGGAAGGATTTGGCCTAATGTGATGTGTGCAAGGAGAGGGAGCTCCTCCATTGGCTGGGGGTGCAGAAACTAGTTGAAAAAAGAGGAAAAATTATAATTTTCTACTAATCCTAATTAGCAAAATAATTAGCAAGATAATTGGCTCACAAGTTAGCATGGCTCTGATACCATGTTGAAATTAGAGCATTGTGATGAGCTATGGTAGATCAAACACTAGAATTAACATCATTAACAAAGTGATTAGTAAATAATTAAGACGTAATTAGTGGGTAATTAACAAATAGATTAATGTAGGCATGGATACTCAAAAACTAGCAAATTCTCATTAGGGCAATGCCTCAATCTATAGAGTTTACATCAAGCATCAAATCCCATTGATTTCTCCATGATTCACTCCACCTCTTTTCCATGATTCTCTCCACCTCTTCACTTTTCCCAGAATATCTCCTAGAATATCTCCACACTTCCTAAATCTTCTCATGCTACCCTTTATTCTCTCCTAGTAGATTCTTCTCACCTTTTCACAGGTTCTTTCACATTTACATCTTCTCTTTTATAGCCTCTAACCAAGGGCTTGTTCCCGCACACACCCTATTCACTTGTATTTTCAACACGCTCATGCAGGAAAGTCATGCAATGGCCTATGAATCCCAAAAACTCAGAACGCATGAGAAATTATGCTATCCACCATGACTTGGAGCTACTTTTAGTAGTCTATGACCTGAAGTTGTGGAGACATTACCTACTGGGTCAAAGATTCACTTTGATGACAGATCATCAGAGCTTAAAGTGAATCTTCACTCAGAAGGATCTCAACATGCACCAAAGAAGGTGGATGCAGACCCTGCAGGAATTTGATTTTGAAATCAAGTACCGCCCAGGCAAAGAAAATGTGGTAGTAGATGCCCTCAGCAGAAAAGCCTCCTTGCTTACAATCATAGTGGTGTCAAATCCATTGATTAATGAAGCAAGAGAGAAGATCATGCAGGATAGATTCTTTGGCCCTATTGCTACCCTACTTATGCAGGAAAGCAAAACTCCTCAGGAGTTGAACCGAGTTCAAGGGTACAGCCTGGATGAAGGAATTATGTATTATAATAGCAGGCTATACATTCCCGATGATGAGGGAACTAAGGGTCAAATTCTGAATGAAGCCCATGATAGCCTTATAGTAGGACATCCAGGTTTCATCAAGACCTACATGTCTGTAAAGAAAAGCTTCTTTTGGCCTGGACTAAAAAAGGATGTACTTAATCATGTACATCAATGCCTGATATGTCAGAAAGTCAAGGTCGAGAGAGTAAAAATGCCTGGGAAGTTACATCCATTAGACATTCCCCAAATGAAGTGGGAATGTATCAGTATGGATTTTATTATTGGACTACCTTCAGTGCAATCAGGTTACAACTCTATCTTCGTGGTAGTTGACAGACTAACCAAAGTTGCCCATCTGATTCCAGTAAAAGAAACCTACACTGCACTGGTGGATGTGGCCAGAGTGTTCCTCAAGGAAATCTTTAGATTGCATGGCCTACCCAGGAGAATAGTAAGTGACCGAGATCCCAAATTCACGTCAAGATTCTGGACTGCATTCTTCAAAGCAATAGGAACTTTCTTGGATCTCAGCACAGCTTACCACCTCGAGACCGATGGTCAAACAGAAAGGGTGAACCAAGTAATCAAAGATATACTTCGGTCATGCTGTGGTGGCAGGGAACCCAAGAAGTGGCTAAGCTATCTACACCTAGTCGAATTCGCCTACAATGCTTCTCATCACTGAAGTATCGGGATGAGCCCTTTCAAAGCTCTGTATGGACAAGACTGCCTAACACCATTAACTTGGTCCCGACCCATTGACTAGGGTTGAGATGTCTAGACAGATGCTTGACGACATGGAGCAGTAAATGCAGTCAATCCGCAAGGATATAAAAGCTGCCCAGGATAGATAGAAGCAGTGTGCAGATAAGAAGAGGTCAGACAAAAAATTCAAAGAAGCAGATATGGTCTTCATTTGAGTATAGCCCAAAAGAAGTTCGCTATCTCTTGGGAAGTACAAGAAGTTATCCCCCAGATACTGTGGGCCATATCTGATTACAAAGAAAGTACGTGACTTAGCCTATGAACTTCTTCTGCCTCCTCATCTCAAAGTACATAATGGATTTCATGTCAGCCTACTTAAGAAGTATGTACTGAGTCCGAATCATGTGCTTAATGATGTGACAAACTCTTAACTTCTTCACCCCAAGGGCAAATGAAACTCCAAATTGAAGAAATCCTTGATGTTCGAGAGAAGGTTATCAGGAACAAAATTCTCAGAGAATTATTAGTCAAATGGAAGTTCTATCCTTTTGAAGCCGCCACCTGGGAGAAAGAAGCCGAATTAATACGGGATTACCCCCAGTTTGCGAGATGAGGATATCTCGCATTTTTCAAGTGGGAGAGGATGTAAGATTCCTCCCCAGTCCCTCAAGATGTCCAGTTTCTTCCCAGCCCCTCAAGATGTCCAGTTTCTTCCCTTGTAATCAATCCCCTTTTTAGAATAATAAGAGATCTTGTTTCTACCTGGCCTAGAGAGAGAAAATATTCTAGAGAGAGATAATTCAATTTTTAGACATCTTTGGATGGAAAAATATCCCTTCTTATTAAAATAAATTCCCCAGAAATAGAAGTTCAAAAAGAAATTCCTAAGGTACATTAGAAATAAATTATAATGTGCATAAAAGACCTTAGCCTAAGGGTCCAGATTTTCTGAAAATTTTGGATTAAGGTTCTTATGGACAAATAAGATTAATCCAAATGTAGGGAGTAGATAAATTGAAGAATAAAAGAAAAACCCTCCCAAAAATGAGTAAATGCTCACATAAGATGAAGAGTGGACTAAGGACCAAAGAAAACAATTAAAAAATTGAATTTTGACACCTCAGAGTGGGGATCTCTCCCCATGAAGTAGACGCCTTTTTTCTCATCATTACCCCCAATTTTTAATCAATAAAATGAGATATTTCATCTCTCCTCTCTCCTATTTCAAAACTAGATTTAAAAAGTAAGCTGAACTGACCCAAAAATGGTTAAAAATTGACCAAACTGATCTGGAAAATTCTAGAATCAGTTTGCGTGTTTAGAGGCTTACTTTTTCCTATAAGTAGAAGCCTCCCCCTTTGTAAAAGCTTAATGGTGTTTATGCAATGTTACTCTACTCTTGTCATGAGCCATCTACATTGAATTTCTTAATAATTCAATTGTTTTTGGCCTAATCCTCTCCAAAGTGAATTGATGGCCACTCTTGCTTCAAACAAGAGTAGAACCCTCAATCCCTCAAGCCAAAGGAGAGCTTACAAGCTTCATGTAAGCTAATTTTCTTACTTATTTACAAATTTTAAATCTATGGTTTTCTTGATTTTTATGTTTTGCAGTTAATTGAATTAAATTCAAATGCTATGCCTTGATGAAAAGGCCACCCCCTTCTCCTCTTTACATTCTAGCCTTTCTTAATCCTAGAAAGATTAACTAAGGAATTAATTAAACTCTTCTTATTGTTTACTCTCTTGAATTTAGAAAATTATGTAGATTAGAGTTCTATAAATCTAATTTGGGTTAATTTAAGTTAAATAAAGAATGATAAAAATGAGAAATGGTCAGCCATACAAAGGAGGTTATGGCAAAATTTTCCAGAATTTTGTGGAAAAGAAAGTTTGTTTTTATGTTATTCCAAAAGAGTAATTCCCACCATTTTTGCATCTAAAAGAAATATTCTAATTACTCCATGTACATATTCACCTATGAATATCCATGCATATTCACCTATGAATATGCATGGATATCACTGATATTAATTATTAAAATTGATTTCTATACATAGAAAGATGCATAATGAAAATATTTTTATTATAAAAGTGTTATTCTTATTAAATTTAATTTCTATGCATAGAAAGATGCATAATGGAAATTTTTTTATTATAAAAGTGTTATTCTCATTAAATTTAATTTCTATGCATAGAAAGATGCATAATGAAAATTTTTTATTATAAAAGTGTTATTCTCATTAAATTTAATTTCTATGCATAGAAAGATGCATAATGGAAATTTTTTTATTATAAAAGTGTTATTCCTATTAAATTTGATTTTATGCATAAATAGATGCATAAAGAAATTCTTTGTTTAATATAAAAGTGTTATTCCCATTGAAGTTGATTTTTATGCATAAACAGATGCATAAAGAATTTTTATATCAAAATTAGAATTCTCTTGAATTTTATGTTTAAATTCTATGATTATTTGATAAATGAATAATTAAATACTCTAAGAGAGAAATTTCTATCATTTTATATTCACACGGATTGTAAATTTTTTATTTAGAAAATCGATCGAGATTGAAATATTCAAATAAATGATTAATTTATTCCTCATTGGAATTCATAAACTAACTAATCTAGAAATCAGTTAAGTGAATATTCAAAGAAAGAAATTCAGTAAAATAGTAACTGAATTATCAAACCTTTTCGAGAAAGATAGTTCAGGAAAAATCTTATTCGACTCAAACCGTGAATCAGACTATGACCAAGACCAAACTCTTTTATCAGTTTCGAGAAAAGAAGGTGTGACCAGTTTAGAAAAATACTCTCAAAACTCTCGCCAAATCTAAAACTAAGTTTGAGACCCTTCAAATTTATATGTGGATCAATGTTATAGAATTCAAGGAATTCTGGTATGAAATTCAGAAGTCCGATCAAGAAGTTTTGGAGATACTGATTCAAGAAATACTCCTTGTATCAAAAGAAAATCAAACTGAAAACTTGCATAGAAACCCTGTTTTCTTAAAGGACTGTCTTACGCTAGAATGCTGGAGGGAGCATTTGGTATATGTTTTTCTAAGGGAAGTTCGGTTGCAACAGCTGGCGGGGAGTGTTCAAAGGATAGCTCATGCAGCAAAGCTTGCCCAGGTCTTGACCAACCTCGGTATGGATGAAAAATGGTGCACTTCCGTGCCTAAGACACCCATGCGTATGTCGTGAAAGATATGTATGATGGACGAAATGATTATTGTAATCTGTTAACTGGATCTCGTTTCTAACCAGTGGGTCTCAATGGAGAGTCCAGAGTGAAACTGTTTTTTGAGAAACAAGGGACTGGCTGAAAATTTTGAGTTATGATATCTATAAGCAATAACTGTTTGTCAATGGATTATTTTATATGTTAAAGTTTTAAAGAGGAGTGTGTGCGTATCTGTATTCGAAAGCAAAAGTTAAGAAAGGCATTCAATTATGGGTGGGTGAGTAATTGTCTGGTGTTCTACCAATTCCAGTGGTTGGGTGGTGGCTAACCCATGGGGGGCTGGATGGGGTTAGAGGCTCGAATCAGTGGAGTTTTAATAATTAAATTGAAATAATAGGAATACGCTTAGAATTCGAGTAGTTAAAATAAACCCTGAAGAATTTCTCAAATGAGTAGATCAATCGTTGTGCCCGATTTCGTTAAGAAAAAAGTGTTGATTTCCTTAGATGATTAGATCAACGGCTATGCCTGATTTCAGTTAGGAAAAAGCGTTGATTTCTTCAAATTAAGTCAGTGATAGTTTTCCTTCTATATCTGGTTTATTCAGGTGAAGGATAGTTTAATCTCTTGAACCCGTTAGAAAATTCATAAGAAAATAAAAAAGATGGAATCGTCCCCGTTTTTCGAGCAAGGAAAATTTTCCCAGTTTCGGTTTTGGAATGACCACCAGATTAGTCTCGTGTCCAAACATTCGAGGGCGAGGCCCCGAGTGGGAAACCCTGCCCCCGTGCAAGAGGAAGCTACTTCCGCTGCTGCTAGCAACCGGGAATTCGTGCGCGGAGGGGGCAGAGGGGTCTCACATCACCAAGGCTTCTCTCAATCTGTCCCAGCTTCCTCTATTAGCATATGAGGCCTCATACTCATACCAATCCATGGTTGCATGCTCCAACAGGAAACTCACCAGCTTCAGCTACTATAAGGCATCATCATCTCTATTTCTCCTCATAGTTAGCTGACAACTCAACACTCCTCAAGAACAGAGAGACATCCTCTCCCTTCTCACCTTTAAACACATCAAATCCCAATCTAGCCACCATAGGTCCTGAGTTGATCAACAAATGGATTCCAACTTGCTAACCAAATCCCTTAACTAAAGCCTTCTAATCCTCATTGGGGGCACCAAAAAAATTTGTGGTCTCTAGCTGATGGCCTCTATAAACCACCAGCAGGCACACAAAGAAGAAAAGAGAAGGGATCAAAATTGGGGGATGCTAGAATCCCAGCTCCAAGGGCTTCAATAGAACCTGCACTTATCCTCCTACCTCCAGGTTGGCTCAACCAGGTTGGCTCAAAAGAACACTTCTACACCCTCCCAACCTCCCTTTCCGGCCTAGCTGCCTCTTCGGATTGTCCTCCCAGGTCAGTTGTCACCTCTAGAGTTTTGATTTTTCTTCTAATAGTCTCCCATGTCCACAGCTGACCTCCACCAACTGATAGAACCTTCTCTATTTGACATAGAACTAGTTGTTTCTGCCTCTGAAATCCTTCCTCTTGTCCCAAGACAAAAATAGGTCATCCATACCTTCACAATGTCTTCTAACTGTTAGCACAACTGACATTATATCCCTAACCCCAAGACCTCTCTGAACACCCTACCAATCTTCTTTTGCCTCCCGCCTTCTGACTGAAACAGACTAGGTTATGTCTCCAAATTTTGCCTCTAACCCATCTGCTTCCAAAGTCTTTACAAAAATACCTCCACATTAATCAAGATATCACACTAATGACTTCCAACTACAGCTGACCTAAAGCCTTCAAAAAGTCTATCCTCTCAAGGATGACCAAACTAAACCAGTTGACACTGGTTTCATGTCCTCTGCATCTGAAGAGACCTCTAGATGCTTAGAATACTCAAATCAAGCTAGGATCTAGCCCTGTAACCCCTCAGTTGACAGCAACAACTGACTCTTAGTTGCTCTAGAAACTCTCATAGCCCTCTAGCCTTTATGTCTCCTATCTCTGACAGACCAAACTGTCAGCTTTAACCCACAAATAGCTCTCTCAAGATCAAACAAGCTAGGGCAAGGTCTCTCTACCTTCAATTAACCATTCTAAAACTCAGCTACTGCTGCTGCTGCTGACAGATAGATGACTCTATATCTACCCAACTGATCTGCCTCAGAATCAATTCCCTTGTCTTCATACTACAGACTCACACAGGTGATCTTTCACCAAGAGCTCAATCACTCATCACACTACCATCACATAAAACATCAAAGAAAAAAACTTTGTATATCCAGACACAATTAATACCACCCCAACTCTCAGATTTCTTCATATATACTAAACAACAATGTCCCAGTAGCCCTGGAATGTAGGCACAATTATCTCATAAGAAAACACAAACTCAAGGATCCCCCTAGGAAGATTTTGGCAACCACACTTCATAGCATAAGCTTCAACAGCTATAGTCGGAGAAGTAAATGAACCGGATCATGTCTCTAACAGAGAAACTACTCTAAGAACCCAGGAACACCATGGCCAATTCTCCAGTCTCCGTCTCTCTACTCTAATCCAAACCTCTTTCTCACAATGTGTTGGCCTCTTGTCCATCTTTTGAAGGGTCTCCAGTCTACAGCTTTCAACAAAATCAAAACAAAAAACTGTAGCATCACCTAATTGCAGTCACTCTTGGTGGTCTCAGCTCATGTCGAAGATCCATCCTGAGAGTCCCCTCAAAAAAACTCCATTATCCTTCTTAATCCCCCTGGCCGCCTTTAATTGTTATGGACTACCTACACTGCCCATCTTGGTGGGATTGCCCATATCTATTTTGATTTTGAGCTTTTGCGTTTATTCGCTCCTAGTAGCCACATGCCATCTTTAGCTAGCTGGATTCCTTTTCACACTGTCTCATGTTTGTTTCTTCTCCCCGGTATATCCCATGTCTAGGGTGAGCTCGGGTTTCCCCTCACAACATGCTCCACAGTAAAGTGGTAGATGGGCAAGCCTACACAGCTCTTTCTCCTCTCGAGAAGTATGCTTCACATGTCATCTGATGTCTTCTACTTATTAGGCCATTGCATGCTCCGAATCATGATTGTAAGATCCCTGTCCCCACCGCGCAACAAATTCAGGGGTGCTAGCAGCGGAAGTAGCACTTCTTGCGCGGGGCAAGGTCTCACACTCGGGGTCTCGTCCACAGATATCCGATTAAGAGACTAATCCATCGGTTTTTCCAAAACCGAACCGAGAAAACTTCCTTTGCCCAGAAAGCACGGGCAATTCCACCAGGATAACTTTTCCCTAACGTAGTCAAAAGCCTTAACTAACTGAGCTCATCTGACCAAACCCGTAAGTCCCATAGTCAAATCAGGCTTGGATCATAGAGACCAATGCTTTTTTCCTCATTGAGAGGCACAGCCGTTGATTCTTTTCCATAGAACAATTTTTGTCCAGAATTTACTTCATCTATCGAACTAAATAGAAATTGAGTCCCGATTTATGGATCCATTAGTCTAGCCTAACCCCATCCAGTCCCATGGGTTAGCCAACCACCCAACCACTGTAGTGATGGGATCCAATTAGGAATTTGGTTAGGTTTTGTCTCGGGTACCAGGGAAAAGATTTCCTAGGCCTCCTAGCCGGAAGTTCATGCAAACATAAAACTAGTCACACCACTTACACACCCAATATGAAATTACCTTTTTCTCAGCATCAGCTAACTTTAAAACAATCCTTTAATGAAACCATTGTGTCACTGATCACAATCCTCAAAATCTCTGGTTGAATCCTTATTTCCAATCATTCCTTCATCGGTGTACTTATGGCATCATTGGTAACCAAAACGCTCACAGGGGCCTTTTCGATAGTTTCTAGCTCATAGTAACCGGCAATATATTCTCATAACAAAATGGAATCTCCATGGAAGATCAGCAAGATCAACCAACAGATCCATATAAAAGAGTCATGGACTCATCCGTTGAGGACCAGCAAGGTCAATCAACCAAATCCACACCTGAATTTAGAAAACAACTCTTACTCCTTGTTTCAATATCTTCCCTCACGTACTTGTGGGTATCTTCGGTGACCCAGAGCCGGAGCACCATATGGTCGGCACCCTCTAGGATCCTTCGAAGGTCACCTAGTGCTTCACTCATAGGCCGCTTCCTTGGTCCCTCATCCACTGTACCGGAAGCTCACCATTTTAATCAAACTGAAGCTGGTCAAGACCTCGGTCGACCTTGCTACACGAGACGTCCTCCATTGACTCTCCGTCAGCAGTTGCAACTTTATTAGTTAGGTCTCCACGACCTTAATCACAAGATGGTCAAAATGCTTCCCTAGCATTCTTGACATAAAACAGTCATTTACAAACAGGTCACAAAAACAGTTTCTATAATGAACTCTCGTCTTTCCACATTATCCCTCATCAATCCACATTACTTATTCCACATTCCATTTATATGTGTACTCATTCTCATCCAATCACATCATTTTCCATCTCATCACATCAGATTCATTCACATCACATATCATTTATTCACATCCCAATTCACATGTCATCACATCTCATCCATTCACTCGTATCGACGTCACATCATTTCACATACACATTCGCATTCATTATTCCACATACACATCCACATTCGTACATCCACATCCACATCCATACATCCATTTCCACATCCACATCCACATCCACGTTCACATCCACATCCATATCCACATCCACATTTATACATCCACATCCCCATTCTCATTCATACATCTGCATCCTCATTCACATTCATACATCCACATCCACATCTACATTCATACATCCACACATCCATTTCCACATCCACATTCATACATCCACTTTCACATCCGCATTCATACATACACATCCATATCCACATCCATACATCGACATCCACATTCATACATCCACATCCACATTCACATCCACATTCATACATCCCCACATCCATTTCCATATCCACATTCATACATCCACTTCCACATCCGCATTCATACATACACATCCATATCCACATCCACATTCATACATCCACACATCCACATCTACATTCATACATCCACACATCCACATCTACATTCATATATCTATTTCCACGTCTGCATTCACATGCCGTCATTCATTCACATCCCTTATCATTCATTTACATCCCTTATCATTCATATCACGATTCACATGCCATCACATTCCTTCACATCCTATACCATTCATTCACATTCTAATTCACAGGACATCACATCCATTCATCCATTTTTATTTATCTGATTCATATCACTTCCATCCATCCATTTACATCTATCTGATTCCTATCACATCTATTTATAGAATGTAAGAGAATTCTAATTTTTTGATATAAAGATTCTTTACGCATCTAATTAGGCATAAAGACAACTTTAGTAGGAATAACACTTTTATAAAAATGATTTTATGTATCTATTTAGGCATAAATTCAATTTTAAGAAAAATAACACTTTCAAATTAAAAATAAATCTTTTATGCATTTTACTATGCATAAATTCCATTTTAATGAGAATAACACTTTCAAAATAAAAAAATAAATCTTTTATGCATCTATCTATGCATAATTTTAATTTCAATCAAAATAATACTTTCCAAATAAAATAATTCTTTTATGCATCTTTCTATGCATAAAATCCAAATTGATAAGAATAACTCTTTTGGAATAAAAGTAAAATTCTTTATGCATCTATTTATGCATAAAATCAAAATTGATGAAAATAACTCTTTTGAATTAAAAATAAAATTCTTTATACATCTATTTATGCATAAAAACAAAATTGAAGAGAATAACACTTTTGGATTAAAAAAAATTCTTTATGCATCTTTCCATGCATAAATCCAATTTAGTAGGAATTACACTTTTAGAATAAAAGAATTTCTCTTATGCATCTAATTTATGCATAAAATCCATTTATGATGAAAATCACACTTTTAATATAAAAAAATCTTTTTGAAGGAGGAGGGAAGCTCCAATTTCTTCAATTTGGAGAGAATTTTAGAGAATAGTAAAAATTATCATTATTTCAGCATAAGTCTAGCATAGTATAATTCTCCTTATTTTTTACAAAGGGCTTAAGTTCTATTTATAGGAGAGGGAGGCTCTAACCAAGACCAACTGATTTCTAGAATTTTTCAGATTCAGTTTGGTTGAATTTGGACCAGATTTGGACCTAGTTTGGTTCCTTTTTGATTCGGTTTGATCCAAGAGAGAGGAGAGATAAAAATATCACATTATTTTTTAGTTTAAAACTCATTCAAGCATGTGAAGTAGGCGCCTCCTTGAAGGGACTCCCCTTCCTTACACATGTGTCAAAATGGAATCATTATACCCAAAATATCTCATTTTTTTAGTAATACTCATAGTTTTTTACTAATAACCCTTGTACATAGTCAACTCTTCATCTTATGTGAGCATTTACTCATTTTTGGGTATTTTTCTTTTACAAATTGGATTTATCTACTCCCCACACATGGATTGATCTTATTGGCCCATAGGAACCTTAATTGGACCGTAATCCAAAAATTTCTGAAAATCTAGACCCCTAGGCTAAGGTCCTTCATACCCATTTCCAATTAATTCCAATTGCACATTGGAAAGTTCTTTTTGAATTTTTGTTTTAGGGGAATTCATTTTAGACACTAGGAGGATTTTTATATCTAAAAATATCTCAATTTTGGACTACCTTTCTCTAGACATTTTCTCTCTCTAGGTCAAAACAGGGTAGAAACAAGATCTTTTATATTTTTGAAGAGGGATTTGACTACAGGGGAAGATACTGGATATCCTGAGAGGCTGGGGAGGAATCTTACATTCTACTCCACTTTAAAAATGCGAGATGTCCTCATCTCGCAGGTGGAGTATGATCTCTTTCCTCTTCTTCTTCTTCTTCTTCAATCACTTCCAGCGTTATTGCCTTGGAAGTGGAAGGTCGATTTGGGAACAACTCTCTTTGACTTCCCCTATTCTGAGGTGGAGGCCTTGCATTACTTTGGATTGCAGGTTGGATAGAGGGTCTACCTCTGGGATTTCCCTAATTTTGGCAAATAGAACCCTGATTACTCTGGACGGAAGGGGCTGGAGTCTAGAATCTTGATCCCTGATTTTTTTGCCCTAGAAACCTTGATCCAAAAGGAGTTGGGCAATCCATGCTGTGATGTCCAAACCCTTGACAATTATACCATTTCACTCTCTTATTCAAGGGTGGAACTTCTCAAGTTGAAATCCAGGGGATCGAGTTTCGGGAAAAGGACATTTCTTCCATTTTGGAACTTCCCATTTCCTGGGCTTGAGGAAGGTTGGATTCGCCTTCTAGGAATAAAAACCTTTTGAAAGGTGATGGTGCTGGCTTTGGCAGGACTTTGACATCAAAGGCTTTGGCAAAATCCTTCGCCATCCAAACTACTTCGGCCATGGAAACTGGCTTGGCATTCTTCACCAGGATATTCAAAGGTTCGTTCAATCCCCGAATGAACGTGGCCATCAGCTGTTCTACATCCAGCGGAGGCGAGTATCTGAGGAGGAGGGCGAATACTGGTGATATGCTTCAATAGTTCTACTCCCCTGGATTAACTCTAAGAATTCGTTCATCTTTGTTTCTAAAAAGCCGGGACGACAGAACCTCGTCCTTAGGTAAATTTTGAGATCAGTCCAGGTTTGGGTATTTCGGCAAGATGGTTTGTCTCGCAGTGGTTTCTCCATGCCACTCTAGCTGTCTCCACTATCTTCAGCCTTGTAAGAGTCATTTTTCTCTTCTCATTGTACCCAGTGACATCGAAGTATTCTTCCATTTGATTCGATCCACTTCTCCACAGCCTCGCCCAAGTTTTTCCCTTCACCCTTGAAAGGTCCACGCTGCGAACTATGAAGAGTTTTACAAACATCCAGGTCGAGCTCTTCTTCGAGTTGGGGGTTAACATTTCTACCACGATGACCTTGATCCATATTCCTATCAATATGAGAATTCTTGTTAAGTCTCTTTATTTATGATTCAATCCAATTCTTGGATTCCGGGGTTCTCTAAATAGGTTGGCTCCCCACAGAATCAAGGGATAAAGATACTCATATAGAATTCTTGTTAAGTCTCTTTATTTATGATTCAATCCGATTCTTGGATTCAACTGATTCCAGGGTTCTCTAAATAGGTTGGCTCCCCACAGAATCAAGGGATAAAGATACTCATATAGAACGCATTATCAGTTAAACAATTCATTTAGAATATCTCATTCATATCTTTCACACAATAATGGTCCATAAGACTAATTTTTTTTTCCATCTGAACAGTCCTCCATGTGGATTTCATTTTTTCAAATTTTTAATTTATCATCCCTTAACTTGATCCACTGGACAAAAGTTAACAGTAGCAATCTGCTAGCATAATTCACTAATCTCATAGTGATTGCTGAAGTCATTAACGTCATTCCAGTTAAGAACATCATCACAGGGACTCGTCCCATTTATCCTCATTGCGGTTTCGCTCAGCTTATTACATTTCAACCAAATTTCAGGGATCATCATTTTTCAATCAGAATCCAAATCAACTCATCATTTATGATGAAAATCACTCTTTTAATATAAAAGAATTTCTTTTATGCATCCATTTATGCATAAAAATCATTTATGATGAAAATAACACTTTTATAATCAAATAACAATTTCAATATGCTTCCCTCTATGCATAGAATTTAATTCTAAAGAAAGTAACACTTTTTTAATAAAATATTTTTAGTATGCATTTTTCTATACCTAGGATGAAAAATAACACTTTAAGAATACATATTCGATGGGAATTACTCTTTTTGAATAAAAAATAAAACTTATTTTACACAATTTTAGAAAAATTTTGCCATAACCTCCTTTGTATGGCTGACCATTTTTTAAATTTTAACTCTCTAAAATTAATTAGAATTTCACCAAGAGTATTTAAATCATTCTAATGTAAACATTTTCTACTTATTTAAGAGAAACATTATGAAAAACTTGATTTTATCCATTAATCATTCATCTAGGATAAAGAATGGTTGGATTTACTAAGAAGAGAGGAGAATGCCTTTTTTCAATGAGGCATAACATCATATTCATTTTAGAGAAGACAAAACTCATAAAAACCATTAAAATTAAGCATAAATGGGAATTTATGTATTTCCTTACTACCATTCATCAATTAACTTCAATAGCATTAAAAAGCCATTCCAATTAAGCTTCTCAAGCTTGAGAGGGGTTGAGAAGAGAGAAACATTGAGAATTATAGAAAAAGATCAAAATTCACCCTTTACCTTACAAATTGCTTGATTCTTTGATCACGGTAGAGGCCCCCAACCAATCAATTGGTTTGGTATGTTGATGGAGCCACCAATGGAGATTGAAGGAGGAGGGAAGCTCCAATTTCTTCAATTTAGAGAGAATTTTAGAGAATAGTAAAAATTATCATTATTTCAGCATAATTCTGGCATAGTATAATTCTCCTATTTTTTTAGAAAGGACTCAAGTTCTATTTATAGGAAAGGGAGGCTCTAACCAAGACCAACTGATTTCTAGAAATTTCTAGATTCAATTTGGTTGAATTTGGACCAGATTTGGACCTAGTTTGGTTCCTTTTTGATTCGGTTTGATCCAAGAGAGAGGAGAGATAAAAATATCACATTATTTTTTAGTTTAAAACTCATTCAAGCATGTGAAGTAGGCGCCTCCTTGAAGGGACTCCCCTTCCTTACACATGTGTCAAAATGAAATCATTATACCCAAAATATCTCATTTTTTTAGTAATACTCATAGTTTTTTACTAATAACCCTTGTACATAGTCAACTCTTCATCTTATGTGAGCATTTACTCATTTTTGGGTATTTTTCTATTACAAATTGGATTTATCTACTCCCCACACATGGATTGATCTTATTGGCCCATAAGAACCTTAATTGGATACCATAATCCAAAAATTTCTGAAAATCTAGACCCCTAGGCTAAGGTCCTTTATACCCATTTCCAATTAATTCCAATTGCACATTGGAAAGTTCTTTTTGAATTTTTGTTTCAGGGGAATTCATTTTAGACACTAGGAGGATTTTTATATCTAAAAATATCTCAATTTTGGACTACCTCCCTTTAGACATTTTCTCTCTCTAGGTCAAAACAGGGTAAAAACAAGATCTTTTATATTTCTGAAGAGGGATTTGACTATAGGGGAAGATACTGGACATCCTGAGAGGCTGGGGAGGAATCTTACGATGATTGTCTACTCCATGGCTTGTGTCATGCAGGGCATCTATCATGTCGTCCCATGTCATGGTCTAGAACTTGATCCGGGTCCATCAAAGCTTGCTCGGGTTCCAATCCCATCGAGGTTGTCTTTTCCCTTTCTCTTTTTCTCCGCTCAGGTTGGATATCCACGTGACCAATCGGTTCATTATTGTCTGGGGGTGAACATTGAGGCCACTAAGTAGAAGTTGCAAGTGCTTCACTAGAATTACGTCCCATCTTTTGGAATGCTCATTGCAAATTCTTCAACATTGAGCGACTTGGTACTTACAACAACTACATGGGCACAACATTTTCTCCTCTAAATCGATAAAATTTGAAAGGTTCATAGCACTCATGGGCTCCATGTATGTTGAATACGCATGTGAATTTGAATGAGGGGAAGGTGGAGCTTCTTTTATAGTTCATGCATGGCCTAGTCGGTATATTCTAATTTTTAATGGAAAGGTGTCAAGCTGCCAAAAATTCAAAATTAGAATGAGAATTTATATAAAAAAGTGAACTAAAGCGGGCGTTGAAATAAACGTAAAAATAAGCGTCGAAAACATAAGTCAAACTTTGATGTTTTTTTCGATGCTTGTATTGATGCTTATTTCAATGGCTATTTCAACTCTATGAAAGTTTTAACAGAACCACACTACCTCAATTATAACGTTTTCAAAATTTATGCAGGTTTTATTCTCTCCCCCAAATTTTTGCAGGTTTCCTCCTCTCACCTCCCCCATCCCTAAACCTAATCCCTTCCCTCAACTCTTTCTATCTTCTAATTTTGTGTATGTGTAGGGTCTTTCTTCATTGCTAACATGCTGTGTTTTTTATTTATTTTGCAGGTTCTAATTAGTCTTATGTTGCAAACCCAAAACCTTTGAGATTCCAAGAAGCCCTTCTTCTTTTCCCTTGCTTTTAATTTATTTGCCCTTGCTTTTGATCATATGCGTGTGGTGTGGTGTGGTGTGTGTGTGTTTTTAAAATTAGCTAGCATGCTGTGTTTTGTTTATTTTGCATGCTCATGCAAACCCTAAATCTTTAAGACTCCAATTAGGCCTTGCTTTTGATCTCTTTGCCTTTGCTTTTGATTATGTGTGTGTGTGTGTGTGTGTGTGTGTGTGTGTGATTTCATTATTTTACAAATATATCTTGTTTGTGTTTGTTTGTAGATTTTCAATCATTTTCTCTTGAGGCACAAGCTCCGTCTTGGTCTCTTCCGCTTAATCCCTCCCTCAAGACTCCAATTAGCAAACAATATCTTCCGGTAAGTGCCCTAATCTCATTGTCTTTGGTTTTTTTTTAAAGAATCTTCTTGATTTTGATGTTGTCCATGATCCTCTCCTTATTAGAGTCATGGAATAAGCATGGGCATGTTGTTGGGCAAACCCATAAGCATTGGCATGCTGTGATGGTATGTGTGTAAACCATAGATCGCACACCAGACGCGACACACCCACATACAGCCCCAATCTCTCCACCGTACACCACAAACAATGTCCCTAGGCCACTTTTATCTTTCATCTCACAAATGAGTCTCGAGAAAAGGGCTATGGCTCAGGCTTGCTTTAGGGGAGGCTCTAACACTTCTACACAACCTTCACATCCCACCACACAAGCCACGCCCCTCAAAAACTCCATGGCATGCCACAAAAATCCCACCCACAGCTCGCTCGACTACTTCTAGTTGTTGTAAAAGATGGGATCTTTCACGGGTTGTTGCCGTGGTTCTGGCTCCACAGACACTTCTTCCACTTAACAAAAGCGCCCACCCATTGCCAGTTATGGAGTGACGGGACACCATGCATGTGCTCATCTTACCCATTGCCAGTTATCCATTGCCAGTTATGGAGTGACAGGACACCATGCATGTGCTCATCTCACCATTTCGACACAAACACCTCTACCCCCAATCATCTTGATACCAAAAAGTAGTGGATGGAAATGTGGTCCTCAATGATGTTGACAACAAGATGAAGTCTTGAATCCGTGAGTTATGCCATATAGTCTTTGCCGATGGCTTGATGACTACATGGCATAAACTTGATAGTGCAAAGAAGGATCGAGTCGTCACAATAAAATCAAGAGTGAGTTTATGCTAGCATCAGGTAGTGAAGAGGTCCAACCATCCTAGATGGATTAAAGATCACATGGTGAATATAATGAAGCATTGATGCATCAACGTCACACATAAGGTAAAGTAGTGGGAGAAAAGCCTTGGCATTGTACACAAGAGATTTGGGATGAAGAGTGCAGAAAGCGCAATGCAAATCCCCGCAGGTATAAGCAACAAGAGGAGGCTATAGAGAAAAATGAATGGAGAGCGTAGGGAGCTCCCATCTTGGAAGCGGTGGTGGCTGGGATGCTTTCCACACGTACTTTGTAAGTATTAGTAGTACCATCACTCACTTTTTTTTTGGGCATAATGGGCATTTCATTTTTATTAAGTATTCATGCATCATGCTTCCAACAAAGAGTGTTTGGTCATGTAACAAGTGATGCGGAGGAAAGGCCAGGCAGCAAGTGATGCGGAGGAAAGGTACACCCTAAAGCATGGCACATATTCCCTCCTCGAGCAACTTGAACAAGAGGGCATCAATGTGAATTGGATAGATATGGTCAATATGGTAAGCATCTACATTTTTCACCCATCAAATAGTTTTTGCCTCACTTTTCATTTTTGAGTTTTTACATTATGAATACTATTTGCAGGGACTAATACCAAACCCTGAGGGCAGTGATGATTAGGTTCAGCCTTGCATCCAAGGCACTATGTACAAGAGCAATGCCTTTAAATACATTTTTGTCGGCTCCATGAGCATATTTTGTAAACATATTTTTTTCGGCTCCATGAGCTATGTAACTTCTTCTACTTAATAAAAATTCAAGTTTTGTGACCTTTGAGTATAGAACAAGGAAGTACTTTTTATAGTGGTACTGCAGGACTGCATGTGGGTGTACCATTATGTAAAAAAAAAAGGATCCATCGAAAAAGGTGTCGTTGTGCATGTCAAAATATTTATTGAAATAACAGTCGTCGATATTGGCGTTGAAAAGTACGTTATAAAAAGCATCAAAAACAATGTCATAAAATAGTAAGTTTTGTTGACTTTGTTAGTGTAACGATTATTTCGACGCACATTTATACGTGTATTTCAATACGTGTATCGTTGGTTTTATATCGACATGCATATCAACGCTTTTAGAGATTTTTTACATGTTCATTTTTGTTTAAAAAAAACATTTCAATTACTCCCGCCTGTAATAGTGATATGCACGAAGAGCATTCAAGTATCTCCTCTCAACTTTCTCTCTTGCACACATACATAATTAGTTATCCAAGTCTCTTTGAAAATCTAATTTTCCTTGTACTAGTATAATCAAATCAATCCCTAATTTCATTATTAACTCTTCATGTGTATGTGCACTAGGGTTTTATCTCTCTATGCTTCATACCTAGGCTACCTCTCCTAATTCTAAGGCTAGCTCATTTCTTTTAACCCAATCCCTTAGATTAATCTAGATAACCATAAATTCAAATGGTCAAAAACTAATAATTATTTATAAATCGTAGGTTCACATGCTAAAGGACAGTCAAATTATTTTTTGGTTATTTAGGTAAGGTGCATAGCCTTAGCTTATTCTAAAAATTAAATAATTACTCAACACAATTTAGCTTAATTTAAATATATGTTTCTTTGAAATTAAAGGTCAATATAGACTACTAAAGCTTCATTGAACCTATAACCTTAATAGATACTTACCCTAAGGTGAAAATAGGGTACAATGTACTAAATTAGATAGATAGTTATAAATTTAATTAGTCAATTAAGATTATGGTTCCCAACTTAATGTAGTTGTAGGAAGTTATATAAGAAATGTCAAATTTTGAATATGAGAGTTGATTGTATGTTGAAAGTGTAAGGAGAAGACAAGATCTCAGTTAGAATAAAGGGGGATTGTGCCTTTGCATTATGAGAAAATGTCTTATATATTTATATCAGGTCCTTATTTGAACTTTAGGCACCCAAAACTTGAACTAACTAGTTAAGCTTGGTAATGTCTATTTTTTCCCATAATAATTACTTTTATAGTGTATGTTCATGACACAAGTTTATTGATCACTCTTGTGTGAGGTAGAGAGCACTTTTGCTATGGGGAGGCACATGCACCAAGAGAATTCAAGTATCTCCTCTCAACTCTCTCTCAAACTCACATATACAAAATTAAAGAGCAAAAGGAGAAGACACGACCTCAATTAGCACAAAGGGGATTGTGTCTTTGCATTATGAGAAAATATCTTATATACCCTTAGGGTGACCAAAACGTGAAGAACTAACTAGTTAATCTTGTTTATGGCTAAAGTTTCTCATAATAATTACTTTTATAGTGCTTGTTCATATCACTTGCTCACTCTATGGTAGAGAGCGCTTTTGTTATGGACCATTTCTACCACTTAAAAAACTCTCTCTCTCATTACATAGGAAATTTTACGTCATGGGGATACTTATCTTGCTCACACAAGCTTGAAATCTCCATGATCTCTAAGAATCACTAGTGGTATCATCCTATCTCTAAACTCCAAATCCTCCCTCTTTTTGTCGATAAGAGGTTTTCTGCACCTGTTAACCCCATTTTGGGTTAACCAAGCACTCTTTGCATCATTAGAGAGTAGCACAAGAAGTGTCATGAAAGGGCACTATAAATTGATGTAATATTATGAGAACAACTGGCTAGTGTCCAGGCTTTTTAGTAACTTTTTAAGTTTTGGGTGCCCACGTGTGAATAAGGGCTACTTGTATATAAGTCACTTTCTCATAATGAAAGACATAATCCACCTTTGTGCCAATAGATTCTTGCTCCTCTCTACTTGCTCTTTCTTGTCTATGTGTGTGTGTGCTGAAAGAGTTATGGTGTATGTTCCTTGCCCTCTTTTTGTGAGAGAGAGAGTGGTGAGTTGAGAAAGGTCAGAGTCCTTACAGGAAGTGTATCACCCTCTTGTTGGTGATGGCTTTAAAGGGAATGCGATGGAGCTAGGAGCTTGCAACAACCACTGGTTAAGCACGATTTGATGACTACAGAGTCCTTAGCTCGGAAGCATGGTAAGTTCCCTAATGATGGTTGTAGCTTGCTTCTCTTTCTTCTAGGTTATGGGAATCCAAGAGAGGGTAGAACAGGTTGTAACGTTTTTGGAACCGTTGTCGGGGAAGCTACCTAGCTTCCTCCATGCTCACATTAGCATTGGTTCCTTCTTTGTTACAATGTGGAGAAATTAGTGTCTTTTGTTATTTTTGTTGTTTTTGAAAGGTAGTGAGTACTTGGAAAACCTAGAGGAAGGTGTTTTTGGTGTTTTTGTTTAGTTTGGAGAAGTGTAGATGCAAAATATTTAAGTCATGAAGTTCTATCTGTTAATTTTTTATTTTCCATAAAAACTTAAAAATTAATAAAAATTAGAGCCATTGAATCTAATTGGAGTTAGCATAGCATTAATGCTCCATGCACATTGGGCTCAATCTGGGTACTTTAGACTGGTGAGAAACTCATTAGGAAGCTCAAATCTATAAAATCAGTAGAACCTGCATTTTCCTAACCAAAGAGATTCTCGTCTCGAGAGCACATTTTCTCGTCGAGAAAACCTGGAGATAGTTTCACTAAAATTTTGGGATTACCCTCCTAAATATACAAAACCCTATCATGACAACTGGATTGCAATACTTATCTCTAGAAAAATCCAAGATTTTTAGCAATACCAAAGGTTTCTGAGTCGGGAATGAGTGATGATTTCTCAAACGAAAAAGTTTCATATTTTGCATGAAAGATTGAATAATTGCAATAAGAGGCTTTAGAGGAGGACCTTGTGATCAGAAATTGGATTTGCAAAGATTTTTAGTTCGAAAAAATCTTACATTTTTTCAACGTAAAAAAGATAATTCCAACGAGAAAATATATGCATCTTCTTGATGGAAATTTGACATTCTTTTTCTTCCCGATGAGAATTTGATCTTGACATTCTTCAATCTCATTTTTGGTCCAATATTTGGGTATCTGAGGTGGAGTGCATTCATATTATCTAATCATACCTCACTTTTGGAGAAGACTTATCTAAAGAGAATGTGTGTGTGAGAGTGTGAGAGAGAGAGAGAGAGAGAGAGAGAGAGAGAGAGAGAGAGAGTGCTTGATTTCCTTGCTACAAAGCAAACACATACACACACATAAGAGAGTGCAAGACACAAGAGAGATGGATGGCTGAATTTTTTTCTATTTTCTTCTCTTCTCTACAACCATATAACTAAAAGATAAGAGTACATACATAACTTGGGAAAGTACTCTCCTACAACAACATACAAAGTGGTTGGTCTATAGTGTGAACCCGACTATATGAGCCAGTGCTATAACTATGCCATAACTCTAGTACTCGAAAGTGGCTATCACACAGCTTGTCATCCATTGGCGGCGTATCAACCATAATCTCACCAACCATGCTAGTGGCATAAGTGTGGAAGCTGTCACTCAGGCGGGTCATCAATGTCCCCCCATAGCACTAGTTGAGCTTGATATCTCAACACTCCCCCTCGAGCTCAACTCCACACATTGCACTCCAAGTAAGCTCCTAAACCTATGGAGATTCTATGTGCCCAATGCCTTCATGAGAAGATGTCAGCCACTTGATTCACTGTGCTGACATATACCAGATCTACATCACCTTCTAGAACCTTCTCCCTGATAAATTGATAGTGCACTTTAATATGCTTTGTTCTAGCATGGTATACTAGGTTACTGGCCAACTGTATGCTACTCACGTTTTCATAATAAATGACAACTGCCCTATCCATGGGCTCACCCATATCACCAAACAAGTAGCTTCTAAAACCAAGCTACCTCACAAGCTGCCATAGCAACACCCCTGTACTCTACCTCTGTACTCGACAAGGCAACTGTTAGCTGCTTCTTACTCTTCCAACTCACAGCAGTACTTCCAAATGAGAACATAAAACCACTAGTAGATCTCCTGTCTGCAACACTACCAGCCCAATCAGCATCTGTGCACCCATGTAGTTGTATCTCTATACTAGCCTAATAGAAAAGTCTATAATCAACTGTGGGCTTTATGTACCTGAGAATCCATCTAGCCGCATCCAAGTGTGGCTTCCTAGGGGTCTGCATAAACTGACTCACAAGTCCAACAACATAGCTCAAGTCTGGCCGCCTAGTAATGGTCATGTAAATCAAACTACCCACAATGCGCCTACCTGTATGTAGTGGGGTCCTCCAAAAGGTCACATGTATCTATGGAGAGCTTTGCGTTCTACTCTAATGTCACTGAAATAAGCTTACAGCCTGTTATACTATACTTGGACAACATGTCCAAGCCATATCGCCTCTGCCATATAACAAAATGCCATAAGGTGATCTCACCACCTCTATGCCCAAGAAATACCGCAGCTCACCCAAATCCTTTATCTCAAAATTTTGCTTCAAAAGCTTCCTGACATCCTGTATCTCAACATCACTATCACCAGTGATAATCAAGTCATCCACATAAACGACTAAAAGCATGATCCCTCTATCTATCTTTTTCACATGAAGTGAAAAATCTACAATATTTGAAATCCAGTGGTAAAAAGATACTCCCCGATCTTGTTTGACCATGCTCTGGGTGCCTACTTCAAACCATACAAGGCTTTGCATAACCTGCACACAGAATCTGGGTGTGCATCATTCTCATAACTTGGTGGCTGCATTATGTAAACTTCTTCTTGCAAATCACCATGCAAGAAGGCATTATTTACATCCATTTGATATAAAGACCAACCCTTTGTTGTAGCCATGGCAATGATAGCTCTCACGGTTGTCATTCTTTGCCGGGTTGAATGTCTCTTCATAATCAATGCCATAAGTCTGCACATAGCCTTTGGCCAACAATCTTACCTTATACCTGCTCACTGAACCATCACCATTATGCTTGGCTTTATACACAAACTTACATCCAATTTCCTTATTTTCCTTAGGCAAAGGCACTAACTCCCATGTTGCATTTGTATCTAATGCTGCCATCTCCTCATTCATGGCATCTTCCCATTTCTTATTTCTAATTGCCTACTTAAAACAAGTGGGCTCTAATTCCTGTATTTCTTTAACCATGTAAGCATAATGATGGGCTGTATATCCAACATATCTCAACCTATCAACAAGGTACCTAACCTTCGTAGACCTACGTACACTTGGATCACTACCAAGTGTCCTCTCAAAACAACCCTCGTTATCCTTACACCAGGAGTAACCACATATGGAATGCCAAGCTACTCATCAAGGCTCTGCTCAAAGCCGCTAGAGTCATCATCCACATATGAGTGACTTGCTGACAGATCAAGCACAAAAGGTTGATCTACCTTTTCCTTCCCTCTACGTGATACATGTGTACCTATATCTATCATGAACCTGCCTGACCATGGGCTAGCATTAGATCCACTACTCGAGGACTCTCTAGGTCCTCTAAGCACCTGTGATTATTTCTCTACATGTGGTGCAACATCAGCACTTCTTACATCTTCATCTTCTGTTGCCTTCACTACTAGTGCATACCAGCTACTCATCTTGTCAAAGACATCTCTGCTTACTCGCATCTCATGAGTGGTAGGGTTATAACATCTATAACCTTTCTCTGTATCTACAGCTCCATCTGTACAGTCTCCACATCTATAACAGATTTGGATTCTTTTATTTGCTGCTTCAGTGACTCCTCATAAGTAGCTTTCCCTCTGTGCTCTTTGAGTGGGTTACTTCAACAACCTTAACCTCATCTACCTTCAACTTTCTTGTAGGTGGAATTAATAATATGTCTCTCATTTTGATGTCCTGCCATTCCACAGGATGGACTAGCTTGTCATACCTCCATCTCACTCTGGACAAAGTGTTGAAGTCTTTGGCCATCAGAGTTACCCTGTGAGCATGGCCTGCTACCAGCATTGCATCTTCAAAATATTTCTCCAAGTAATCCTTTGCCATTTCCTGTAAGGAAAGAATGGCAGTCCTGTTCCACCTGAAACCAAGGTGCCAACTATCACATATGTCTCTCATTAGTCTCTGAAAAGGTGCCTTGGGGATTGCAAAGCCTATAGCTTTCTGTTGCTTCCTGATCTCTTTTAGCACACCTGCACCATGTTTCAATCTCTTGGCCTTTTGCTGGAGCAGGCTCATTGGCTTTCCCTTCTGCCATGTGCAACTCTTCCCTTTGGCACACTAAATTCCTTGATACCTACCCCAGCTACTGCTGCTGCAAGCCCTGGCCCCTTGCCATAATCACAGGTGAAGACAAAAGACCATGAAACACTAGATTGGGTGTTTCACCACACGGAAATACCAAGAATAATTAAAAGACAAGTGCAAGGAGAGAATCTCCATGTTGCAGGAAAAGGTGATTTTTAAGTAGAGTGGCACATGGCGGGGGATCTTAAAACACTTAAGTGCATGTATAATGTTAGTAAAGGAGGCAACTCAAAGTCTCCTTGTCTTTACTGCAAAGAATCAGCTCAAGTAATGGATTCCAAATGGTGGAAGAGAGCACCTAATAGAGATAAAGTTGACCCTGACTTCAAGGCCATTCTTGACATTCCACTATGTAATGTTCACATATGCACATTGCATGCTCTATGTCGAATTATTGAGAAATTGGTATTTTTGTATATTGGATTTGCTTGGAAACTCCGTCCCGAAAAAAATAGAAAGGATGCTCTTCAAGCATTGGAAAAAGTGTTATCTGATATAGGTCTGCATGGAGGTGATGTTCATATCACAAAGGATTTTAAAAAGTCTACCAATGGCAAGGAGGTACCAATCAAGCCCTCTATTGGTGGTGTTAAGGCAAGAAGATTCTTGTCTTGACCCAAATACAGTAGTAAGCAAGTAAGGCAAGGTAGAACAGTTTCAAGGATTAATTATGGATTGTGGAAGCAAGTCCATAATGCCGTGAAAGATCATGAGGCAGATGGGGAAGCACGAAATGTGAAGGCAGAGGTGTGGAGGTCTCTTGATCAACTCTTCATGTTCTGTGACAATGTAACATGGACAAAGAGCGATTACAAGAACTTTGAAGAGGCAATTAAACATTTTGGGAAGTCAATGAAAGACGCGTGGACAGCCTGCAATATAACTCACTACATGGTAAAGTTCTGTCTTCTTCTTTTACTTAAGCGTGATCCTCTTTTTTTTTATAACTTACTATGCATTCTTATGTCTCTGTGAAAACAGCATATCATCTACAACCACCTTCCCTATTTTGTCAAAAAGTATGGATGCCCAGCAATTTGGTCTACCCAAGGCATGGAGAAATCTCACTACATGGCACGTAATGCATTTTTTAGACACACACAACACTACGGAGGGAGTCAAAAGGCAAATAGTCTGAAGGAAGTCTTCCAATGGTTTTACCGAGGGATTCTACAAAGGCTGCATGCTAAAAGAAAAGTTGCTAGTTCCAAAGTCAAGCTTGCTTTTATTCTAGCCCAAAAGCAAAGACGAAGACAAACTTTGGACAATTCAATGGCAGCAGAGAGACATAGACAATGGAGGGATTCGAAGATATTTAGAAACCATAAATGGACAAGTAAACATGAATAGCAGTTTGTAACTTATTGGTGTTATGTCCACATGTTTTCAAACTCAATCAATAGATTTTTATTTTGTGGAACAAGTGACTCTTGGTGTTATGCCTATATGTTTTGAGACTCCATCAAAAGTATTTCTTTTGTGAAACATGTGATCTATATTAACAAGCATCAATACATCCATGAGCTACACACAAAAAATTCAATCAATACTACTTAATTATGCTAGACACACTATTGATCCTTACCAATAAGGTACTGAGTGTCAAACACTTTTAGAAGCTACTGAGTGTGGGAAGAGTACTGAAGTGTCGTACGGTGATGGGACAAATGCAAAAGGGTACGGTGATGGGACAAATGCAAAAGGGTACTGATCGTCCGTATGGACAAGGAACTGTTGAGGATCAAAGACTTTGTACAAATCAGTTCAGCTTCAACATAATGTTTATGCTATATTTGATGACTAAATCCTATTACTCCCAGGGCCTGCCAATCAAAACTCTCTTTTTGATCTTGATTGGACTCTTTTCTTCCTTGTTAGCTTGATGTCGACTGTCTGTTTATCAATGCTTGCCTCTGTTGCTTGTCTGGGAGGGGTATCCTTGTCTTCAGCTATCTCCACGTGTTCTTCTTCTTGGATTGTGTCACTTGATGCAATCATGGGTGGCTCTCAAAACCTTATGAGCTTGTGTTTTCCATAGCCCTCCAGACATTTGGGCTCCTTAACACCACATGCTAATGCATAAGAAGTGTAAGACAAAAAGTAAGAGGCCCTAGAGGCCTGCTTATTCACATATGCTTATTCACATAATCCCCAAATATATCTATGGCAGACAACCTCTCTATTAAAATGATCTTTTCCTTTTGCCATGAAAGATCATGTCCACCTAAAACCCTAGACAAACATTTAAAGAAGTAAACAATGGCTTCTCCATTGTTGCTCAACTGCCTATGGTAAATCAAGATCTTAGCACTGCCTGGATCATGAATATAATGAGCTAGGCTTGACATTTTGCCAAACCCAGCCGGCCTGCTTCCACTTGTTCTCTGGAGGAATGTGTCATCCTCAATTTGTACCTGCCACATATCAAAAGATTGGAGTGAGACAATAATACACAACTACAAAACATTTAAACACAAGATAAAGTATTTGATTTGAAGTAACAAGATCATACCTTCTCATTTTCATCAGCAACAACAAGAAGTTCATCTTTCCAAAGATTTATTCCTCTCCCCTCCACTCCAGCCTCTTCTTTAAGCTTTCCCTTGTATAGTGCTGAGAGATTCATAGCTTCCTGTGTGAGCTGGAAGGCAGCTTCATCTGGCTCTTGGAACTTTTCACCCTCTTTGAAACAAATAGTAAGGGCCTCTGCAAGATCAAAAGTTGTTTCCAAAGCATGGTCATCCTCTATGCCAACCTCCTTGTCAAGCCTTGAAGCCTGGGCAATAACAGAAATGGCATAGTCCTCTCTCAAATTGAACTTACACTCTATATCATGGAGGAAAACATATTCTTTACCACCAATCAAGACACCTAGAAGCATGGGCACTGCATAGTTGCTGCTCTGAACATCAAAATCTTCAACTGGCTGTGTTGCCCTAAGAGTTTCAGTCCTCAGTTGAACAAGGTCAAGAGCAGCCACTTGCAGCCCCTCATCCTGGAGGTTGATATCTTCTTCCTGCTCTACCATTTTTGTTGCCACAGGAACATCCCCTTTTTCCTCTGCTCTACAGATGTGTCTTCTTCTTCAGCCTCCCGCCCTTGCTCTTCTAGAGAGTGCTGATGGAAGACAATGTACATAAGGAATGCCATGGTTTCCTCAAGCACTCTACACTTTTTGGTGTGCAAGTTACAGCTGAATTTATATTCCTCAGGCAGGCTGTCAAATCTTCTATTCACATGGTACCTCAGCCTGTCAATGGAGACAATATGATTTATATGCACAAAAACCTTTTCACCTTCCACAATTCTTCCTACCTCTGTCAGTTGTTTGAAGGTATCCCAATGGTCTGAAAGAAAATCTCTGTGATGCTCCAGTACTTACAGAGCTCATAGTGAACTCCCTGTTGAAAATACTATGGTATATGTGGAAGTTCCTCTGAGCCTTGCACTTGTGAAGAAAGTCAAATAGGAGCAAATCTGGAGATTTGTCCTCTTCTGGTTCCTTTTGTTTTGAAAGGGAAGACTCAGCTTTCTGCTCCAGTCTCTTGCTTTTGCCTGAACAAAAATTTATATATCATAAATTCTATATGCTGACATATGCAATCAGGGAATGTATAGGATATCACCAAACAACTCTCTTCATGAGCACACATGACTCACCTGGTGATTGCTGTGGTCTAAGTATAGCAGTAGAAAAGTCTAGCTTCCTCTTGAAAGGAGGGACCTGAGAATCAACTGTTCCAAAGCAAAAACTTTTCTCATCATCAAGGAAGAAATCCCCAGGGCCAAAGAAAGCAAAACAATGAGGAAGAAGTGAAAACCAAAAGGGACACAGGAATTTGCAAGAAAACGCGATGTAGGGCCATTTGGAAAATGTCAAGTACTCTCCTCGCATTTTGTTGCAAATTCTCCATTTCTATTGATATCCATCTCCAATCAAATGCTAGGATAATCTCACAGTGTCCTGGACAGTAGATGATACTAGGAAGAATTCCCCAGGGCCAAAGAGAGCAAAACAGTGAGGAAGAAATGAAAACCAAAACTAATATAAGAATTTGTAGGAAAACGCGATATAGGGAAATTTGAAAAATGTTAAGCACTCTCCTCGCATTTTGTTGCAAACTTCTAGGTCCTATTGATATCCATCTCCAATCAAATCCTAGGGTGAAGTACCAGATTCCTGGGCAGTAAGATTCAAGAATTCTATGGATGGAAGAAATATATATCAAAAAACATTGAAAAGAATATAGATCTCTGACCTTTCTTTTCCTTTTCCATGCTGGTGATTCTTTTGCTCTCTTCCAAACTTGAGCTGCAGCCTAGGTAACCTGGAGATCTGGCAGTGGTAGTAGTCTTCAGGCAGGTTGCAGTCTGGATGGAGTGTGTTGGGTAGGAAGGGATCACATATAGATCCCATGTGCACTCTAGGATGGATGGGATTAGTGGAAGGGAAAAAAACTTGGTATTTTTGGGACCCTAATGATGTTAACACTATGGCCATTTGGAAAAAATGTATGCAAGAAGGCAAGCATACATTACCTCCTGCACAATTCAGCTTTACAGGCTGAGGCAAGCTCACTTGTTTTCATTCCTCTAGGATGGCCACATGCTGTTTATACACTAAGAAATCCTTAGGGATTGGTGGATCCATGGTCACTTATGAGAGTCTTCATCAAATCTCTAATCGATGGAATTGGCTGGTGGATTTGTATCCTCAACACAAAGTACCTTTGTTTGAGGATATAAAGAGCCCTCTTGGACGTTTACATGGCTTCTCCTCATTAAATCTTGACTCTGAGTTTTTAGTTTGTAATGCATTCTTAGATGATTGGTTAACAAAAGATAATGACCAAACACACAATGTTGTGGTACTTTATTAGTGAGAGAGGGTGCAAACCAGGAAAATGAAAGACATTGAGACCCAAGCCTATAACCACATTTGGAAAGAAGCCACATGGCAACAAACATTGCCACATGGCAACAAACATTGCCAAGATCCTGAGCATGACCCTACAAAGAGCAAATATTGTAGAAGAAATTTATCTTCATATGCATATGGATTTCTATTATCTCCTGTTTGTGGAGTATGCTACAAGAGAAACCATGTAAACAAGTATTTTCATACTTCATAAATCATAATAAAACTATTTTCTTAACTACTATAGTGTTTAAGTTTATTTCATTGCTTAGAGAAAATTATTGTAAATGTTTTTCAATTTACTATATTTTTGATTTTCTTTAATTTACACTCGTGAAAGTACTCTGTGTGTCTTATAGATTTTTATTATGTTTCACTTTAACAAAAAAATGTATTCTTATTTTTTGGGATAATTATTTAACTACACTCTATTCTTTAATTTGCACTTAGGAAAGTTTGTCATTGTTCCTTATGGACTTCTCTTATGTTTCACTTAGGCAAAATACTTTTTTTGGATAATTATTCAACTACCTTACACCTTTAAATTTGCACTTGCGAAAGTATGTATTTTTACCTTATAGACTTTTCTTGTGTTTCACTTATGCAAAACTTTTCACTTCTTTGATTTACACACAAGAAAGTACATCTTTTTACCTTATGGATTCCTCTTTTGTTTCACTTAAGAAAAATTTTGTATACTTTTTTTGGATAATTATTTTAACTACATCAATTCTTTAATTTTCACTCGTGAAAGTACGTCTTTGTGCCTTACATATTTGTCTTGTGTCTCACTTAGGAAAAATTATACCTTATGGATTTGTCTTATGTTTCACTTAGAAATAATTATACCTTATGGATTTGTCTTCTATTTCACTTAGGAAACATTATGCAAACTTATTTTTGGATAATTATTTAATAACACTTCATCCTCTTATTTACACTCTTGAAAGTATATCTTTGTGGCTTATAGATTTTTCTTATGTTTCACTTAAGAAAAAATTTATATACTGATTTTTTTGAAAAATTGTTAAATTGCATTCAACCCTTTAATTTATATCCATGAAAGTACATATTTGTGCCTTATGCATTTTTATTATGTTTCACTTTAACAATAAAAAATAAATATTCATATTTTTGGGATAATTATTTAACTACACTCCATTCTTTTATTTGCACTTGGGAAAGTTTGTCATTGTTCCTTATGGACCTCTCTTGTGTTTCTCTTAGGTAAAATACTTTTTTTGGATAATTATTCAACTACATTACACCCTTAAATTTGCACTTTTGCAAAAGTATAACTTTTTGCCTTGTAGATTTTCTTGTGTTTCACCATAAAATTTACACTTGTGAAAGTTTGTCATTGTGCCTTATGGACTTCTCTTGTGTTTCATTAGGCAAGAAACTTTTTTTAGATAATTATTTAACTACATTACACCTTTAAATTTGCACTTGTGAAAGTATGTATTTTACCTTTTATACTTTTCTTGTGTTTCACTTATGTGAAGCTTTTGACTTCTTTGATTTGCACTCAAGAAAGTACATCTTTGTACCTTCTGGATTCCTCTTGTGTTTCACTTAAGAAAAAAATTATATATTTTTTGGATAATTATTTTAACTACACCAATTCTTTAATTTACACTTATGGAAGTACGCCTTTGTGCCTTATGGATTTGTCGTGTTTCACTTAGGAAAAATTATGCCTTATGATTTTTCTTGTGTTTCACTTAGAAAAAATTATACCTTATGGATTTGTCTTGTATTTCACTTAGAAAACATTATGTAAACTTATTTTTGGGTAATTATTTAACTACACTCCATCCTCTTATTTACACTCTTAAAAGTATGTCTGTGTCTTATGAATTTTCTTATGTTTCACTTAAGAAAAAAATTATATACAGATTTTTTTGGATAGTTATTTAACTGCATTCCACCCTGTAATTTGTATCCATGAAAGTACATTCCACCCTGTAATTTGTATCCATTCCACCCTGTAATTTGTATCCACGAAAGTACATCTTTAATGGATTTATCTTATGTTTCACTCATGAAAAATTTTGTATACTTATTTTACTCGGATAAATTTTTACTCATGAAAGTATGTCTTTGTTCCTTATGGATTTCTATCGTGTTTCACTCAAGATAAATTTTAAATATTTATTCTATTTAGATAAAGTACGCCTTTATGCCTTCAATAAGTTCATGCTATTAATGGCTTTATGCATATAGCTATATATAAAATCATACTGGTTTTTACACGTTAGATTTTGTGTATAAGTAAGAGTGCCCTTACATATAGTGATATGCATAAAGTAAGGATAATAAGAGTAGGATCATTGTTAACTATAGAGAAGTTTATGGAGCCATACGACTTTAACCTTGGTTTCATTGATCATTTTTTAACTATAGAATGAAAATATAAGTGCTTATATTCCAGACATGACACTTCTTAACAATACCAATGTAGAGAAGGTTAGTAATATATTCGATACATCAATTTTCATTTTTATGTTCATCTCTACTTCTTTCAAAGTATTCTTTTTGTTTTAATTATAGATTATGAAAGTATCTTGATTGATGATAGATACTTAATCAGGATGACTATTTGGATAATGATGCTTGGAACATAGAGGAAGATGTTGGTGGTCATTCAAATACTAGAACCTATACAGAGTTGCTTAATATCGCATGCCATACTCAGGAGGTCCAATTATCACCTTTTTATTAGTTTTTTATAAATTTATCGAGTAGATTTAAATATACTAACGAACATCACTTTTTATATAAAGATTGTTGGAGATAAAAGTAGCTCACCAATGCATGAAGCAAATACAAGAAAAAGCTCACGAGCACGGAAGGTAATATTTCTACCATATCTACTTTCTTTATGATGATGATGAAATTTATGAAGTTTTACTTTATAAGTATTCTTAAAAATGCTCCAGATCTATTTCTCTCTCTCTCTCTCTCTCTCTCTCTCTCTCTCTCTCACACACACACACACACACACACACACACACACACACACACACATAAAAACGAAATGTGGGTGTATGTGTGTGTATTCTTAAAAATGCTCCAGATCTCTCTCTCTCTCTCTCTCTCTCTCTCTCTCTCTCTCTCTCTCTTAAAAATGTGGGTGTATGTGTATGTGTATTCTTAAAAATGCTCCAGATCTATTTCTCTCTCTCTCTCTCTCTCTCTCTCTCTCTCTCTCTCTCTCTTACACACACATACACACACATAAAACCAAAATGCTCCAGACCTATTTCTCTCTCTCTCTCTCTCTCTCTCTCTCTCTCTCTCTCTTACACACACATAAAACCAAAATGTGGGTGTCTTTAGGTGTCCAGATAATAGTGCAATATTCTCTACTACATATAGGAAAAAATACTTTCAATCTCTCTTTCAGAGTTAACTTGTGTCTTTAGCTATCTACATAATCGTACAATATTCTCTATGATACATAGAAATCATTTGAATAACAACACTTAGCAAAATAAAAAACCTAATTTTCAATGTATTTCTCTTTTAAAAAACTAATCTTCAACTTAAAAAAAATCTATAACCATTATTATATAATGATTTTTTACATATTAATTTGCTATATAATAATATTTTATTAGATAAATTACTCTATACTAATATTTAACTAGATAGATCACTATATAGTAATTTTTTATTACTGATTCCTATATAGCAATATTTTTCTGTATAGATTACTATATAGGAAAGTTTTCCTAGATCAATTACTATATAGTGAATGCTTTTATGACTTTTGCTATATAGCAACTTTTTATTGCATAGTTTACTATATAGGGATTTTTTGCTATATAGCAAGCGTTTTCCTAGAATGAAGAACTAGGGAGTGTTCCATTTTTCCTAGATCCCTACTTTTACCAGATATGTTCATTTTTTCTAGTAAACTATCTTGCAAATTTTATTTTATTTTTTGCTATATAGGAATGTGTTAAAAGTCCCTTGTGGTGGCAGCCGGTAGACATCCTGTCTCGCGGCTCTCCAGAACAAGGTGCAACATAATCTGTAGCATTAAAAATGAATCAACTTCTCCATAGCAATCTACATAACTCTTGCAAACAACAACGCGTTCACCTCCAAAGTGCAGTAGAGAGCAATAGAGGTGGCCATAACCATAGATCCAAGTGTAGTAGAACAATAGAGGTACTACAGCTGCTCATTGCCATCGCCATCACAAAGATAACAATGAGCTGTGCTCTCTGGCGCCGCACAGTAGGTGTGCTCTCTAGCTAGAAGTCGGCGGGGGGATCAGAGAAGGGAGCATGCAGCTAGCGATCGACCTCTTATAGCTGATTATCGTTACTGAATATGACGAGCTCCTAGGCTATCATGGCCGTACCTCTGTGGCGCATTCCTCTCAGCAGCACCCTGCAACTTCGAGAGAAGATCACATATAAGGAAAGAAAGTCGGAGAGGCAGCATTGATGAAGCTCTATAGTCCACCGCCAACTGTGTAGCGTTCCAAGGAATCTCCTCGTCCACGACTAAGACTAAGAGAGGGAGACGATAAATTTCCTCCATTATTTAGAACTCTAGGGTTCACACCCCCCCCCCCCCCCCAAAAAAAAAAAACAAAAAACTTAGTGTCAACCGACTGAAATAAGGGGGTGTTCATATGCCTCCCAAATCTGGTTTGCATGCATATGCATATAGCTGCCACATTTTTCTGCTTCATTGTCTTGCTCTTTATATGGAGAAGGTCTTTATCATCAAATCTCATCGGTAAAAACTTGGGTGACATCATCAATAATAACTCCATTCAAGTAATCATTAAACCCTTTATCGTGACTAGACACTTGCCTTGAGACATACTTAAGTGTAAAGATCTTCCCATTCACCACATTTACATACAATGGCAACCCCATTTGTGTTTGAAAAGTTAAGTGCTGAAGGGTTTCATGCTTGGCAAGTTAAGGTCAAGTTTTTGCTAATGAAAGAATCATTTTGGGGGATTGTCTCAGTGGGAGAGAGAAGTTCTTGGAGGATGAAGGTACTGAAAAAAATATTCGATTAAGCTGGGATGAAATTTTTAGCATTTTCGGCAGTTTTCTTATTTTTTTTAAAAATGCACCTCTCGCCCCCTTGTAGTTTTAGATGACTCGATGTTATATGTATATTTTTTTATATGTGTATATACATATATATGTATATACATACACAAATATATATATATATATATATACATATATCTGTATTTGTGTATGTATGTGTGTGTGTGTGTGTGTGTATGTGTGTGTGTGTGTGTGTGTGTGTGTGTGTGTGTGTGTGCATCTATATATGTATGTATATATGTTTCTCTCTCTCTCTCTCTATATATATATACACACACACACACACACACACACACATAGAGACATATGCACGAAGCATATCCTCTACAATTTGATTCATACGCTCTGTTTGCCCATCAGACTGCGGATAATCAGAGGAATTAATACTTAAAGTAATTTCCTTGTTGTAAACCATTCGAAATAAAGTAGGAAAACATGGCATTATAACAGCAAGAACCAGGTATCCATCGGCGGTCCGATGTACCCACATCTACACATGGAATTATCGACGTCCCAAGTTACCCATATCAACATAGAGAGTCATCAACATCTCGATAAGTCGCATTTGTTCATCCGTAAACCATCAGGTTGATTGTATAAATCACCTAAAGTACAGAACTAGAGAAAGAAATGCCAACAAAGGAAGAATCTAAATTTCCTTGATCCGAACACAATAAGATAAACTCGTTGAACTCTAAAGAAAGAGATTTCAACAAGTGAAAATGCCGACGAGATTACACTTATCAATACATGTAGGCTATAGATAAAAGAAGTTTATCTAGAGAATGCCCACACAACAACTTTAAATGAATTCAAAAAATGAGATTGTCTTTGAATGTTGAGGTCAACATGCCAGGTGATGTAAGAAAAGCAACAATCTTAAGCTAAAATTATCCCATAAGATAATATATGTGAGGGATCGCTAACGTCCCATACCACCATGATACCACCCATACATACCTTATTAATTTGAAACTCCCTAGTAAGCCATCTAGGAAATATGAATAAAATCTTGTATAACATTAGGAAAAAAGGGAGCTCATTTTGGGGCCTTTTACGGTTTGGAAAAATAAGCTCTCAACAACCAATGAACAGAGGGCCAACGTAACGTTGGAAATTCATAAAAATAAGAGAAAATAGATAAAAGAAACAATATTTTATGTAGGTACAAGCGTGCTACATTAATGTGGAGATTGGTTTTTTATTCTCACAAGATCTTTGGACATGAAGATAGAATCTAGTCTGACATTTTCTCTGACAAGGGCCTTCTCGCTTCCACCTTCCTTTGAACTTTGAAATGTTGTGCTGCCTTTCCTTCAAAAGGTCTACCATTCTACACCATTGCCTCATTGTGCAGCAGCCTCTTCTTTTCCAAAACTGCTCCCTTGATCCTGTTTGGCTTAGAGTAAGATGTTTCTTGTCAACTGTCTGTCTGCCCACTTTCTCTTTCTTGAAACTTCACTTTGTTATCTTGTTTATATTACTTTGCTGTGGTTACAGATTCACAAGGTCTCCATGGTGAATAAAAACTATGGCCATTCTTGTGGAAGACGCTCTGTGGATGATAATGCTATGAAGGCAGAATTATACCACACATCCTTACCCCGCCGACTTGCTTCTTCTATTTCTTCGGTAGAGAATTCAAGTACAGTCAAAACGGAAGGAACTTGGGAAAGGTTTAGTGTTTCGAAAAGGAGCATGGGTGCTCATGCAACCTAGCAAAAGAAAGAGACCCCAGACAAAAAACATTTTCTTGGCATCATGGAAGGGAAGAGTACGAGATTTTAAAATCACCAGAGGGACGATATCGGTGAAAGAAGTTTTGATTCAGCATGTGTACATGCATAAAGAACTTGTCTTGTGAGACTATCCAAATGTTCTTCTGCAACACAGGCCTAATTGTATATTTTTCTATTGTGGTTTTGTTCTTTATGAGGTGTATGGATTTTTAAGATAAAGCTTTCTTTCTTTGCTTATTGACATTCTTGTGTTATTTTATTTCAAATTTATACCCTTCATCGTATGAGACATGGCAAAACATCGATTGTATTCTGGGATTTATAGATGTTTTGCATGGATCGATAGGAGAACAACAATACCAAGGTCGATGTGCAACAGAGCTAGCTCAATCCGGTATATTTTTTACTGATCATTTTTATCAGTTTTGCTGGACAATGCAAACACACATGGTGTGTTAAGAAAACAAGACCTTCCGGCATGGAATTCAGTGGATTGGCCTCTCCCACATTTTAGTGTTACAGAGGCATATAGGGCCAAGCTTTTCAAAGAAGTACAGAAAGCTCTGAGGCCCAATATTGCCACAAGGATAATAAAAATTTCTTTATGCATGCCTCTCACAGTTTTTGTAGACTTGTTTAATACCTTTCCAGTGAAGGTTTCAAAAACCATGTTCACAGTTAAAGCAACAAGTCTGGCATGCATGCCATAATTTTTGGATAAAGGTTGGGATAAGAAGACATGTAGTTTAGTGTTTTGTGAGGTTGTCCAACCTTCTATGCAACTGAAGTACATGGTTGCATCATAAAATTTTATTTTTTATTTTTATTATAAGCACAGTCGAATGCTAGGTACAAAACTAGTCCCAATGGATCAAGATGAAGATTCTTTTGGTGCAGAAAATAAAGTTCTTGATATTGATGTTGTTGAGAATGGTGATGTGCTAGTCAATATCTCATTAAGACAATGTTGCTTCCTAGCTCAATTGCGCAATGACATTCTATTTGAGACAGAAGGTTCTATTTCAAAGGACTTTTTATTTATCTACAACAATAAGAAGGTATACCATCTGACTTATCCTAGTCTCATTAAGCACTGCTATTAGTTTACTTTACCCTATTGTTTCATATTACTTTTTTGTAGGTGCTCAAAAGAAGAGAGAGTTCTTGACAACAATTTTCTATTTATCTACAGGCTGATCTAGAGGCTGATCTAGAGACTGCTCTACATGGTCCAAGCTCACCATATCATCTTTATTTGGAGAATCTATTTTCTGCTGCTCCATCCTGTCGTGTACAGTCTCTTGGTGCTGCTCCATTGTCTCCTCTACTGCCCCTGGAGCATCTGTTTGCTGCTACTCCATCATCTCCTCAATAACATCAGCAGCAGGTCCTTGTTCTTGTGGCTTCTCCTCATCAGCACTAGGTCCTTGTTCCTGTGGCACCACATCCGCATCATCTGTGTCATCAAGGTGTATGACACCTTCTCGGACTTTAGAGCTCTCCCCCAACTCGACAGTAGCTCAAGCGACAGAGCGAGTACAAGATCGTTTAAGTTTCAGAAGGAATCGCACTACAAGAAATCTCCCATATCCAGAAGGTCTGCAAGCTCTTCCGTCGGACTTTCCCATAGGTAGACTGCTAGAAGCTATAATTTTAGAAGCCAAACGTGCTGGTTTAACTATAACAAAGGAGGAGGAGGAGCTTACAAAAGGATGCGATTGGCATGTAAGTGTTTAAGTTCTACATGTCTCTCTTTTTTTTCTCTACATGTCTCAGTTTTTGTTTGTCCATCAACAATCTTTATGTGCTATTTGTAGTATCACAAATATGGGGCGTTTTGGTCACATGGACGTCATTTTCGAGTAGAACGAATAGACCAAAGAAGAGCAACCTTTGATTGTGGTGTCACAGCACAGTTTGTTCAAGAAAGTCGTGCAAGTGCAAGTGATGATAACACAATTAGTGGAATGCTTGATTACTTTGGAACCATTCAAGATATATTAAAGGTTGGCTTTAGAAGTTTTGAGTTGTTTATCTGTGATGTGAAGTGGTTCAAGGTAATCACAAATAGGCCACATGTAACTGTACGTAGAGACAAGAGTGGCCTCTTCCAAGTGGACTCCACAAAGCTATGGACCGATCAGCAAGATACTTTTGTGCGCCCAGAGCATTGTGAGCAGGTTGTCTTTAAAGCGGATCCAGTTGGCTGTTTGTGGTTCAAGTCGCCCCCCCGCAGTAAGCAAATTTATGAAGAATTAGAGCTACAACAGGGTGATGTGGATTCACAGGGTGGTGGGGAGCAACAAGAACAAGCCGATATCAACAATGAAGAGGAGCAAGCAAATGAAGAGGAGCAACTAGAGCAAGATCCAAATGAAGAGGTGTAAACCAATGAAGCTGGAAAACCTGTTGAGGAAGAAGACATAGATGATGAGGACATCCTTCATCAAGGGACTTTTAATGATGAGGATGTTGAAATGTACATAGACATAGATCTCTTTGGGACTACTGATCTTAATGAGGATGATAGAATAGATAATGATTTTTAAAATGATGTATCTTAATGATTATGCAAATAGTTATGACATATTTGTAATGATTTTATGACATTGAAGGTGCAAAGTGATATGGTTTACCATTGTTGTTTAGGGAAGTTAATGTTTGTCATATGGTCCTTTCATTGTTTACCATTGTTAATGTTTATCGTCATAATCACTAGTGCAGGTGCAAAGTGATATGGTTTACCATTGTTGTTTATCATTGTTAATGTTTGTCATATGGTTCTTTCATTGTTTACCATGTAATTTTCATTTCGCACAAGTTTGTCATATGGTTTTTTGTCCAACAGGCCATGGGTGATGACTCACCGCCGCTCAACTACAGTCCTGATTTCTCATTTAACCCTACACCTCAGGGCATGAGTCCCGAGCAGTTATATGGTCTTTTCTCTTTCATGACTCCAGAGCAAAGAGCCATGGCTCAGACTTATTGGGGTTCTGGAGCAGGGACATCTGCCTCACCATCTGGCTTCACAACGGCAGTTCCCACACCTGTAGGTGTACGACAGCAGCTCCCACACCTCATACCACACAGCCTTCCACTCCTCTTACAGCTCGATCTACCACCTCTTCACATAGACGTCACTCACGTAGTAGGTCTTCAGGGGGAGGTTGTTGTGGTGGTAGTGCCACAGATGCTGTGATACCACCACCACATGAGCGTCGTCCTTCGCTCTCATTTGTTGATAGCACACCCATAGGTTCACCTTCCACTCCTTGGGGTGCACATGACCATGACAACAACAAGATATACACAATTAGGGATGGGGCACCTATAATGAATAGTGCAGGGAAGGTAATGAAGACACGAATTCGATAATTGTGCACTATACAGTTTCACAACTCTGTTATGACTTTATGGGATCAGCAAGATAAGGAGAAGAAAAATTACATAAATACAAAGATAAAGCAAGATAAGGAGAAGAAAAATTATATAAATACAAAGATAAAGCAAGAGTTTCAGTCATCTGACCCTATGAATGTCGTCTCTAATGAGTGGATACAATATACAGCTCGCATTTTGATGGGGCATCGTAGGTCAAAGGTGAGGGATACATTTAGAGAGGGGAAAGAGAAACCTGTTTGGCTAGATGATAGGGAGTGGGAAGCCATAGCTCAGGAGCTCACAGAGACACCAGAGAGGTTTCAACAACAAAGAGAGACGGCAAGGACAAGACTCCAAACAGTAGAGGCTTCTCATCTTGGGAGTGGTGGTTACGAAACCATGTGCCATGAATTCGTAAGTATTTGTAGCAATTTTGTTTATCTAAATGTATGTATGTGGGCTAAATGTTGATTTCTAAAAGTTGTAATTGTTAATCGTTTATGTAGGAGTTGGCCATGAATCGCCCACCAAGTAGGCGAGAAGAGAAGTATGCTCACAAATATGGCCTTGTGGCCTTATTTGAGATGCTTGAAGTAGAAGGAGAGACCATCAATTGGGAGGCATTACCATAATGTAAGACCTTCAAACTATTGGTATATGATCAAAATATTCATGAGTAATGTTTAATTAATTTTTTGTTTATCTGAAAAATAAAAAAACGAGGGTTGTCTTTTGTGCTCTATTTTGGACAGAATGGTGCTGTCTGTTTACTGCTGTTGAGTCCTATTGACTACAGGCAGCCAGGCAACACCATTCTGTCTAAAAAAAATTTCTGCTGTGGCGCCGGTATATTCGCCGGTATACTCGCCGGTAAATCCGCCGGTATTGTCGCCGGTATATCTGCCAGTATTGTCGCCGGTATACGCGCTGGTATATTTGCCGGTATTAAGGCCGGTATTTATCGGTATATACGTCGGTATAGGCACCGGTATGGGCGTCGGTATTACTGTCCGACGCAAATACCGATATCGTGGTTCCGACGCAGATACTGGGGTTTATATCGATGACGGGGCTTTTTTAGACCCCGTTTAATGACGTCGGTATAAGCGCCGGTATTAGGCTATATATCTTTGGTAATTTGGTCGCTGTTAGATTGGGTCTCTCGTATCACTCAAATGTTTTATGTGGATCAACCTTGGGTGGGGTGTACCATTAATGGGATCTTTCTTGCACAAGAACTTGTGAAAGAGAATACAACCCAATTTAAAGATGAAAAAAATGTTTGAGTTCATCTTCCATAGCCTTGTCAACAATGACACACATCCTTTTGTTTATTCAATATTAAGTAGTCTTTTTAAGGATTTTCATTTAAAAAATAAGAACATAGGCTTAAAGCTTTGGAGTTACAAGGATTGAAACGCAAGGATTTTAAAATACAAAGACTTTTCCACTCTTATCCTTGAGCATTCATTTTAGATTAATCTAATGTATGCACATATAAGAATTTAGGTTTATGCTTTTATTACTTTATTATATATAGTATTAAAATTAAAAGCACAACCATTGGTATATACCTAGCTTGGATGTTATAAGCGCTGATCAGGTCACAAATGTAGACTCTCGGATCCCCGCACTCTCTGCACCTAGGTTAGCACTCTCTCCAGAGCTTGGACGCGATCACAGGTACTGTGGCTGGCAGGCAAGCTCGCAGGTAATTTCCAACGACGTTGATGCAGCTATGGCAAGCAGGTTTGTCAACATGGAAGCTATGGCACATGAGCTATAGGCAGCTGTAATGAAAGACAACGAAAAAGTATAAGTTATAGTGAATGGTAGCAGCTATGCAAGACATCGTCTGCTATAATAGCTATAATGCAAGCATCTGGACTTGTAGAAAATGCTATTTTACGGAAGTTAGCTAGGTTGCAGTTAGCTAGCGCACGGCGCACACACACATGATGATCAGAACAATATTTATATGAATTAATGATTATTTATATGAATTAATGATAGCATACATTGATTAAGAGGGGGGGTGGTGTGTCACTCTGTGGTGCTGGTGGATAATGGGAAAATAAAATAAAAGCACGTTGCATGAAGAAAACACACACATACACAGCCTCTCTCCTTGTTTAGCATTTTCAAACCTGTCATTCCCCCACCATAGCTAGGCCTGACTGCATCAAAAGTCAAGGCAGGACCCTACGTTACAATTTGCAAGCTACAGGGTACGTAGTCACCCAGGTTGAACACGCCTACCAGGTGAATTGTTTCAGTTAGGAGGGACAAAAGGTTCTGTGAGCTGGGGTCAGTAGCCTGAGAGCTGCTGCTATGCAGCTCCGATAACCTCTTACCCAGCACCATTCTGGAAATAATGTGGTTGGTCGCAGTGAGCAACTTTGGGCGGATAGCGAATGGTGCGCCCCCCACGTTGTCCCACCAAGGATAGACCGTAAGAGCGCACCCACCTCTTCTGTTCTCACGGACCTAAATGATTCCCAGCCGCTTTGCTGCTAAAGAGATGGACGATGCAGATCTGCCGCATGAGCCTCCAAGAAGAGTTGGGCGGAGAGAACGAGATGTTCGTGCAGTCGCTGGTGAGCTGATATTTGATGGGCACCAACCGCGCCTACTTAGAGCTGCCCAACAAAACGCCGTCGTGGAAAACTATCCATTTATCGCCGCACCGGTAAAACGTAAATATTAATCGAGAACTTACATCTGCCATGTTTTGGAGGAGCTTAATTAGATGTCGTAAAGCAGTTGTGTAGCAAACGCTGGCATCTGTGGTGGCTAGCAAAAATAAAAAAGATAAGCGATGATGTATATGCGGAGATTGAACTACTGTGCAAGAGCGATGAAGTGCACCTATTAATTAATGCAAGATGCAGCTAGCAAGTATGATCAGACTTTATAATGGTGGTGGTGCTTCACCTAAAACTAGGCAGCAACATGGGCGGGAAGATACATGTACATGTATATATTGTATATATATACATGTATATATATATCTATAGATACATGTATATATATTGTATATACATGTATATATATGTCTATATATACATGTATATACAATATATATATGTACATGTATATATATATATATATATATACATGTATATACAATATATATATGTATATATGTACATATATATGTATACTGTAACATGTATATATATATATGTATATATATACATATGTACATATATACATATATACATGTATATATATATATAATGTATATATATACATATACATGTACATATATATATACATGTATATATATAGCATGGAGTGCTATTATGGTGGCAAATAAGGGCATATAGCAAATGACTACTATAAAAAACATAATGATATTAAAAGTGAGAAGTTACAACAAATGGAACTGTGTGTCATCAAGTAAACAAGCCAAAGATAGAAGTGAGAAACTTTTTGTAATGTAGCATCATATGCTTAGTTCCATGTTTGTAGTTGCACATAATCCTAGAGATGTATGGTATGTTGATTCAGATGCTTCTAACCACATGACTTGTTATGTGGAAAGTAGTTTAGAGGTTTATAAAAATGAAAAAACCAAGGTATATGGAAACGGGTGTGATGATATTGCACATCCTATTGGTGGTAAGGTGCCATTATCCATGCAGGATGAAAAAATGAAGTACCTGGCTAATGTACTTTATGTTCCAAACATGAAGTACATTATAAAGAACCTGCTAGTTTATGTTGGATAAATGATTGAACAAGGTTTGCAAGTGAGGTTATTGGTGCTGAACCAACTCTAAGGGTTCATCACTAATGGCTATAGTTAAGTAACAAAATGGCCTACCAAAGCCACCATGTGGGATCCATCATGATCAAGAGCTCCTACCCGGATAGTAGTCTTTTTCTCTTATATATTATAACTATCTTGGGGGCCAATGGGTAGAGTCCATATTATGTATGAGTACATTAGTAGTAGTAGTGTGTGTGTGTGTGTGTGTGAGAGAGAGAGAGAGAGAGAGAGAGTTTTGGATAGAATATGGAACCCATGGTTACAGGCATGCAAGTATGAGAGTAAGATTCTTGTTTAGATGTACAGTCTCGTGCCATCTTTCTGAGAGAGAAAGTGCCAAGGATGTAAGATGCAGTAAGCTTAAGTAGATGTGCTTGGTAGTTGGTTGGCTTTATGCTTGAATGGGATTTAAAAGCTCTTTATATTGTCTAGTATGGACATAGTCTGGATGTTAGTAGTTCATTGTATTACTTCTTGTACTATGCATCTTGCACCCTTCTAGAATACTAATGCTTATGCACTCTCTTTATTTATGCTTAAGAAATGTGGAAGGTTAATGTGGTTTTTTTGGCACATTTGTGCCACCATCTCACACCCCTTTTAGCATAGTCTAGATGATGTTATCTGGACACTAGTCCAGACATCACGATGTTGAATGAAACTACTTCCTAGGGTTCCTATAGACTGGTGTGGTGTTAGCTACCACCTTATTGCATGGTGGGTAGCTAGCACCTTATTGCAGGGTGTTAGCTACCACCTTATTGCAATAAGGTGGTAGCTAGCATTGTGTGCGACCTACCACCTTATTGCATGGTGGGTAGCTAGAATTGTGCTAGCTACCACCTTATTGCATCGGGCACAAATGGATAGCATAGCTGCTAGGAGATGTTGGTTAAGTGGTCTGGCTAAGTGATCTAGAACCATTGAAGTGTCCAATCTAATAAAATGGTGACACTTTTGGCGATCCTAACTTAGGAAAGGGAACATGGGAACAACAGACTCGAGTGGTTAGAAAATCAAGGTAGGTGTTGACGAGCGAAAGAAGAAGTGACCAAAACTATGGGAATGTGTCCGAAAAAGTCATGTCGAGAAGGATAGTGTAGTGCACTCACAGCAGTAAGATTATCTTACATGAATCTTCTACTTTTGTCCAAAATGTGACTATTGTCCAAGGCTTCAATACCAATGCCTAGAATAGAAGGGTGTGGATGTTCATGGAATTTGGATGGAAAATGGCACATTGACAGAGCCAAAGTGTTGCATTATTAATGCAAACAACCACTTCCTCGTTAAGAGGATTCTCCATGGTTTCCTCACTATGTACTGATTCAAAAGAATTCAACCTTTGCAAAGCAATCACACTCCTTTGTGTGCTGGTCATGTGAGCTAATCCTAAGCTTCTATGGTAAGAAGAACCAAGATAATTAGATGCTCTATCTTTTGGAGTCAGATTATCTCCAACTATCTTGCCTAGTCTCAAGTACATTAAAGGTTTTTAACTAGCTGAGTATACTTGTAAGCTCAAAGATAAACTTACTGTCAAAACTTGATTTTCAATGGGCCAAAGATTTTCCTAATAGGAGAATGTTAGATCTTTTTGATGGAAAAATAGTGGAACTTTCGACCAAAATAACCTTTGCATTTTTTGAGATGGGAGTACCTTAGATATTCCTAGAGATAATGTTGAGATATCAAGCTTAACTAGTGCTATCGGTAGACATTGGATGACCCACCTAGGTGACAGCTTCCGCACTTATGCCAGTGGCATGGTTGGTAAGATTATGGTTGATATGCCGCTAGTAGATGCAAGGTTGTGTGACAGCCACTTTGGAGTACTAGAGTTATGGCATAGTTATAGCGCCAGCTCTCATATAGTCGGGTTCACAGTATAGACCGACCACTTTGTATGTTGTTGTAGAAGAGTACTTTCCCTTTATGTATGGACTCTTATCTTTTAGTTATATGGTTGTAGAGAAGAGAAGAAGATAGAAGAAAATTCAACCATCCATCTCTCTTGTGTCTTGCACTCTCGTGTACATTTGCTTGCAAGGAAATTAAGCTCTCTCTCTCTCTCTCTCTCTCTCTCTCTCTCCCCCACATTCTCTTTATGGTATCAGAGCTCTGGTTTGTGTGAGAGCTAAGGAGGCAAGCAAGAGGCAAGAACAAGTAAGTAAGGAAGCGGTACACGGGTAAGAGTATCACCATATCTTTCCCTTCTTGGTTTAGATACAACACTCCTTGTTGGTAGCTCAGGGAGATACAACACTCCTTGATAGCTCAGGGGAGCTACACATCTCCGATTGAGGAGTTGTCTTCACAGACTTGGAGGTGCTTGTATGGTACATAGTACTTTGTACTGATCTTTTGCAGCCAAAATCACATTTCGGGAGCGTTTCGGTCTGTGCTCTATCAGTGCAAGGTATTTTCGAGCAGTTTTGAAAAGTTTTGGTTGAGAACTATCTCTGGTTGAAATCTCGTTATTGTAGTACAGTAGTGCATTTTGAGAGTGCAAACAATGGTTGCACATGTATTGTTGACATTGGGTGTATGTACATGTACTTTGGTAAGACCTGGTGACCTACAGGTTGTACTGAAGTACCATTGTAGTAGTCACAAAAGATATTGTTATGTTACAGGTTGCATACATATATTATCTATTGCAATTCTTTGATTGTTGCAGAAAAACATGTATGATGATGGAATCAATCAGATTATCAGTAGTAAGAAGCTGGACAAGAACAACTTCCATGCCTGGAAGTTTAGAATGACCAATTTCCTTATGGGTAAAGGATTTTGGGACTATGTCGAAGGAGACAATGAGGAGACTCCTTAGTTGTCTGAAGAGAATGCCACTCTAACAAACATAAAGGCATTCAAGGATTGGAATCAGGGTGCAAGGAAATTCATGTATTGGCTTCCAATTAGTGTCACATACATGATGATAGGACACATACATGATGCCAACACTCCAGCAATTGCATGGCAGAACCTCATGCAGATGTTGCAGACCAACATAAAGGCAAGAAAATTGCAGCTAAAACAAGAGCTGCATATTGTGGAAAAGCAAAACATGTCTATCAATGAGTATGCTTTAAATATCAAGGGCATTGTTAAATGAGTATGCTTTAAATATCAAGGGCATTGTTAAATGAGTATGCTTTAAATATCAAGGGCATTGTTAAATGCCTTGGGTCTATAACTGTATTGGTGGAAGATGATGACTTGGTATAAGTGTTTATTTGAATAGGCTTGGCAAAGAGTACAAGCCATTCAAGACCTCCATTGTAGTTAGGGAGAATATTCACAACTTTTGGGACTTGGTGTCTATGCCGATCATAGAAGAAAAGGCTTTATGTGAGGACTCTTCTTCACAAAGCAAGAACACATCAAAACATGCTTTCTACTTTTTCATGGCCTCAATGTATCTTAGCCATTGAGTATCCATGGGTTTTCTTCTAATAATGTCACTATGGTTAGTATGATAACGCTTCTTCTTCATCCATGTTTGAAGCTTCAACCTTACAGTTGAATCCAAAGTCTCTTTCCCACAATCATTTTCAGAATCTTTCTCTTCCAAAGGGCTTCCCCATGATTCGTTCATCTTGCAACAAACGGTCTCATTATTTTTATTATAAAAGTGTTATTTTCATTAGAATTAATTTCTATGCATAGAAAGATGCATATTGGAAATATTTTGATTATAAAGTGTTACTTTCATCAAAATTGATTTTTATGCATAAATAGATGCATAAAAGAATTTTTTATTATTATAAAAGTGTTACTTTCATTAAAATTGAATTTATGCATAAAAGAATTTTTTTTAATAAAAGCGTTACTTTCATCAAATTTTGATTTTATGCATAGAAAGATGCATAAAGAATTTATTTTTATTCCAAAAGTGTTATTCTCATCAAATTTTGATTTTATGCATAGAAAGATGCATAAAGAATTTATTTTTATTCCAAAAGAGTTATTCTCATCAAATTTTGATTTTATGCCATAGAAAGATGCATAAAGAAATTTATTTTTATTCCAAAAGAGTTATTCTCATCAAATTTTGATTTTATGCATAGAAAGATGCATAAAAAAATTTATTTTTATTCCAAAAGTGTTACTCTCATCAATTTTGATTTTATGCATAGAAAGATGCATAAAGAAATTTATTTTTATTTCAAAATTTTGACTTTATGCATAGAAAGATGCATAAAGAAATTTATTTTTATCTCAAAAGAGTTACTCTCATCAATTTTGATTTTATGCATAAAAAGATGCATAAAGAAATTCATTTTTATTTCAAAAGAGTTATTCTCATCAATTTTGATTTTATGCATAGAAAGATGCATAAAAGATTTATTTTTATTTCGAAAGTGTTATTCTCCTTAAAATTGAATTTATGCATAAACGGATTTTTATAAAAGTGTTATTTTCCACTGAAGTTGTTCTTATGCATAAATAGATGCGTAAAGAATCTTTATATCAAAAATAAGAATTCTCTTACATTCTATAAATAGATGTGATATGAATCAGATAGATGAGAATGAATAGAGAATGGATGTGATGAGAATAGAAGTGATGAGAATGAGAGGTAAATAGATGTGATGATATGTGATACGAATCAGATAGATGGGAATGAATGGATGGATGGATGCGATGAGAATAGGAGTGATGAGAATGTGAGGTAAATAGATGTGATGAGATGTGATGTGAATCAGATAAATGTGAATGAATAGATGAGATGTGATGTCATGTGAATTAGGATGTAAATGAATGATATAGGATGTGAATGAATGTGATAGCATGTGAATCGGGATGTGAATGAATGACATAGGATGTGAATGAATGTGTTAGCATGTGAATCAGGATGTTAATGAATGATATGGGATGTGAATGAATGTGATAGCATGTGAATCGGGATGTGAATGAATGATATGGAATGTGAATGGATGTGATGTGATGTGAATCGAGATGTGAATGAACGATAAGGGACGTGAATGAATGTGTTAGCATGTGAATCGGGATGTGAATGAATGAGATGTAATGTGAAATGAATGTGATAAGATGTGATGTAAGCTGTATAGATGTTAATATATGTGAAGTGACGAGATGTATGGGTAGATGCAAGTGGATGAGATCTGATGAGGATAAATGAGGAAATAAGTGATGAGATAGAAAAAGATGTGATTAGATGAGAATGGGAATACTTATGAAATGATGTACAGATGATGTGGATTAATGTGTGGATTGATGTGGATTGATGTGTGGATTGATGTGGATTGATGTGTGGATTAATGTGTGGATTGATGTGGATTGATGTGGATGGATGTATGGAAGATGTGGATGGATGTGTGGATAATGTGGATTGATGTGGATGGATGTATGGATGATGTGGATAATGTTGATGGATGTATGGATGATGTGGGTTGATGTGTGGATAATGTGGTGAATACTTGCCGGTTACTATGATCTAGGAACTATCGAAAAGGCCCCTGAGTGGACAGGGGGTGAGCGTTTTGGTTGCCAATGATGCCATAGGTACACCGATGAAGGAATGTTTGGAAATAAGGATTCAACTGGATAATTAGAGGATTATGATCCGTGACACTATGGTTTTATTAAATGATTGTTTTAAAGACTGTTGAATCTGTGAAAAAGGCAATTTCATATTGGGTGTGTAAGTGGTGTGACTAGTTTTAAGTTTGCATGAATATCTGGCTAGGGGGCCTGGGAACTCTTTTCCCTGGTACCCGGGACAACCTAACCAAATTCTTAATTAGATCCCATCACTACAGTGGTTGGGCGGTTGGCTAACCCATGGGACTGAATGGGTTAGACTGGACTGATGGATCCCTAAATTGAGACTCAATTCTATTCTGGTTCGATAGATGAAGTAAATCCCAGATAAAAATTGTTCTATGGAAAAGAATCAACGGATGTGCCTCTCAATGAGGAAAAAAGCGTTGGTCTCTATAATCCAAGTACAATCTTTTCCCTGATCTGACTATGGGACTTACGGGTTCGGTCAGATCAGTTCAGTTAGTTAAGGCTTTTGACTACGTTAGAGAAAAGTTATCCTGGAGGAATCTCCTGTGCTTTCCGGGCAGGGAAAGTTTTTTCGGGTTCGGTTTTGGAAGAACCGATGGATTAGTCTCTTGTCCGGATATCCATGGGCGAGGCCCCGAGTGTGGGACCCTGCCCCACATAAGAAGTGCTACTTTTGCTGCTAGCACCCCTGAATTCATTGCACGGTGGGGATAGGGACCTCACAACCACAGCAACAACTCATCGAGCGATCCCATCTTCTACGACTGGAAGTAGTCAAGCAGGCCATGCGCAGGGTTTGTGTGACGTGCCAGGAAGTGTCTGAGGGCATGGCTTGTGTGTGGTGGATTGTGATGGCTATGCAGAAGTGCCAACGTCTCCCCCAAAGTAGGCTTGAGAAATATCCCTTTACTCGGGGCTCACTTGTGATATGAAATGATAAAACTAGCTCGGGGACATTGCCAGATTGGGGATGTATGCAGGTGTGTCGTCTGGTGTGCAATCCATGGTCTACACACATACCATCACAACATGCCCATGCTTATAGGTTTGTCCAACAACATGCCCATGCTTATGCCATGAATCTAATAAGGAGAGGAGCATGCGCAACATCAAAAGCAAGAATATGCTTTTTAAAATAACCAAAGACAATGAGATTAGGGCACTCACCGGAGAGATTGTTTGCTAATTGGAGCCTTGAGGGAGGGCTTGAGTGGGAGAGACCAAGAGAGAGCTTGTGCCTCAAGAGAAAATGACTGAAAAGAGAAAATGACTGAAAACCTACAAAACAAGAGAGAGCTTGTGCCTCAAGAGAAAATGACTGAAAACCTACAAAACAAACACAAATAAGACAAAATAATGAAATCACACACACAAACCCCCCACACCACACACATATAGTCAAAAGCAAAGGCCTACCTAGAGTCTTAAAGATTTAGGATTTGCATGAGCATGCAAAACAAACAAAACACAACATGTTAGCTAGTTTTGAAAAACCACACATACGTAATCAAAAGCAAGGGAAAAGGAGAAGGGCTACCTAAAATCTCAAAGGTTTGGGGTTTGCTACATGAGACCAATTAGAAGGTGTAAAACAAACAAAAAACATAGCATGTTAGCAATGAAGAAAGACCACACACATACACAAAATCAAAAGCAAGAAGGTGTTAAGGGGAGGGCTTAGGTTTAGGGTTTAGGGATGGGGGAGGTTTGAGGAGAAAACTTGCTATACAAAAATTTCAAAAATGCTATAAGTGAGGCACCGGTTCTGTAAAAATTTCCCAAAGTCGAAATAGCCATCGAAATAAGCGTCGACAAAAATGTAAAAGTTTGGCTTGTGTTTTCGACGCTTATCTTAGATTCACTCACTCAACTTTCAGAATTTCCTTCTAGTAGATGGCTTCAGCAAACCATATAACAAGAAAAATACAGTGGCGAGGTTATCAGCGACGATGAGGAGGAGGAGCTTGCATATGGATGTGATTACCACGTAAGTGAGTTTTTATATATACACAAGAAACCGTAAGACATAGTCTTGTATAAGTTTTTGTTCTTGATACAATTTCATGATCTTCTATTGCTTGCAGTATTACAAATTTGGTGCACTTTGGTCATGCGGTTGTCACTTTCAAGTGGAGTGAATAGATATGAAGAGAACAACATTTGATTACTTTGTTAAGGAAAATTTCATGCAAGAAAGTCATTCAAGTGCAAGTGACCTAAGTAGTGAAGTTGGCATGCCTGATTACTGTGGAACGATACAAGACATTATCAAGGTTGGGTTCAGAAAGTTTTCTATGTTCATTTTTTATGTGAGTGGTTTAAGATGGTGACTCAAGGACCACAAGAAACTATGCACAAAGATAACAGCGGATTTATTCAAGTAGCCTCCACAAAGATATGGATAAACCAAAGGGACACATTTGTGCTACCAAAGCATTGTGAGCAGGTCGTCTTCAACGTGGACCCGAGAGATCATAGGTGGTTGTTTATAATCCAAATTGATCCACGCAGTAAACAAATATTTGAAGATATGGAAATATTAGATAAATTATAGATTGAGGAACCCACTCACATAAATAAGAACCCATTATAGATTGAGGAACCCACTCACATAAATAAGAAACAGATGTCGATCCAGCTGAACAACTAGAAGAAGGATCAAATGAAGGTATCGTAATGCAACAACTAGAGCTTGAACCAGAAGCAAACACAATAGCTAATCTGGAACTCGAAGAAGAAACATAAGAACAACTTTTAATACAACCACCTCTAATGCCTAAAATAGAAGAGGACGATACAGATGAACTACCTTCTACTCCAACAAACGAGGCTACACCCATTGACAAAGATGTAGATGGAGAGGTCTTTCTAGAAATAGATGTATTTGGAGCCATGGATCCAACTAAGGATTAGAGAGTCGATGATGAGATATAACATTTTATTTCATTTTTATTTACCAAGCAATACTTGGTAATTAATCAGAGTTTTCTTATTTGGGACTATTAATGGGGGCTTTAGCGGACAATTGTCATAATTTCTTGTAAATATTGCTACATATATCCTTGTATTTGGGATCATTAGTACAAGAATTGGCAAACAAATATTGGCATATTAATTTTTATAAATATTGTTACATATCTTTGTATTTATTAAAGTAACTAAAAACTGGGTTGATAAGGACTATGAGAACCAAAAACACTTGAATTTTTTTTACATTAGGCGAAATATGGACTACAAAAAGGGCCCTATAATAAGGATTAGCTTAAGTTGCTAATTTTTTGGCTTTGGAATGCTCAATTTGGCTCCATAGTAGGAGACAAGCTAATGAATACCCTACTTTTGGGTCCCTTTTTAGACTAGTATTACTCTAGGATCCACTCACTTTTTAAAAAAGTTACCACTATTTCTAAAGTCCATTCTTATTTTTAATTTTTTTATGTGTGAGATTCCTTGGACCACTTGCCTTTTTTTATGTGGTCCCACACTTCTCTCTTCCCCAAAAACGCGGATATAAGGGATCCTAAAATTAGGGCTTTTTTTGAAATTTTTTAAAAAAGGGTCCCTCAATCATGTAACCTCCAAAAGAACCTTTTCGAGTCACTTTCAGTTCAATAACCACCTCTTCAAGCCCCATACCTTTTCGAGGTCACTTTTAGTTCAATAACCACCTCTTCAAGCCCCATACCTTTTTCATCATATCTCATGTATATATATGTGGGTCCCACACCTCTCTCTTCCCAAATATGAAAAACGGGGGTATAAGGGATCCTAAAATTAGGGTTTTTCTTAAAAAAATAAATTTTAACATTTTTAATCAAAAAAGAGTCCCTCAATCATATGTTACCGTCAGAAGTACCTTTTCAAGGTCATTTTTAATAACTACCTTATCTTCCTTTAATCATCCTTTCATCTTACTCTAATCCTTCTTTCATTGCTGACCTTAGTCTAAACCATGTCTCCTTTAGAAGATATTACTAACACAAGAAAATGTAAGATAGATCTTCATATTTGTGTAGAAGAGGAATATGCATCAATGAAACGTCCTTACGTAAGACAACCATTGGTGGATAATACATCCACTTTTTTACTTAGGGCTCATGGAAAGAAACATGTAGACTTATGGTTGATGGTGTGCTCTATCCACGTGACCCATTAACCTTAGATAACCCACCATGACTAGTTTAGTACGTCTTATTGGTGATGGGGAAAATGGGTTTCTTGGATATTGTAAATGTCTAACAGTCTATGGCAGGGCTTACATACAACATATATACACATCAAATTTGCATCTTTAATCAAATATTGAAGATTTAACAAAATAAGTGTAAAATTTAGAAAATAAGAATAAAGACTAGGGGATACAAATCAAGGAACAAGAGAAAGAATTAAATAAGCTTAGAGTCAAATTAGATCATTTGAAGAAACCTCAGTTGGTGCAAGGGAACGCCAAAGAGAGCTATCAGAAATTGATAGGCTTGCAAAGGCGGTGGTGCTAGGAAAAGGTGAATCATGGCAACAACGTGAATAAGAATAATTGAGTGTTGAATAATTTAAATACGAGTTCTACAACTAACAATTTTCTTTAACGTTTACAAGAACTTTTTGATTGATGCATCAGTGAGGAATTCACAAACACATACCCATAGTCTTTTGAAAGCTTGCATTAGGAAGCAAGACATGTTGGCTATTTTTCATGACCCCAATTACAAGGGATTTTGTGATGTTTTGATAAAAGATATCATGAAGGACATTGAGGGGATTTTGAGTGCAAATGCTATTCAAAGTACAATAGCATAAGTAAGGTCTTTACAATTTGAAGCACTAAATTACAAAAAGAAGTGGAGAGTTAACAATATTACTGCTTGTGAACTTTGATTACAAACTGATGGGGTTATGTACCCACCTGTGTGCTCCAAGTAAGGATCTCTAATGGGTGGCGATCTAGATAGATTCTGGATGGAGGATGCCTTACAACAAGGGTGCTTGAACATACTGAACTCGATGATAAATAAACTATTCTATATATAGTGCCTAGGGTCATCACATGACATAGGTTGTGGCCACCTCAGCCAATTGGTCCAAAATAAACTATTCTATATATAGTGCCTAGGGTCATCACATGACAGGTTGCGGCCACATCAGCCAATTGGTCCAAAATGAACAACTAACCATATTAATAGATTGATACCATATTAGGCTATAACTAAGCCTATTATAGACTATGCGATAGCTCCCATGACTATCTGAGATTGTTTAGACCCTTAAGCGGGCCTTGTACCCCAAGCACAAACCGAAGAATAATGTGTCCTGGGTTTGGTATCCATCACTCACTATTGCAATCACATAGCTCACACAAGTATGCATCCAGCTTAGCAAAGTGCCAAGTTTACATAAGTTGTATCCTAAGCATCTGGCCACATTTGGCCACCATCCTGTGTCTAAATTGGGAACTGCCAGGTGCCTGCGTGCTCCACAATGGCTACTCATTATATAGGGGGCCTTTCAAAATAGAGCACATTACCCATAGTAATAACATGAGGATGGAACATTGAGCAAATGACTACCTCTTCGGTCCAATGCTCAGTCGATGAAGATGATGCTCCACTAAATCCCTCCCAAGAGCCTTTGTGAAAATATCTCCACAATTCTCTATTGTTGGGGGTAGTAGACAAGCTCCACCTCTCCACCCATGATATACTCATACACATAATGATATTGTATCTCAATGTGCTTCATGTGAGCATGATACACAGGGTTCTTAACAATCGTCATGCAACTCTGATTATCACACTGTACCACTGTCACTCCCTTTTGAACAACTCCCATATCTCCTAAAATCTTGCTCTTAACCAGATTACTCTCTATTGATAAATCAATCATGGTTGAGCTCATGGAGGATCAAAAACTATGATAAGCATGATTATGCATAGTAATTAAGATAATAAGCAAGATAGGATTAGATTACATTAATGATGATGATTTAGCACAAAACCAAGATAATCTCATTTGCATTAGAGTTGATCCAAGTACATCCTTTTATAGCTCTCATGGAGCTCCCAATTCACAAGATGTGTGCACCCTAGAGCCAACCATGTGTCCATAATGCTCACACTACATGTGACCCCCCCTCCCCCCCCTTCTTGCACTTTCCATGTGTTACCTTTTTGACCTTTGACTTCACCTTTTACAAATGACCAAACAAATCAACCTTTGCCAATTTCCTAGAGAGTTGAGTAGATCCTCCACTTTGGAAATGGCTTCCATGGATCGAGTAGCCGGCTTACTAATGGGATTCCATGTAGGATTCTTTGGATCCCTATTTGGCGGTGCTTCCAAGTTGCATTACATGACTCCATCAATACATCGCAATTCATCTTCCTTCTTGCACTTTTGCTTTAATTTCTTCATGCATAGAGAGCAAGGAAGTAAAGAGTGTCACAACCAAGCATACATTTGATTGTTTTCAAATCTCTTCCTAAATGCCAATCCAATGCAAAGGTAGCCACACCTAGAACTTCAAGTTGTTCACCATTTATTTGTTACTTGATAACCTCAACGATCCAAGGACATCTTTGAAGCATCCAATCAGCATTTCATGGTTCTCCTTTGGCACCTCAAAAGCTCCTAACAACCAAATGTCTTTTTTAGATTGAACACTGAAAGAAGGCACCTAGTCCTTGTCCTTTGCATGTGCCATTGCCTCATTCATGAGTGTAAGTCCCATTCTTTCCAATCTATGTCCTTTGACAATTTGACACTCATCTAGCTTTAATACGAAAGAGACCACTCCCATAGACTCTACAATCATGAAGTAACACATGATTAGATATATGTGTTATTTGATTTTTCACCATTAATAAGAAAGTCTAAATCATACTAACCTTCATGAGAGACTTTATAAAACTTGATCATTTCTTGTTGAAGCCTCTTTAAATCCACGAAAATGTTGTTGAAGGCATCATAATCTACTTTGATATCACCCTTTGATTTATTCTTCAATACTTTTATTCTCTCTACATGGAAATACTCACCGACAAGTAATCTTACATGTGCATTGTTTGTCTTCTTTGCTAATGCAACTTTGTATGGAGGTGGAAGTAAGTGGCTTTTGATCCCTCGCTTGTGAAGAGTCTCCTTTGTGATGGCATGGATGGACTCATAGCCCTTGTGACTTATACTTACTTCATCACACAAGCAAGATCCCTCTTACTATTAATATATAACTGAAAAGGTTATTAAATCTTATGAGCACATCCTAGAGAGAGAACATATGTAAAATTTCCTAAGGCTTTAGAAGAATAAAATTTTATTAAATTTGGGGTCAAATTTTGGTAAAGCCTAGATGTACATGAAAATTTATTAGAGAACTCCCCATGTGCAAAATTCTAGGAAACTTCCCATGTGCGCATATGCACCCCCTAAATTTATGAGGAAAAATATCATTAGAGTTTCACCCCAAAAAAATTATCAAGGAAATTAAGAAAATAAATATCCCCATGAGAAATTTAATTGAGGTTTAACGTTGGGTTCAGAAACTGGTGAAGTGGCCCCTGTAAAGGGATATCAAAGTTAGCCTGTATGTGTGCATATGCTAGGCATGTCATAATTAATCATGTGCTCCTCTGATTCTACACACTGTAGTCCACACAGCTTGCATAACCTCGTCTCTCGTGCCTGTCCACTCCATGCACCTGTCTCGATCAATAAAGTGTGTGATCGAGTTCGAAGTCGTGCAATACTCCGTCTAAATACCACTAAGAGCGGGTTGGCTATGTATGGATGCGTGTGTGCCTCTGCCTGCATGTAGGATTCCCAACATGAAGGATAGATATGCATACTGTAATAAGCAAGTTTGCCATTTGCTCCCTTGCTTTGATGTTTTGCTTGATACACTCGTAAGAGGTCTGATTGAAATGTGTCCATGCATATATCTTCTGGTGCCATATCTAGATATCTATCCACTCCCCACCCTTTAAACCATTTTCGCATATCCAGCACCCATCCTGTTGAAAGCACTTTACTTTTCCACGTTTTCTGTAGGCGTGTACTAGCATCCCATGCCCGTTTGGGGAGCCTACTGTCATCCGTTTGACGTACTTGGGTGGCATATCTCAGTACTCGGATCATAGCATATACCTCAATTGGCCGACGGCCAGTTTCCAAAAGCATAAGTACATATGGTGTGGTGCTTTTGATGCCCAAATGTCTACGAATAAAAGCTTTTTGCAGCTTCTCAATGTCGTTCCATGCAGATGAGGAGATGCTCCCCCCCCCACTTCCACTCCATATAATACCGTCTGTAGAACATATGCATCAAAAATCATACAGCGTATTTTCCAGAGATGCTCCCCCCCCCACACTTCCACTCCATATAATACCGTCTGTAGAACATATGCATCAAAAATCATACAGCGTATTTTCCAGCATTTAGTATCTGTACGGCTGCAGTCGTTTTCAAAGTGATAATACTTGCTTTTCCCTGCCGCTAATCGCCACTCCACACATGTATGCCAAAGAGAGAGAGAGAGAGAGAGAGAGAGAGAGAGAGAGAGAGAGAGAGAGAGATGGATGATGGGATGGCAGTTGTTTGAAAAAGCTTACTGTTAAGTAGTTTTTTTTAAAGTAGGCTTAGCCATCTATAGGGTTTCATTTCTCAGGCTGAGACTGCATGGACACATATTCAAAAACACAAATAACCAAGCCTCAACCAACTTAGTGCAATAAGCAGTTTTGCGACCAAAATATATTTAGTACTAGTTTATTGTCCATCTAGTGAGTAGGATTTGTGATGCCTCCATAGAAATGGCCTACACTAATTTCGTTTGCGAGCTTCCACCAATAGAGCTTGTTGCTCATGCTCCTACACACACCGGTGAAGAACCTGATCAATCGCCATTAGGATGACCTAACCTTTGGCAAACATCACATTCTTTGGCGAACTTCCATGCATCTTTTAACATTGTAGGCCACCATAATCATGCTTGAAATATTTTTCGATCTGTGATATCTCCATGGCCTCCCCTAATTTCCTGGTGAGCTTCCACCAATACAACTTGTTGCTCATGCTCTTGCACACACCGTGAAGAACGTGATGAATCCCCATCTTGTATAGCTATCTAACTACCACCATAGAAATTCCAAAGAGCCAACCACTTCCGGTGGTCCCGGCTCATGCCTCCCTTCTTTCACAAAAAAATGTATCTCCTAATACCAATCCAAGGGTATGGAGATTTCAAATGAATTTGCATCCAAAAATTGATCCGGTACCCCATCCAGTTTCAATTCTAGGACAAAATATCCACAATAGCAGAGAAAAAATAAATTCTTGGAGCAACAACATTCAACGAGCCATCTTTTGGGCTTATTGACCAAAAATAGCAAAGCTTGATGATCCACATAAAAGTTGCAGTGAATGCCCAAAACAAATAATGTCAAAAGTTGTTACCTGAATTGATCATCCTCCCAAGAGCTTCTCGTTCAATGGTGGAGTAGTTGTGTACTGTAAATAGGATATGGCATAGTAAACTGGGTGGAACCAACCCTCATTAGACTCTTGTATTAGCATACTCCTGATTGCTACACCGGATGCATCAACAAACACATGAAATTATGTAGACCAATCTGGTGATTAGACAATCAGAGCAGCTTACCAACATAAATGTTACCAAGGTATTCATAAAATATCTCCAACACCATCCTCCGAAATGTTACTTGAGCATTCTTAAGACCAAAGATGATGCATCACATTAGAAGCGAATTCCCCCCATTTGTTGGTGACAAAAGCTCTCTTCTTCTGATCCTCTAAAGCCATCATGACTTGATTATACCCACCGAAGCCATCCAAGAATGAATACATACATCTCATGGCGTGCTACAACATCCATCATTGAATCTATAAATGGGAGTGGAAATGGATTTGTTCTTATTGCTGCATTAAGCTTTATGTAATTCACATAAACCTATGGCTTTCCGCTCTTCTTTGGAACTATTACTATTGGGTGACAATGAAGTCACCTTACCCACTTAGTAAATGAATCCCACTTTCAATAATTTATATATTCTTCTTTCACCTTTTTTTCATAATTCAGGTTCATATGGTAGCTTGACTCCTTAAGTCTCTCACAGAGGAGTCCATAATAAAGGCAATAAATGCTTTTGGATTTTTCTTGCTCTCCAAATGCAAATCATACCTCCCTTAAGGGATCTTACTTGAAGCATACTCACATGATCATTCACCAAATTCTCTTCACCATAAATGATCATAAAGCACTTATACTAGCTTAAAAAATCATCTTGACAAAAAATCCAAGAGGATTTCTTACCCCTCGTGAATGCCTCCATGCTTAGGACACCCAAGTTATCTATTATCTTGATGTCCACTTGAAGCTACACCCTGTAGAGCCACATGAGATTAGCTATTCATAAAGGCATACAACATCCCAGTCTAAGGACGTAGAAGCATCAAGATATCTTACATGCGATGGTGTCCCTTGCCACCAAGACATGCGTCCCATAAAATCCCCATTAGACACACAAGTCCAAGGTGGAATGGAAAATTCCTCCCTAAGACTGGACATTGATCATTCCTTCAAATTAGATGCCATGATCAAACCTCTAGGTCAAACAACATGAGATATTGATGTGGTATCACTTGTCTGGGTTGTTGGTACTTTGTACTTTCTCCCTCTCTTACATCTAAGCTATTACATGATTGACCAAGGTCACCATTAGCACAAGTGGTAGGGATAGTAAGCCAAGCGTAATTTTTTTTATGTTGGCATGAAGGGCTAATATGCTTCCATGGGCTAGCTTTAGGCTACTATCACGTGGCCTATTAAACGGTATGCGTGAGTCGCTCGTAGAGGCAGTGGGTGGCAGAGCTTGATCAGACACAGAGTCCACACGTCGGAGTGTGTGTGGCGAGTGTATCCGGCGTTCAAGGGTGAGGCGTCCGGGTCAGAGGGCAGTGGGGCTAGTGTGGGCAGGCAGGCCACACTAGCCCGACCACTATATAAGCTCGGCAGTGTGGGCAAGCAAGCCACTATATAAGCCCAACAGTGTGGATACCTGTCCACATTCCTCTATGGTTGGGTGGTGACGAGAGCTCTGAGCCCTTCTTTGCTATGGCATCGACGACCACGGTGATGTAACATTGGTATTAGAGCTGAGAATCATTCCTCTCTCTCATGTGGTCTCTCTCTCGTTTCTCTCGGCGGGGCAAACAAGCTTCTAAAAAGATAAGCCTTATCTTATTTTTATTTCTTTCAATTGTTCTATTTTTTTTCTGCGTCTCTCTAGAGGATAAGGTGGAGAAAATAGAGGTGCTATGAGTGTGTGCACCCGGCCGGAGAAGGCGCCTACTCACTGCAGCCACACTAGAGTTTTAAATTAACGTTGCTTGCAGCCATGACGCTGGTCCACGTTGGAGATGTCGTTTGCTTTGTGCGCTGCCACTAGAGAAAGAGAGAGAGATAAGTCTTCTTCTCTCGCCTCGTGCGCTGCCACCATTACTGCCATTTCGTTGTCGCGGTTGTGTTGGCCGCCGGTCCTACTGTTGTGGTTGTTCTGCCGTGCGGCGCTGCTCCATCGCTGTTGTGGGCTGGGCTATACGCACCCCGCGCTACTTCCTTGGCTAGGATGTATGCGCCCCCCACCTTTTATGCCATCACTATTGTGGCTGGGCTATACGTGCCCCCACGCTACTTCCTTCGTTGGGCTGTATGCGCGCCCCCCACCTTTTCTCCTTTGCGGGCTGTGTAGTAGACGACGAGAGAGACTGGACATTCCATCTAGCAAGCAAGACTGGTGTAGGCTCTTGAAGCCAAAGCAAGGCAGCCACCCAGGTTACCAGGGCAGCCAATCACCAAAAAGGGCAGCAGAGCTCTCCTTACAAGGGAGCGCACTTGTGTATAAGCACAACATTTAGCTGCGTTTGCAGAGTAAAATCTACCATACCTCACGAGCGCCACACATAAAAGATAAGGCTTTAGAACCTTAATAATTTTTTATTTTTGGGGAGGTTCCGAGGGAGTATAGCCTCACACATACTTTAAATGTGTGTGGGGTATAAGTGAGACACACACATGATGACATAAGTCATAGCACTCATAGTCATGTGTAGGCAATTTTGTGGTCATCTTAGCATAGATTTGCAAGTGTATGCACTTTAGTTGTCATCGATTGTTCATGTGTGCATAGTCACACATGATAGCATCATGGATTCAAAAGTAGGTGGAGTTCGGGAGCGCGGTGTAGCACCCTCCAAGTGACCATAATTATTGCATCGATGGGCGTGCTCGAAATAAGGCATTAGCAACCATCTATAGTGTTCATATCTTGGTTGCTACACATTCATGTGTAGCCATCCACCATCATCAACATGGGATCTTAGTGTTTTTACCTCTTGTACATGCCTATGGGCATCCAAGAGGATTCAAGTAAGCGAGGTCTTAATTTGGCACAGTCTAGAAATAGTTTACGGGCGATACAGCTCGTTCACAACATCCATAACAAGAATTGACACCTTTGAAGTGTGGTATGGGATTAGATATAGCTATTATCTCCAGTGTGTGTGTCCCAAGAATTCAAGATGATTGAAGCGAGTGTAACTTGACTTTTTTTTGGCTCTAGGTGTGCGCAATCACACAAGGCATGAGTTCTGACATTTTCTAGTTTGTGTGTGCAGAATCACACTTAAAGCTAGGCACACAAGGACGTTAGCTTCTATTGTTGGGTCAATGCATATCAATCCATTGCCCATTTTTGTCTTGCATTTTTGGGTCATGATGTTATAGCCTAGCCTGTTGAGGCTTAGTGAATGTTATAGCCTAGCCTGTTGAGGCTTAGTGAATGTTGCACTTAACAAAGTCAAGCCCTAACAATGCTCGTATGGTCCTAGATTCATGAGACGATCTCTTGGATTAGGATGTACTAAACAACCGCAGTGTTGTGCTGCTTAACAACTAAAGTATATTGTGCTTAGTCCGCAGAGATGTAAGCGCTTGTGCATGGTCCGTAGAGATCAACTGTTCTAAGTTTTATAGTATTCTTAGAGTGAGGTTTGTAGTGATCTTTGAGTTTGGAGTTTATCAAACACATAGGAATTTAGGGTGTTGATGATGTTCATTGTCTAATTGTTTAGTATGACTTGTAATAGAGTACGGAGTTACTCTACCCACCTTTGGAGTCATTGCTCCTTTGGAGTATGTCATTGCTCCTTTCGTTTGATAGGATGGGAGTGTCCTTGAGAGGTCTTGCTCTAAAAGCTACATTGTGGCTTGTTTTTATACTTACATTATTGTTTCACATTGGAGAGGTGTCCAGTGAGACCACACTTATAGAGGTGTGTTTGGATGGTGCTATTAACTTTAAGATATGACCATAGATAACCAATCAACATGTCCATAGAGACACGGTTCGCCGTAGAGACATATATATGTATTGCCAAGCAACCAAAGTGGTTGCAGGAGTAGACATGTGGATATGCATGTATCTACTCATGGGCTGGGAATGGTGCTCTTATTTGAAAAGATGCAGGGGAGAAGAGAGTTTGAGCTCTTGCAAGCACACACACACTCATACAAACCCTAGAAGAGAAATGATGTGGGTTGATGTAAATGGATGGATGAATGATGTGGTTTGATGTGTGAATGATGTGGGTTGATGTAAAAGGATGTATAGATGATGTGGTTTGATGTGTGAATGATGTAGATTAATGTGGATGGATGTATAGATGATGTGGTTTGATGTAGATTAATGTGGATGGATGTATAAATGATGTGGTTTGACGTGTGAATGATGTGGGTTAAAGGAAATGGATATATGGATGTGGATGTATAGATGTGGATATGGATGTGGATGTGGATGTATGGATGTAGATGTGGATGTGGATGTGGATGTATGAATGTGGATGTGGAAATGGATGTGTGACACACAAGGTGAGAGGCTGAAAATTCTTCTTCTTCTTCACACAACAAAAGAGGTCTACAAAGAAGATAAAGTGACTAACACACGTAATAGAGTATATACAAGTGGTCCATAATGTGAACATGCTAAGAGGAGTGGGTAGGTGTGGACTAGTCGGTGTAGTCCAACTGTAGAATCTTTGGCGAAGATATGTCGGTGCCAGCCACCAAACCCGCTAGTGATGTAAATGTCCAACGGTCATGCAAGTGCCTCATGAGTGGTGTCAACTCATGTTGAGCTTGACATCTCAACACTCATGTTGAGCTTGACATCTCAACACTCCCCCTCAAGCTCAACTCCACCTCATGAACTCCAAGCATATCTCGAAATTTGTGGAGCTTCTCAGCTCCGAAGGCCTTCGTGAAGATGTCAGCGACCTGATCCTGTGTGCTGACGTAGGCCAAGTCGATGTCACCTGCCAAAACTCTCTCCCTGATAAAGTGGTAATGTACCTCAATGTGTTTCGTCCGTGCATGGAAAACAGGGCTCCTGGCCAACTGTATACTGCTAAGATTATCACAATATATGACAACCTTTCTCTCTACATGAAACCCCAAGTAGCTTGTGTAACCAAGCTACCTCACACGTTGCCACCGCAGCTCCTCTATATACTCGATAAGGCAATTGTGGGCTGCTTCTTGCTACTCCATGTCACAGCATCACTCCCCAATGAAAACATAAATCTACTGGTAGATCTCGTGTCTGAGATGCTACCTGCCCAATCTGCATCTGTGTACCCATATAGATCCAATGCTACACCTACTGCATAAAATAATGCATAATCAACAGTGGCCCTCAAATATCGAAGTGTACGTCGCACACTGTCAAGATGTGGTTTGCGCGGAACCTACATAAAATGGCTCTCTAAGCCAACAGTGTAACTCAAATCTGGCCTGCTAATTGTGACATAGATCAAACTCCCACAATCTTCCTATACATAGTGGGATTCTCCAACACATAACCTGCATCCACACTAAGCTTGCCATTTTGATCTAATGGCACCGAGATTGACTTACAATCAGCCATCCCATACTTAGACAACATGTCCAATACATAATGTCCAATACATAATGTCTCTGTGAGACAGCCAAATACCCTCAGGCGTGCGAATGACCTCCATTCCCAAAAAGTAGCGCAGATCTCCCAAATTCTTCATCTCAAACTTCCTTTTGAGAAGACTTTTCACATGCTCAATCTCATCCAAGTTGTCAACCCCAACAATAAGATCATCATGACGATGATCACAATACCCTTATCACTCTTGTGCATATACAAAGAGTGAAAGAGTGATCTGCATTTGCCATATGAAAACCAATAGTGACAAGATACTCAGCAATCTTGTCATACAAATGCTTGTGGAGCTTGCTTCAACCCTTACAAAGCCTTACAAAGCTTACATACATACTCTGGGTGACCTATATCCTCAAAACCAGGTGTCTGATCCATGTACACTTCTTCTTGCAAGTCACATGCAAGAATGCATTTTTTTACATCCATCTAATGTAAAAACCAGCCTTTAGCTGCAACCACCGCAATCACAACTCTCACAATTGCTATCTTTGCAACCGGGGCAAATGTCTCCTCATAATCAATCCCATGTGTGCGCATATCCTTTGGCTACCAATCTAACCTTGTACCTGCTTATGCTACCATCACTGTTATATTTCACTTTATACACCCAAGTATAATCAATAGCTTTTTTGCCTTTAGGCAATGGCACCAAATCCCAAGTCTCATTTCTATATAATACATACATCTCCTCATCCATAGCTTTCTCATCACAACACACATTTCTATACAATGCATACATCTCCTCATCCATAGCTTTCTCACAACACACATTTCTAATAGCCTCATAAAAACATGCGGGTTCTACAACTTGCACAACTTTTGCCATATAAGCATAGTGATGTGCCACATAACCATCATAAGTCAACCTCTGCAAAGGGTTTTTGACTCTTCCAGATCTTTGTAACTTTGCATTCATGGCTTCTATAGCCTTCTTCACACTAGGTGTCCTCATTGCTAGAATCCCAAACTCCTCATCAAGGCTCTTCTCTGAGCCACTAGACTCTCCATGAACAAGAGAATGCCCTATAGAAATATTAGGCATACCAAGGGGCTCAACCACTTTCTCTTTACCTTTATGTGATGTACCAACTACATTTCTAGGACTGGTATTATGACGCAGCCTACCACTCCATGGCCTATCAATAGAACCACTCGATGAGGACTCTCCTGGTCCATTCAATGACTGTGATTGCTAACTTGCATTCTGTGCAACCACGTTTCCACTTACATCAGTCCCAACTACATTTCTAGGACTGGTATTATGACGCAGCCTACCACTCCATGGCCTATCAATAGAACCACTCGATGAGGACTCTCCTGGTCCATTCAATGACTGTGATTGCTAACTTGCATTCTGTGCAACCACGTTTCCACTTACATCAGTCCCAACAACATCTTTTTCAGCAGCATACCAGCCATCTTATCAAATACAACATCCCTGCTTACCCTCAATTCACGTGTAGCAGGATTATAACATCTATATTCCTTTTGCTCAAGGGAATACCCAATAAACACACATTTTTTTGCCTTTGTATCTAGCTTGGTACACAACTCATCTGGCACATGCACATATATGCAATACAGCCAAAAACTTTCAGGTGAGATAACTCAAGTTTCTTGCTTGTAAACTTCTCCTCTGGCTAACGTTACATCATGTATGGCTGCAGTAGGAGTCATGTTCATGATATAAACTGATGTAGACATAGCCTCAGTCCAATAGCTATGCGGCATATTCTTCTCTGCCATTAATGCCCGTGCTATCTCTACAATGTGTTTGTTTTTCTGCTCAACAACTCCATTTTACTGGGGAGTGTATCTACATGTAAATTATCTCCAAATGCCATTCTTTCGTAAGAATTCAAAGAACTCATTGGAGAAGTATTCTCCCCCTTCATCTAACCTTAGGCACTTCACATGCTTTCCTGTTTGTCTTTCAGCCATCACTCTGAAATTATGAAAATGAGTGAAAATTTCACTCTTCTCCTTCATGAAATACACCCACACTTTCCTTGTGTGGTCATCAATGAATGTTACGTAGTACCTGCTGCTGCTGCAGCCACCCATAGACATGGTCTTTGCAGGACCCCACCCATAGACATGGTCTTTGCAGGACCCCATACATTTGAATGCACAACATCTAGTACATTCATGCTCACATTTTTGTCATGTGGAAATACATGCTTTGTTTGCTTTCCAAATTGACATGCTTCACATACTTTCTACATATCTTCAACTTTAAACTTAGGCAACCCTGTCACAATTTCTTTAGTCTGCATAGACTTCATTCTTTGCACATTTACATGCTCAATTCTCTTATGCCAAATGTCTGTATCTACAACAACTCCTGAATCATTTGCAAACATTGCAGCACTCACTTCAGGCATATTTACATTCAATGTAAACATTCTGCCCACTCTATTGCCTTTTGCAACCAACCTGCACTTATCTTTAAAGTCTTCTACATAACAACCATCAGGGTTAAACCAAACCTGCAAACCCTGCTCAATTATCTGGCCAACAAAAACTAAATTCTTTGTAATGTTCAAAACATGAAGTACATCTGCAAGGTACTTCACCTTACCATCCTGCATAGACAATGGCACGCCAACATGGGCAATCGGATGAGTAGTGAACAAACAACCTCTCATTATCCTCATTATTTCTGCTAGAGGATGCATAGTTGTTTTGCTGCACTTTTCCATTTCGCATGTCACTCTACTTCTTATAGCAATCTGCTTGCACATTGTCCAGGCTTACCATAGTGAAAACAGCCTTGTGTATCATTATGCTGCCTTTGCCAATTACCACGACCTCTTTGACTCCCCTGGCTTTAAACTGGCCTCTTCCACCTGTGTGTTGTTATTGTGAATCTTGGGACTATTGCTGCTGCTCTACTGACCATAATTCTGATTACCTGTTCGGCCACCACCTTGGTCACGTTCACGACCTCTACCTCGTCCTCTACATGCACTTGTGTAGAAGGCCTGCTGCTCTGAACTGTTTTTGTTTTGTGAAGACTGTTGATCTTCACCCAAATTATTCTCTTCAATGATTATCATTGACACCAAATCTGTGAAGTTGGGAATGTTCTCCCGAGTTTGAATAGATGTCTTGAACGCCTTGTATTATGGCCCAAGACCACGTAGACACACTTCCACCTTATCATCATCATCAACACCAATTGATGCAAGGGATTCCACAATGCCCTTGATCTTCAAGGCATAATCATTCACATACATATTTTTTTTCTCCACACTATGAAGCTCATTCTTCAACTGAATCTTTTGTGCCTTGGTGTTAGTTTCATACAGCTTCACCAAGGTATCCCATGCCTCCTTAGGTGACTTGACATCTTGTATATGCCCAATCATAGTGTCCTGTATGTTGATAAAAAGCCAATACATGACTTTACTTGCTCCTTGATTCCAATCCTTAAATTCTTTTACATTTACAGCAGTTGGATTAATCTTCGGTATCTCTGGTGCCTCCTTATGTTCACCTTCAATGTAGTCCTAGTAACCTTTTCCCATTAGGAAATTTGTTAATCTAAACCCTCAAGCATGGAAGTTGTTCTTATCAAGCTTCTCTGCAACAATCTGGTTTATTCCATCATTTAACATCTTGTCAAGCTTCTCTGCAACAATCTGGTTTATTCCATCATTCAACATCTTGTCTGCAACACAAATTTACTAAAAATAGCACTCTTGTTTGAATTGCACAAACTGCTGTATTCTCTACAGTAGTATTATACTGCACCCAAACTGTCACAACCAGTGACCTCAATTTGCATACATACGCCCAATGGTAACTTTAAGACCTCTTTATAGTACACACAGTGTCTGCATAACAAATTGCCCTTCCTACAGTTCCAAAAATAGAGTTCTATAGAGAATCAAAACTTACCCACAATGCCCGTGAACGCCGACGAACTGAAAAATGGAGGTCCAGATACGCCCAAAACACGTTTTCGGCCCGAGCAATTATGTCCAACAAACGGAATAGTGGCCCTGTAGCTCTGCTCCCGCGAAGAAAGCTCCTCAATCGGAGTTCGTTTGCCGGGGCCTCCCGAAGAGCTCCCAACAAGTCCCAACAAGGGTGTAGTAGCCAACATAAAGGGGGAAGAGTAGATGAAGCTCTTAACCTTGTACCACTTCCTATGCTTCTCTTGCTTGCCACTCAGCCCTTAACATGAAACAGGATCTGATACCATGAAAAGATGCAGGGAAGAAAAGAGCTTGAGCTCTTGCAAGCACACACACACTCACTCAAACCCTAGAAGAGAACACACAAGGTGAGAGGCTGAAAATTCTTCTTCTTCTTCACACAACAAAAGAGGTCTACAAAGAAGATAGAGTGACTAACACACATAATAGACTATATACAAGCGGTCCATAATGTGAACACACTAAGAGGAGTGGGTAGCTGTAGACTAGTCGGCGTAATCCAGCTGTAGAATCTCTGGCGAAGATATGTCGGTGCCAGCTACCAAACCCTCTATTGATGTAAATGTCGAACGGTCATATAGGTGCCTCATGAGTGTCAGCTCATGTTGATCTTGACATCTCAACATTATTGGCACACATTGCTCTTGATTTTCTAGTACATTATACATCACATAGACACTGTCTATGTGGAAATCATCTTCGTTGCAAGATCTGTAAACTATTCTTGGAAGAACGCAAGAAATTTTAGAGAGAGAAAAGTGTAGGTTTCCTTGAACTATGTGTAAGATCAATTGAACTTTACCACATTATAGAACAATTTGTTAAAGACTTGTAACAATTGCACAAATTTGTTGAATTAAAGTCCATGTGGTTTCTAACCAAAACATCTTTGATGTCGTATAACATGTAAAGAAATTCCTTGAATGTCGGAGCACATTCATTATGAAGTTCTTGAGGATTTGAAAACTTCTGGCGTATACTAAAGGCATGATGTTATTCGATGCCTTAGTAGCAATTTGTGTTTTATTGACATCTTTCATAGTTGCAAGTGGCAACTATGGTTTGGTGTTCAAGATGAAACATAAGTGTTGCATGTTTCCTTGGTCATAGTACTTAAGGAAAATGTGTGCTGTATCCTGCTTTCCTTATCATAGTACTTAGGTTAGGGATGTTACAGACGTAGATGACCATGTGGTCTACACATAGACACTTGTTTACAACTTTCTGAACCGTTTTTGCTGACAAAAACTCTTCTTGAAGGGAAAAGTAAAAAGGTCAACATTTGACCAACTAATAGGATGTGAAAACATTTGAGTTTGAAAGGCTCTTTATCAAACTCTACAAAATATATGGCCTACCTATAGATATAGTGTTGAATAGAGATAGAAAGTTTGATAGTCATCTTTGAAGGAAATCTTCAAAGGTTGAATATCACTTTAAGTAAGAGTGTGGTCAACCATTCGTAGATTGATGGTGGTCAAACTAGAAACCCAACGAGGTTCTAGAGCATATGCTTGTGCATAGATAACTTTGGAGAGGAGTACCTCTCACCTTTGAAATGTGTTTTTTTGTTGTTCATGTGGCTAGATTTGCTCCATTTACGTTGTTTTATATATGGACTTTAGTCTAGATCTTCTATGGCCGTAGAGCTATGCAAGGAAAAGAGTCAACAAGTTGGTAGCATAGAGTGGTAGGGTAGTCTACAAATATTTAGTAGCATAGTCTACGGTTGGTAGCGTAGTCTACAAACTTGAGTTCCGGAGAGATCTCAAGTACATCTAACTTTTGTGTTAGTGGCATGTAAAAACCAAGGCACATAGTTTACCTTAAAGTTATAGTTGAGAGATTGGAACAAGAGGTTTACTGTGTATCGATAAACACTTATTAAGTGAAAGAATAAACTAGAAAAGCTCTCAAGTGAGATCAACTATATATGCTTACCAACAACTTTTCCTAAATTGTTTTCGCAAATGAAAACTTTTTAGAAGGGGGGCAGTAATGTCACGTAGCCTGTAACGACATGTGTGAGTCGCATGTAGCGGTGGGCACAGCTTGATTGGACACGGAGTCCACATGCAAGAGCATGTGTGGTGCCCGGGTTTGAGGATAGTGGGCGGTCGGGGGCTAGTATGGGTAGGCAGGCCATTATATAAGCCCGGTAATGTGGACACTTATCCATATTCCTCTATGGTTGAGTGGTGACTAGAGCTCGGAGCTCTCCTTGGCTATGGCGACGACTACAGTGATGTAACAACTGCTCTCTTTTGAGCCACATAGATGGATGCATCTTCATTTGAGAGTTGATGGAAATCAAATGGTGTAACCAACATAGGTCAACAATATCATATGTAAAATTGGGTAGCAAAATATTCCCTATTTTCTCTTTGATCTGCTAATAAGATGGCTAAGGGATTCATGATTGATGTAGGTATGTTGCTTCCATGATGGTATACGATAAGGCTAATTGTCAAAATGTCCGGGTAACATATTGGACCATGTAATGTCTAGAGTGAGCTACAAGTGAGATTACCATGAAAGAAAACTTGAAATGGCCATCAAACACTGGTCCGAAGCCCAATTAGGGATGCAACTATCAATAATGCCTAGCTTTACCAAGGTAGTGTTGTGGGAGCATGCAACTATCACTAATGCATAACTTTGACCACACAAGTGACCCATCTTCTATGGTCATCTTCTATGGTCATCTCACTTTCGAAGCTTTAATAAAGGGGTGTAATGTGGTGTTTTCGTTTGCGAGCTTTTGACAAGAAATGGTCACACACACACACACACACACACACACACACACACACACACACAAGTCACCATTACATGCAAAAAAATATCTATTGCAAAATTTCATGATTAAAACTTAAAAAATAGGCTTAAATATAATAAAAATGATTATAAACACGAGTATCAAGAGCACTTAGAAGCCAGCACTAGCGGTTGGTTTTGAGGGCTTCTATTTTTCAAGTGTATTTTTATAAGCATTTTTTGAAGTGTAGAATTCTACACTTTTGACATCATAAATGGACTCAAAAGGCCCAAATACAGTAAAAATGACTATAAACTTGGGTACCATTCGATGAGTTTTATGAATTTTAAATATTGAAAAAAAAAGTATGGAAAGCCCTCACAAGCTAGCGAATGAAGTCTGGGAAGCCCTCAGAAACCATGCGTTGGCTTTTGAGGGCTCCAGACTTTTCTTTTAATATTTAAAATTCATAAAACTCATCAAAAGATATCTAAGCGTAGAGTCATTTTTACCATATTTGGGTCTTTTGAGTTCATTTTCGATGTCAAAAGTTTGAAATTATGCACTTGAAAAAATGTTGGTAATATAATGATGATGACTTATATGTATATGTGTGTTTATGATTTTTTCTTCAAAAAAAGGGTCTGAGGGCTTTTCAAACCTTGTTTCTTGAATATTTGAGATCATGAAACTTATCAAAACATACTGCCCATTTGTTATGTCAAAAGTCTAAAATTATTCACTAGAAAAAAAAATATAATGGTGATGTGTGTATGTGTGTGTGTTTGTGTGATGAGACAAGCTAGTCTTAGTGTAGACAAGGTGGGGATGGGATATTGTGGGCCTCAAACATCTTTTTGAGGGCCCTGGGCATCTTTTTGAGCAACATGCATCATGGTGTGAGAGAGAGAGAGAGAGATGAGAGAGAAGAGAGATAGGGGAGGAGAGAGAATAATCGATTATAAACTCCACCATAATGTAGTGACAATGTCTTGAAAAAAAAACTATAAATTCAAAAGCTCGTGAGATATTCTTGGAAGCTCGCAAAAAAAAACATCCCGTGGTGTTTGGAGTTTTCTTAATAGGCCCCTTACCCTACTAAGTGTGTTTCCCACAGTAGTATTAAATGGTAAACTATTGTGAAGTTGGCAAAGCTTGGCCAAGTTTAGAGGTTAGTGTTTTTGTGCCGAGTTAGATTCAAGGGAGGGTTTAGGAGGTAACACGAGTCGGGTTGGCTTGGTAGACGAGTAGCCGCCTTTCGTCACATCAAGACCTCAATGTTCGAGAAATATATTTGATTGAGCCTGATTGAAAACCTTCTCATTGTAATTTGAAGAGAAAATTGACCATTTTGAAAAGGTATTTCTCTATAAATTTTGCAAAATACACAACTAAAACTTAACAATTTTAAAGAGGATTCTTCTCCTTGTCCCACAAATTTGAGCAAGCTTTGCACAAATTTGAACGAGTTCTAAGCCGAACCCTACATCAGGTGCTGTTACTGTCCTGTAAGTGTGTGTCATGTAAACTGTCCATGATGTGTAAAGGCCTTGCCCCTGTGTCCAGCCATGGCTTAGGAGGGTGCGCACTTTTGGCATGTAGGAATTACGCAACCAGTTGCAGAGCTCAAGCATGGAGACGGTTGTCACCATGGACGTAGATTCACTCGACCTATCTGCCTTGTCGACGGACGCGTCCCAATTCTTTTCAACTCCAGGTTTTACTGCTCTCTCTCATGTTCTTGTATCACGTGTTCCAACAAACAAGAGAAAAAAAATTAAACGATTTTACATTTTTCTCAGGTGTCCCTTCAGATGCAGCTACCGAGCAATTTCTCAATCGGTATCCACTTCCCGTTCTATTCAGGTTAGGCACCCCCCCCCCTCCTCCTGACTCTCCCGAGAGAGAGAGAACAACATACACATACAGAGAGAGAGAGAGAGAGAGAGAGAGAGAGAGAGAGAGAAGAAGGAATGCGTCCTAGAGGAAGGGATCCATACCACTCTTCGTATGCCATGTAGAATGCACCTCCACATACTTTTGTTTTTTGTTTTTTCGAGGCTTTGTGCAATAGCCACTCAGGCTATGGGCTACTTTACTTATTGTTTACAAAAGAAGGTGTAACCTGTAGTGGGTTGGTAAGGCGGTTGACTTCCAGCATGATGGGGCGGGTTCAACCCCTGCCTTCTACATCGGTGGACTGGTAGTAGTATATATATCATAGTACAATATAACATAGTATAATATAATGAGGCTCACAAAAAAAAGATGAAGAAATAGGATAAAGTAAAAGGAGTGCCATTGTTGGTTGTTTTTGACCTTTCTTGGAAATTATTTTTGCCAGTGCTCTAGAGGCAGGAGAGGAGCTAGAGAGCTTGATGATTTCTACCTTGGAGAAAGTATTCAACACACAATTTGGTGCTGTTGCACTTCTTCAGTCTCTGGTAAATATGTGACAGACTTACAAAGAAGAAATTTTCAAGGTATTTAGGTGGTGGTAACCTTAGAGTAAAATCCAAGCAAACTCTAGTTATTATGGCAATTGTTGATGCCCCAAAAGAAACATATATGTATTATGTACGCATGTACTGTGCACACACACACCCACACACCCACACACCCACATGAATATTTCTAGGGTTTTCTGGTGTAATTGGGGCTGGCCGACTTGTGGAATGCACACATACTTGCTGATTGACTGCATCTAGAGCCACATATGTGCTGGTCGACTGCATCTCAAGCCTCATCTCTAGTTGAGTTCTTGTATGGTTGTTTTCTCTCGTGGTTGGCTGCTATAGGGCTGGTGGTCTACGTACATGCTATTTTAGACTGCACAAATCTGGTTGCTTGCAGGCATCATACACACGTGTGTGCATTCACACAGGCATGCGTGAGTGCACACGCATGCCTACATTACTTACATACATTCATACATGCATACATCGTTCACATTACATACAATGTACAACATCAAATGCTAACACATACCGACATTACTTACATTCATTCATACATGTATACATCATTGACATTACATACAATGTACATACGTGTAGTATGTGTATTTATGTTCCTTTTAGCTCTCAAAGGCTGCCATAATGTAGAGTATTGGGAGTCCCATAACAATAGATGGGTAAAGAATTGACAATGTAGATTGCAATTTATTAGTTATAGTAGATTGCAATTATTTTTGAGATAATTATAACAACAGAAGGACAAAGAATTGATAGTCTAGATTGCAATCTACCATAATTTAGATCACAATTATTATTCAGAGGCCCATAAAACAACACAAGGATAAAGAATTGATAAAAGGTAAAATCAAACATTTTTGAAGCTGGCTGCCTTGTAAGTATCAATATTCAAGTCTTTTTCAATTTCTGTTGAAGCTTATGTTTCAAAAAAAACCGCGATGGTTGCAGCCATATGCGGGATCTGGACTAGAAGCAAGTTCGCCTTCAACCAGGCGAATGACATGCCTTGGTGTAAGCAAGCTACATGTTTTATTATAACTGGTTAATGTATATTAGCTCTTGTTAATGCAAATGAAAGCTGTTTGCTTTTATTGTGTTTAATCTGCTCAATGCTGTGCAACAAAGCTTATCCTGGCCTCTCATATCATGTTGAATCGTCGAGGGATCCCATAATGATTGTATCTTGATAAACCCGTTTTCGATCAATTTAAGGACTTGATCTCAGTTAAGGCTCATCCTGGGGGCCATATTCTCTGGTTGTCTTCACGTTTTATGGATGTATCTGTGTGATGTGTAGTTCGTGGCATTGTAGTGTCCCTTGAAACTATGTCGTAAGGTGTGTCCAGAGAGGCCATTTGAAGCAATGCATCTTGTTGCTCTGGCATGGCTTCTTTATGTGAAATCAAGTGCATGGCTAAGGACAAAGCCAGACATTGTAATGGATGCCTATCCTAGCCTAGAGACAATATTGTCTCATTTACAAGGTTTGAACTTGTCTATCAGCCTACAATGATAAGAGACATGCATAGCAGGACGTGTGGCTGTTGCACAAATCACATCTCAAAAAGATGTTATATTTGATATGATGGGATGCACATGGCAGATATATATGGGTCCTGTTGCACAGGCAGCCCCAAGATGTATACATGGCAGTATGCTAACCCCACACACCCCCTCTCTTTTTCTCCTCTTTTTTCCTCTTTGGGATCCTTGGGATCCTTGGGATCCTTGGGAAATGAGCTTACTCAAAGATCTATCTAGAAAGGATTCAAAATCTTAGGACGTGTGTTTTCTCCTTACAAGAGAGATGTTAGGACCACGTATGTGAGATCCCTCTTAGGGTTGTGATAACTCATATTGAACTTTAGGTCAATGATGGCGATAGTGACTCACCTCCTAGTCTTATATTTTGATTTGGAACCACCCCCGAGCCTGATGTCCATATTGTTGTGAGTAAGCTCCGCCTAGACAGGACACCCCAGCGTCCCATACCACCAAGTTGCTTGGCCGCCTAGAGCTACTCCCGGGTCTCGGGTCCAACATGCCTAATAGACATGTGTGTAGACTTAGAATGTATGCTCTTATGTGTGTGTGTGTGTGCGCGTGGGGGTGGTGTGTGCGTGGGAGCATATATTGATACCAAGTTCTACACCCACTATTGGACACTGATGACTTTAGTGGGTATGTTGTAGTATGAAACTCGCCGCAGTTGCATAACAAACTATTCACTGCTAATCACACTTAGCCAACTTTGATCATTGCTGAATTTTGAAGCAAAGCACTCAGAATTTTCAGCAATCACTTGTGAGAGAGATAGAAGAATGGAAGAGAGAAAGCCGACATAGCACAGACCCGGAACGGCCGGGCCCCTTCACAGGAATATAGATTATTCCTCCAAAATTTTTACAGGTTGATTAAATTCAGCATGGTATCACCATCAAACAAATGATTTGGAATCTCATAAGTTGTACATGATGGCTTACCATACATGCACAAGAGTTGGAGAAACTCACCCGTCTGTGTGCCACCCCAGCGGCCTTCCAATGGGTCACACAACCGGTTGTCTTCTCTTGTGTTTTGGATGCACACAAGAGTGTAGTCCTTCGAAGAAGAATTTAGCTAGCTTTTCTTCAAGGGCTTTGAAACACTTTCTCACATACACTTGGGCAACACATCCGCCACGAATTGATGGTTTTCTTTTGCAAAAGAATCTCCACACTTGATAGAGTAGCTTTAGCCTCCTTGTCTTCTTGCTCTCAAGCTCTAAGTGTTTTTTCTCTCTCTCACAACTTTTTTCTCTCTCACACAAAATGATTCTGAAGTTCTTGCCTCTCCTCTCACATGTGTATAATGAGGATAGCTAGCCTCTTTTTATAGTGAAGTTCTTTTCCCGTTTTCAAAAATAGAAAGAGATGGTTTCTAAAGTCCCTTTTGAAAATAGAAAGAGATGGAATTAATGAGTGTGCACAAGAAACTTTCTTAATGGTTCTCTCCACAAAATAGAAAGAGATGGTCTAATCTTCTTTTTTAAAAATAGAAAGTCATGGTTCTTCATAAGTAACTTTTCCCCTTCAAGAAATAGAAAGAGATGCTGATAACTAAACTTCTAAAATGAGTTTGCATGTTCAGTTGAAGGGAAAGTTATTGAGCTGGCATGGGCGAGCAGATTCGTCACCATGACATCATTTTTTTTTTGGGGGGGGGGGAGGGGAGGGGAGGGGAGCTTTGGGGATTTTCAACCGTTCTAATTCTGATTCCAACCTATGTTTTCCCAAAAGATCAAGGGAAAGTTCTTAAATCAGATTTCGATGTCTAATGACACTTCCCCACCTAGGGATGGAAGTATGTCCATGACCAATCATACTTCCCCGCTTAGGGATGGAAGCATGTCCATTCATGGGTTCCTCCGGAATAAGAAATCATGTCTAATCATGAAGCGTGCTGTGCTAGGTCAGACAACATGTCCGAGTTATATTTATCTTCAAGATTCTTGATACAAGATTTGATGTACATGGTTAGGGTTTCTCACAAACACAGGTGGGTGACATACCTCCCCACTATATTGAAGTTGTCCTCAACGAAAAGGCATCCAGATAAGGGTTGAATACCTCTGGATAATCTTCAAGGTCTTCTGGATCCATCCACTGAGCATCCAAGGGTGGATAGTTCTTGAACTTTACCAGGAATTTCTTGATAAGCTTTCCTTTGGGTCCTTTCCTTTCCTTATGATAGACAATTTGTTCAGGTTGTTGTAATACCTCTATAGTCTGCTCATGTACTTCAGGTGGATCTTCCATGCCTGGAGAAGTAGGCACCTCTCCATGATATAGCTTTAATAAACTTACATGAAAAGAATTATGAATTTGCCAATGCGAGGTTAATTCAAGTCGAACAGTTACATCATTAATCATTTGTTTGATTTTGAATGGTCCATAGTACCTGTTTGGGAGTTTAATAAATTGTCTCTCTTTCCCTTTCTTCTTCTTCAAGCGTGCCTTCTCAAACTTGAGAAGCACCCACTGACCTTCTTTATAATGAGTGTGTCTTCTATGTTTGTTGGCAGCGTTCTTCGTTTTGGCTTGAGATCTCTCTATGGCATGGTGTACTTGTGTCATGTGCATCACAGATGCCATGGACATTTCTAGGGCTAGATCCAGAAGAGGCAAGCAGATAAAGACTAGGAACCAGACAGAGTCAGACTGTGGAGCACAAGATGCAGTAGTGGACAGGTTGGACTTGGAGAAGCACCAGGGAGCAGTCGGCTGAGGACAGGAAGCTGTCGGCTGAACCAGGAAGCAAGGCGCATGAAGGCAAGACAAGAATAACCAGTCGGCTGATATAAATGGCATTTAACTCATTTATAACTGGCCGACCAGCAGTCGGCCAGTTTCCAGCAGTCCTAGAAGTCCAAGAGCAAGTATAAAAGGCCAAGGGTGTTCCTCATTTTAGTCATTCACTCCCACTAGGGGTGTGAGTCACTAGGGGTCCCATAGGGGACAGAATTTAGGGTTAGGAACCTTTTTATGAAGGCAGCCCATGGCTGCAAAGATCTGTACCTTTTTTGTACATAGTATATACTGAAATTCCAGCACTTCTCACTCTCTCTCTCTACTCTCTCTCTACCTGCGTTTTTGCATCATGGTGCGTTTTCGCATCAAAAGGTCTTCAAGAGTGTTTAGGGCTGAAAGAAGACTACCCAGAGCTTCCGCACGTTACATTGGTATCAGAGCATCAGGCTCAGCAAAGCTAAACACTGATTCAGTCCCAGATGAAGGTGTACAGGTCCAAGGTACAGGAAAGTACACGGATTCGAAGCCCAAGGCGGGAACACAGATCGGGAAGAACTCCCAGGAGGTTTGTTGGTGGTGTTCCACAGTGCCAGATGGGGATGGCAGTTCCGTGAGCCAGATGGGTTCTAAGGGAACGGTCCCAAGGGAGGTTGATCCTCCAAGGGTGATGTGAGAGTGCCAGACTCACTTCCAGGAACGAAGACCAAGACGGTGTTCAGAGTCAGGGCAGGAATGGATGGTGGACTAGAGGAAGACCAGATGCATAGATCTTCATCAGAGACAGAGTGGTTTGGAGAACAGACCGGAGTTTCAGAGAAAAAGGTTTGCCAGGGATGGATGATGACAGAGGGACTTCGGAACAGGATTGGGATGATGACAGTCATCCAAGAGCAGGTTGGATTCCCGTCATCAAGTTTAGCAGAGGGGGATGTCATGTGCATCACAGATGCCATGGACATTTCTAGGGCTAGATCCAGAAGAGGCAAGCAGATAAAGACTAGGAACCAGACAGAGTCAGACTGTGGAGCACAAGATGCAGTAGTGGACAGGTTGGACTTGGAGAAGCACCAGGGAGCAGTCGGCTGAGGACAGGAAGCTGTCGGCTGAACCAGGAAGCAAGGCGCATGAAGGCAAGACAAGAATAACCAGTCGGCTGATATAAATGGCATTTAACTCATTTATAACTGGCCGACCAGCAGTCGGCCAGTTTCCAGCAGTCCTAGAAGTCCAAGAGCAAGTATAAAAGGCCAAGGGTGTTCCTCATTTTAGTCATTCACTCCCACTAGGGGTGTGAGTCACTAGGGGTCCCATAGGGGATAGAATTTAGGGTTAGGAACCTTTTTATGAAGGCAGCCCATGGCTGCAAAGATCTTTTTTTTTTTTGTACATAGTATATACTGAAATTCCAGCACTTCTCACTCTCTCTCTCTACTCTCTCTCTACCTGCGTTTTTGCATCATGGTGCGTTTTCGCATCAAAAGGTCTTCAAGAGTGTTTAGGGCTGAAAGAAGACTACCCAGAGCTTCCGCGCGTTACAACTTGAGTGAGCATCTGGTCCATGTCTTCAATAAACTTATTAGCTGCAAGGATCTTCTCTTTGGTTTGCATTATGGGCAACAAATGCGGCCGTCCATAGACTACTTCGAATGGCACTTTTCTTGTAGAAGAATGTACAGTGTTGTTATATGCAAATTCAACAAGCGGCAAATACTTTTCCCAAGTTGCCTTCTTTTCAGTACAAAAGCATTTCAAAAGATCTAAAATCTATAAGTTGATATTGTCACTTTGCTCATCTGTTTGGGGATGATAAGAAGAAGAAAATTGAGCTTAGTGCCTAAATTCTCAAAGAGGGCTCTCTAGAACAAGCTAGTAGTCCTTGGATCTCTATCTCCCACTATGGTCTTCGGAAGTCCATGAGGTTTGAAAATTTGGGCCAAATATGTAGTAGCCATCTGTGGAGTCCCCACTGTCTTCTTCACTGGAACAAAGTGAGCCATTTTATTGAATCTATCCACAATTGTCCAGATGGCATCATTCGCCTTTGGAGTCTTCGGCAATCCTATGATGAAGTCCATGGCAATGGCATCATTCCCCTTTGGAGTCTTCAGCAATCCTATGATGAAGTCCATGGCAATACTTTTCCATGGTTTTTTTTGGACTAGGCAAAGGCTATAATAAGCCTTGTGACCTGCCTTGATCAAACTTTATCTTTTGGCATGTGATGCATTCACGAACCAATGCCTCAATGTCCTTCCTTATAGAAGGCCAATAGAAATATCTTTCTAATATCTGTATGGTAGGACGAATACCCCTATGTCCAGCAGAAGGAGGTGCATGGCATTCCTCCATGACCCTTTGCCTTAATTCCTTCACTATGTAAAGCTGATCCTTCATTATTAAGAAACCTTCCCTTATTGAGAAAGGTGTCTTAATGTTTCCTTGCTGTGTAAACAGTGCCATACCTGGTAAAATCTGCATCTGTAGCATATAAATCACGCATTACTGTGAAGTCGGTGTGGTATCCGATAGTGATGGCACCAACTTCAGGTCTTCTAGACAAAGCATCAGCCATCAAGTTGTCTTTGCCCTTCAAGCCCTCTATTGTGAAGTGAAACATGGACAAGAAGTTTGCCCATCTCATCTGCATAGGTGGCATCTTCTCCTGGGTAAGAAAGTACTTCAAACTTTGGTGATCAGTCTTGACCACAAAAGTAGTGCCCAAGAGATAATGCTTCCAGATGGTCAAGGCATGGACCACTGCAAGTGATTCCTTTTGATAGGTGGAGTAGTTCTTCTCACCTTAATGTAACTTTCGGCTTTCATAGGCAACCGGTCTTCCTTTTTGCATCAAAACAACACCTATGCCTACATTTGAAGCATCATAATGTACCACAAAATCTTTGTTTAAATCTGGTAGATGCAAAACAATATGTTTGCTGGCTTCTTCTTTCAGGCTTTTGAAGGTTGCCTCCTCTCTCTGAGTCCAGCTAAAAACAGCTCTCTTCTTGCACAAGTCATGCAAAGGTGTAGCAATGTGTGCAAAATAGCGCACATACTGCTGATAGTATGAGCAAAGTCCAAGGAAGCTTCTCACTTCATGGACATCCGTCGGAGTTAGCCACTCCACAATGGCCTTGACTTTGGCCGGATCCATCATTCGGTTGAAGGTAGCCGGTGCATTGGTCAGACCAAAGGGCATGACTGAAACCAGACGGGAACCCGGAGCGATGGACAGACACTTCAGATGTCAAACATAGATGTGAAAATGCAGCGGAAATGATCATAAGCAATACTAAAAGGAACACAACACTGAGCCGGAACGGCCGGCCACCCGTAGGAACTTCTTTATTGATTGCGAAGCTTTACTAAATACCAAGGTGCGGGTGTGAACAACACCAGATCTTTCCACAAACTTCCTCAGCAAACACTTGCACAGGAATCAAAACACAATCTTGTGTCTCCAAAAACAGTCCCTGATTTGGCCCAGCTGCTGTACCACTGTACAACCTGAGCAAAAAGGGAGAGAAGTCCTTGGCCACTGTACCACTGTATGGCCTGCCACAGTACTTTGATAAGTCCACGCCTCGCAAGATCTGTGCAAAGGTAGTTCAAAAACAGCCCTCAAAACTGTCCGGAACAAGACAGAGAATAGCTGCCTACTGCCCACTGTATGTCCGGTGCAAGGGAAAGAGAGAGATAATCTGCCTGCTGCCCCAGCAATCTGACCAGTCAGCTCCCCTTCTGTACGGCCAGCAAACTGGCAAGAAAGAGGAGAAAAGTTGGCGCCTGCTGAAGACCGAGTGAAGAGGAGAACAAACAGGACCTATATGGCCAGCGCAAAAGAGGAGGGAACAGGCTGCCCCACTGCTGCTCCTGTACGGCCGCGAAAGACACAGGAAAAACCAACCCGTCTGCCTTTGCCTAGAAGAGAAGTGCCTGCTGCCTTCTGTACAGACAGCGCTAAGGAGCCAAGGAGAAGGAGAGGGAGAGAATTCTTGTCCACTGCTGCCCGCCTACTCCCCTGCTGTACGGCCAGCGCAAAAGAAGAGGGAACAGGCTGCCCCACTGCTGCACCTGTACGGCCGCGAAAGAGAGGAAAAACCAGCCAGTCAGCCTTCGCCTAGAAGAGAAGCGCCTGCTGCCTTCTGTACGGACAGCACTAAGGAGTCAAGCAGAGGGAGAGAACACTTCTCCACTGTTGCCCGCCTACTCCCCTATCATCATGCACATACTTGTTCTTTTTTTATAGATCCAGCCCTCCCCTCTATATCCAGCCCATGCTTGCTTTTCCACTTGTTAAAAGTGGCAGGCCCTCCAAAAATACCATAAACCTCTCTTGTTGGGAGAGAAAAGGGGCGCCCACTTAAAAGTGTTCACACATGGTTAAAAAAATTTAGGTCCACCTCATATATAAGCTCCTTGTTCAAATCCCCATATGTCCACCCACTTATAAATAAGTGTGAACAAAAATCCTTATAAACCATATAAGTGAGTAAAATCCTATAAACTCATGTCTTGTAAACCGCCTTCATGTAGAAATATGCCAGATAAGCCTTCACACACGTTCTGTGACAAAACTTGGCTTTACATAGGTGTTTTCCATCCTGTGGCTTTGCTGCTCCTGTGGAAAAATCCCCGTTCACACCTTGGTTCTACCTAGTGTATAAAACACTGGTCGAGACGGGTGAGGGACCAAATGGTGACATCCCCTCCGTCTTATAAAGCAGTTGTCCGCAACTGTATAAACCTGATACCATTGAGATATCCTTCAAGAATAGCAGATCCAATACCCATTAGTTGTATAAGTACAACATTAAAGCCATAATCCCATATCCACGATCCAAAGTCAGATACGGGCACAAGAGCCAACCGTATCAAGAAACTGTATCCTTATCCTGAGTCAATAACTCTGAGAATAACCAGACACAGGCACAAGAGCCAACTGTGTCCCAAATATCCATAAATCCATAAGCCGCTTTTCTGAATGTTCAAGGATGTTGAATCCTTCCCAAAACATAAGTACGAAATGAGCACCAAGGTTGCTAGTCATGTGCTGTCATGTCAGGCTCCATAAGCCATACATTTTTTCGTCATGTCAAGCCTTAGAAGTCACACATGTTTTGTCATGTCAAACCTCACAAGCCACGCATGCTCTGCCATGTCAAACTTCACAAGCCACACATGTTACCATGTCAAGCCTCAGAAGTCATACATGCTCTGCCATGTCAAACCTGACAAGCCATACATGTTACTATGTCAAGCTTCAGAAGTCATACATGCTCTGCCATGTCAAACCTCGCAAGCCATACATGTTACCATGTCAAGCCTCAGAAGTCATACATGCTCTGCAATGTCAAACCTCACAAGCCACACATGTTACCATGTCAAGCCTCACAAGTCATACATGCTCTACCATGTCAAACCTCACAAGCCACACATGTTACCATGTCATGCTCTGCCATGTCAAACCTCACAAGCCATACATGTTACCATGTCAAGCCTCAGAAGTCATACATGCTCTCTTGCCATGTCAGTGAGCTCACACCAGAGTCCTTCCTGGGGATCCATCCACATACATGCAAAAGGAATGTGCCATGGTATGATTGATGTGAGAAATCCTTCTCCGCAAAGTTGCCACAATAAGCACATGTTCATACAAGCCAGGGAAGCTCAACTGGCACGCTGTGGTCCAGGGCAGCCTTGCATATCTTCGACCAACCATACGAGCGTAGAATACTTGCTATGTTGCTTTCAAAACAACTCACATACTAGAATTAGCCAAACCATGATATTGATAAATAATTCATAATCTTGTAACCGCATATGCGACATATTCTAGCATCCCATACCACTAGAATACCCTCCATATGAGATCCTTGTGTAGGCGACAGTTCTAGCATCCCATACTGCTAGGAGCCTCAGTACTTAACCAAAAAGGGAGCATGATCATCGGAGGATCCCAAAAAGTATGGCTCAAGCTATGCCAAAAACTATCCTCATGTACAAAAAGTTACTCCACGAAATTTTTTTTTCTCGATAATAGATGATCTTAGAGCTCCTGAGACTTGGCTGCATACTCGTCCTCTGAATCACTCAAAATGATCAATTTTGCACAGTGATGTGACTCATGGCCACGGAGGCCACAATATCCACAAGTAGGAGAAAATGGTAATGGCTTTTGGGTTTCCTGTAAACTGTGGGGACCACGAATCTGATCAAGTTGGAAGCCAACACTGTTTTTAACTCTGCGCGTTGGTTTTGTTCTCTTTCGAGGAACTTCCTCAAAGCCCGGAGGAAGATCAAGAGTCCTCTCCAAATCCTCGTGTGCTGTTTGTCAAGAGTCTCATGAAGTATAATAGTCATCTGCTCAAGAAGCTTGTCTGGATTAATACTCAACAAAGCTGACTTGTCCATGATAGAGAAGCTATCGAACCCGGATTCGACCAAGATCTTTTCCTTCCCAAGAGTTGTTGTCAAGTCTACTTTGCTAGAAAGGTTGAGCTCTGATACCAATGAAACCGGACGGGAACCCAGAGCGACGGACAGACACTTCAGATGTCAAACATAGATGTGAAAATGCAGCGGAAATGATCATAAACAATACTAAAAGGACACAACACTGAGCGGCCACCCGTAGGAACTTCTTTATTGATTGCGAAGCTTTACAAAATACCAAGGTGTGGGTGTGAACAACACCAGATCTTTCCACTAACTTCCTCAGCAAACACTTGCACAGGAATCAAAACACAATCTTGTGTCTCCAAAAACAGTCCCTGATTTGGCCCAGCTGCTGTACCACTATACAACCTGAGCAAAAAGGGAGAGAAGTCCTTCCTGGCCATTGTACCACTGTATGGCGTGCCACAGTACTTTGATAAGTCCACGATCCACGAAGATCCTCGCAAGATCTGTGCAAAGGTAGTTCAAAAACAGCCCTCAAAACTGTCTGGAACAAGAGAGAGAATAGCTGCCTACTGCCCACTGTATGCATAGTTGCAAGCATTCTTTGCATTCGTGCATTCGCATTCGAGAATGCCGAGTTTGCAAAAGAATGCATTGAGGGTGGATGCATTCGCATTCGTGGCAGGTTAAAAAAATAATTTTTTTGGGCATAAATAGAATGTTCAAAGTCAATGCTTGAAAACACAATGAAAAACTTGAAAGCTTGAAACTTAAAAGATGTTAGAATTTAGAACTTAAGACTCAAGACTCAAGAGTGCTGGAAATGTACTCAATACTCATATTATCGCATAAAGAGTGAAGTACATAAGTCAGAGTACTAGACTGTAGTCCCAAGGCAAAGAGCCCAACACACTAAAAGTGAAGTGTGCTCACACGGGGAAAAAACCCTTGTCCAGCCAAGGTAAAAAGTGCCCGTGTGTGAGAGGTCATGTACATGGTGAATCGTGATCATTCATCATCTTCCTCTTCAGAGGAAGAAGATGAAGTAGCATCCTCATCTGTCTCAACAATATCAGCTTCAGCCTGCTCAGTACCAACTGCATGCATGTCCTCTTCTTCCTCATCCTCCATAGACTCACGAGCCTCTTGTGAAGAAAGAAGTCTCTCATCATCTTTCTCCTTGTTGATCATTTCCAAAGTTACCTCCACTTTCTCATACCCTCTTGCCTTGATTTTGGAAACAAGTCGAAGGTTGGTATGTATGTATACCAATTTCTCAGTGTTTGAAGGTTTCAACTTGTTCCTCTTTTTGGTATGAATGAGTGAGAAAGTGCTCCAATTTCTCTCACATGGGGAAGATGTAGTTCCTTGAGAAAGCACTCGAATGGCAAGTTGTTGCAATTTAGGGGTGCTTGCACCAAAAGACTCCCACCACTTTACCCCTTCATGCATTCTACTTTCATCTAGAGCAAGTGGGCGAGAAAAAGTACCTTTCAATGACCTATAATTATCCAACTCATCCATCAATGCACCTTGCTCAACAACATCTCCATGCATATAACGCTCAATAAATGTCATCCATCCATTTTGCACCTCTTCATCTGCTTCTTGTCCCTTGCCTCTCCAAATTGGATGCAATACATAGCCTGTGGCATGAAGAGGAGAGTGCATCATGTCCCAACGGTCAACACATAAAGCCTTTACTTGGTTCAATTTGCATTCATCAACACCTGTCATTTTTTGTATGCTTTCCACCATCCTATCTGTGAGCTCATAAACTAATCCCATGGTGGCTCCCTCCCTATCAGCCATGCGAAGAATCTTCAAAATAGGTGCCATTATTTTCACAATCTGTCTTGCATCCTGCCAAAATCTTGTCTCTTAACACTTTGCTTGTAATCTCCAAGCCAATAACTTTGTTCTTCACCTGTTTTGCATTTGTCCATTCATCGCTTACAACCATCTTCCTCAAGCCAGTGTAGACTCTCTCATCTAGCAAGTTTGACAATACAATAAATGTGTAAGCAAAACGTGTCTCTGCTGGCTTTAAAAGCTCCTTCTTGCTGTACCTTCGAAACATGTCCAAAAGAGTTGGCTTCCTTGTTATAAACTTCACAATCTTCTTTGCCCACTCAAGAACGGGGGAAACCCATGTCAAGCTGCCAATGTCTTCAAATAGCAAATCCAAACAATGGCATGTGCAACGCGTAAAAAAGATATGAGGCCATTGAGCCTCGACAAGCTCTCCCGCAACCACACAATTTGATGCATTGTCCATGCATACCTGCACAACATTGGTAGGACCAACATGAAGAATAGCATCTTTAAGGATACCAAAGATGAACTCTCCCGATTTCAATTGACCGCTTGTGTCAACAGCTTTTAAGAACACACTGCCATAAATACATGATGCCAGCACATTAATGATTGGCCTTTTCTTGGTGTCGGACCAGCCATCACATACAATTGTACATCCATATTTCTTCCATTTATCTCTTATGCCAAGCAAATCTCTATCTATGCATTTGACTTCATCTCTCAACTCCTTAACACGCAATGCCTCATATGAAGGTGGCTTGTATGAGGCTCCGGCTTCGCCAATGGCTTTGACCATATCCAAAAAATACGGACTTTTCACTTTGCAATGAGCAATGTCCTCTGCATAGAAGAAACGCCGCACTGCAATTGTTGCATTTTTTCTTGCTTGCAATTGCCATGCTGCTCCCAATTTTCCTTGAGAATGGCTACCCTTAGAGACTCTTTGTCTTTTGTTTGCAGAAACTGCCTCGTTACATGTACTAGAAGAACCACATACATTTGACATTGAAGCTGCCACATTTGATACATCCTGAGCAGCATCCCCCAAATCCCCCACCGCATCATCAATTGCCTTTTTATCATACATAGGGTCAGCTTTGACATGCAATCGCCTGCATATATCTTTCACATCCTCTAGGGCATGCTCACATTTGTCCACACCGTGCCCTGAAATGGCTAGGATGTGAGCACGAATTCGCAAACGCCCACCTATCCACTCATGAGGACAAAATTTACACCTGCACTGATACATCCCTCTTCCTTTCTTTTCCAAGCGGGTTACATATTCCCACTCCGGTCCCGAGGATTTTCCCATTCTCAAATCTCCAAGGCTTGAAGGCAGGAAGTCCTTCACTCGGTAGTAGAGACTCGAGAGAAGCTCGGGAGTCGGAAGCTCGCGGGTCGGAAGCCCCTTGGGCGGCTGGGCCTCGCTGTGGCCTGTAGGCTGTGGCCCGTGGGTGAGTAGAGACACGCAAGGGAGCCTGGAGCAGAGAGCGTAGGGCCTAGGCGTGCAGCTGCTCGCTTCTGCTGGAGCCTGGAGCCTGGTCGACAGTGGACACTGGATAGCGCGGAGAGGGAAGAGCGTAGGGGTGTGCGCCCGCCGCCGTGTACTGCTGGTCGACAGCGCGCAGGGGGCGGAAGCGCTTCCGTGTAGGCGTGTACTGCTGGTCGACAACGCGCAAGGGGCGGAAGGTGTCCGCGTAATGTTAGAAATGCCCAAAAAGTGGCCCAATTCGTAAGTGTAAAAAAAATTGCAGGTAAAGTTTGCAAAGGGGTGCAAACTGCAAATGTTTGCAAACGTTTGCAACGCCTTGCATTCGCGAATGTTTGCAACTATGACTGTATGTCCGGTGCAAGGGAAAGAGAGAGAATCTGCCCACTGCCCACGGTATGGCCAGCAATCTGACCAGTCAGCTTCCCTTCTGTACGGCCAGCAAACTGGCAAGAAAGAGGAGAAAAGTTGGCGCGTGCTGAAGACTGAGTGAAGAGGAGAACAAACAGGACCTATACGGCCAGCGCAAAAGAGGAGGGAACAGGCTGCCCCACTGCTGCTCCTGTATGGCCGCGAAAGATAGTGGAAAAACCAGCCCGTCTGCCTTCGCCTAGAAGAGAAGTGCCTGCTGCCTTCGAGAGGGAGAGAACACTTCTCCACTGCTGCCCGCCTACTCCCCTGCTGTACGGCCAGCGCAAAAGAGGAGGGAACAGGCTGCCCCACTGCTGCACTTGTACGGCCGCGAAAGATAGAGAGGAGAAACCAGCCCGTCAGCCTTCGCCTAGAAGAGAAGCGCCTGCTGCCTTCTGTATGGACAGCGCTAAGGAGCCAAGGAGAAGGAGAGGGAGAGAACACGTCTCCACTGCTGCCCGCCTACTCCCCCGTCATCATGTGCATACTTGTTCTTTTTTTATAGATCCGGCCCTCCCCTCTATATCCAGCCCATGCTTGCTTTTCCACTTGTTAAAAGTGGCAGGCCCTCCAAAAATACCATAAACCTCTCTTTTTGGGAGATAAAAGGGGCGCCCACTTAAAGTGTTTACACATGGTTAAAAAAATTTAGGTCCACCTCATATATAAGCTCCTTGTTCAAATCCCCATATGTCCACCCACTTATAAATAAGTGTGAACAAAAATCCTTATAAACCATATAAGTGAGTAAAATCCTATAAACTCATGTCCTGTAAACCACCTTCAGGTAGAAATATGCCAGATAAGCCTTCACACATTTTGTGACAAAACTTGGCTTTACATAGGTGTTTTCTATCCTGTGGCTTTGCTGCTCCTGTGGAAAAATCCCCTGCATATGGCTTTAACCAATTGACATGAAATACATCGTGCATAGTCCAACTCGGAGGTAGCTTTAACTGCATAGACACCTCATTAATCTTTTTCCGGATGGGAAATGGTCCGAAGCTCCTGAAAGACAACTTTGGGCATCGCTTGCCCACCTGCTTCAATCTTTGCTTCATAATCCGAAGATACACCCAATCCCCTTCCGAAAACTTCACGTCCCTTCGGTCTTTATTGGCGTGTCGAGTGTAGGCCTCTTGCGCTTTAGCCAATCTGTCTTTAACGGACTCTAGGATCTCTTGGTAAGACTCCGTCACTCTGTTCGCCTCCGGTACTGAAGACGAAGTCCTGGTTAACAACGAGTGGAAAGGCCTTCCAAACGCTGCCTCATATGGAGTCCTGCCAATAGCTGAAGAAAAAGAGTCATTCAAAACAGCTTGAACTAAAGGCAAAAACGATTCCCACTTACCTTGCTGATCGTGGATGGGCTAGGAGGCAGATTTGTGACAAAGTCCATCGAAATGTCCTGGAAAGGACCCTCAGGAATTGGCAAAGGCTGTAACAACCCTATCTTCTTTCCACGAGGAGCTTTCACCTTTTGACAAATGTCACAGCGTTGTACATATGTAAACACATCACGCCTCATCTTTGGCCAATAGTATTGCCGTTCTAATTTCTCCAGAGTCGAATTCATGCCCCTATGACCACCTGTAATGGCGTCATGGGCATCATGGAGAAGAGCTGCCCGAAATGATTTCATGACACATAGTCGGCCTTTGTAGAAAAGCCAACCATCGCGTATCAGAAAATGGCATGGTCATGTGGCATCCAATGCCTGTTCCCACTGAGTATCGAATTCCTCGGAATTCGCGTACGTGTGCTTCATGTCTTCTAGTCCTGTACCAACAAGGTCAAGTCTAGTGGTCTGAATCGCAGATACTTGTCTCTTCCTGCTCAAAGCATCGGCCACTGGATTGGCCTTTCCTTGAAGGTACTCAATCATACCACCGAACTGCTGGAATATCTGACTCCAGCGGTGTTGTCGATCACTCCACTGTGCACTTGGCATCGTCTGAATCCAACGCAATGCCTGATGGTCAGTGCGAACCTCGAAGTCACGGCCATACAGGAAATGTTTCCAATGTTTCAAGGCCTGTATAACTGCAAGAAGTTCACGATCATAGACTGAGTAGTTCTTTTCGGCGGGCAGTAACTTACGAGGCATGTAAGCTACCGGATGACCATTCTGTTGCAATACACCTTCAATTGCGATGTTACTCGCATCGGTGATCACTTGAAATGGTTCGTCCCACGAGGCAAGGGCTAAACAAGGCGCTTCTGACAAAGCCACCTTGAGGTTCTGGAATGCCTCCAATGCTCGTGGAGTCATTCGAATCTTTTGCCTTCTTGTTTTCACTCCCTTTAGCAGATCGGTGAGGTCTGCCGAGAGGTCGGAAAACTTGTCAATGTGGGTGGAATATGCTTGGCATATACCCACAAATGATCTAATGTCATAAGCGGTCTGAGGTACTTCCCAGTTAACAATCTCGGCCACTTTAGCCGGATCAAGTCGAATGCCTTCAGCACTAATTATATATCCCAAGTAATGTACCTGGAACAGATAAAATTCTGACTTCTTTTCATGGACGTAGAGCTCGTTGCTTTCCAGCAACTTAAGGACTTTCTCCACATCAATGTCATGTTGCTCATTTGTAGCTGAAAATATGAGTATGTCGTCCAAAAATATCAACACACACTCTCCAATCAACTCCCGGAAAACACGCATCATCATGCGGTTAAATGTAGTTGGGACGTTCGTCAAACCAAATGGCATGACCACAAATTCATAGTGGGCCCGTTCTGTACGGAAGGCTGTTTTGGGGATGTCCCCCTCTACAATCCGTACCTGGTGGTACCCACTCTTGAAATCCAATTTAGAGAACACCTTAGCTCCATTTAGCCTCTCGAGAATATAGTCAATTCGAGGCATCGGGAATCTGCTCTTGATAGTCAGCTTGTTGAGTGCATGATAATCGACACACAACCGAGAAGACCCATCTTTCTTCTTGACAAACAAGATCGGTGCTGCAAATGCTGGGACGGATGAAGCCAGCTTGCAACAATTCTTGGAGTTGGCGGTCGAACTTGCCTTAGAAAGGCGATACGAAAACTTGCTCGGGGGTTCCGAGCCTGGGAGGAGGTCAATCTTGCGATCCTCCGGTTTGGACGGAGGGAGCTGGGGAGGGAGACTGTCCCGAAGAAAAATCTTCTGGAACTTTTCATGGAGAACTGAGTACTTCTCGGAAGCACTGGCCACCGTCTGGGCTGTCTGGATGTAAATCATCGCACACTGAGCGCCTTTCTTGACTGCTCGCTTAGCCTGCAAGTGGCTTATGAGCGGAAAGTTTGGAATACCTGGCTCACACTTAATGGTCACCGGGGTGTTTGACACATTCCGATCGATCTGGAATGTTTGCTTGTCCCACTTGACATCAGGAAGAAACTTGTGAAACCACTGGATACCCAAAATTATGTCTGCTCCTACAAGAGGGGCAACCATAAAGTCACGCACAAACTCTATGCCCTGAATCACTAACTTAGCACCTAGAGCTTCATACTTGACGCTCGTTGTCATACCTGTGCTAAAACCCTCAACCTGTTTGTCCACCGGAGTCAGCTCGAAACGGGCACGCCTAGCGGCCTGTTCCGTGACCACATCCTCTGTGCTGCCGCTGTCAAACAAGACAACGACTCTCTGGCCACCTATGTAGCCAAAGGACTTGAGCAATTCGTTGCGCTCATACTCCTGGTCGTGGGCGCCCTTCTGCCTATCTTCGAGCTCCTGGCTAATAATTGCTCCAACTGAAGCACCGGGGGTTGAAGAACTAGGGGTAGCCGCTGGGGTCTGTGTGGGAGCTGTGCTCACCACGGAAGCTGTGGAGGCGGCGGCGGCCTTTGGAGGCTTATTCGGACAATCCTGAGAAGTATGTCCTTTTGTGTGACAAGGAGTAAGCTTAGACACATTGTTCGAGTTCTTGGAGCCAGAGGCTCCCAGGCTCTGTCCTGGGGAAGACCCTGTCTGGTTTTGGCTTTTGCCCCCTGAGGTGTTAGCCCTGGGAGAAGCCGGCTGGGAAGTCTTGGGCTTGCCACCATTGTGTTTCATTTCTGCACTCTGCGCAAGCGAGAGTGCGTCCTCAAAGGTGGCTGGCCTAAACATATGCACCTCCCATTGGATTTGCGAGTCCAGGCCATACAAAAACTGCCCTTTCTTGTCCGTATCAGATAAGCCTAATTGCAGACACAAGGTCGAAATTTTATTGACAAACTGAAGGATTGGTTGTGCGTTCTGACGCGCTCCCCTGAACTCGTCTTCGAGTCGCTCAAGGTAGTGGGGCGGTAGAAACCGCTGCTTAAGGTCGTGAACGAATTCGTCCCACCCATAAGCTGCCATACCTGCTCTGGTGTGGGCATGAGCGCACTGAGTCCACCAAGGAATGGCCTCACCTTCCAAGTACCAACTAGCTAAGATCACTTTGTTAGTATCTGTTTTCCTAACTGCGGCAAAGTAAGCTTCAAATTGATGCAACCATGAATAAAGAGTTGTGGGATCGAGTTTACCATTATACTTACTGAAATTCATTTTCTCGGGAAAATGATTCAAGGGCGCCGCCGGTGTCAATCTGGCGTCCAAAGCTCTGAGGTAACGCTCGTGTTCCACGCGTCGCATGGCGTCGTCTTCTCGTTGTCGAATCTCCAATGCACGCATTTGCAACTCAAGCAAGGAGCTTGGCTGCGGCTGTGACCCCACGAGAGGGTCCTTGTGACGAGGATCTGGTATCTGGGATACGGAAGGAGAGGGAGGAGGAGATGGAAAGCGCGACGTTGGAGAGCGAGAACGCTCCGCCAGAGCCAAGATCTGCGTCTTCTGCTCATCCAACTTGGCTGTGTGGTTTGCGATTGCTCGCATCATCTGCTGGAACATGTCTGTGACACTCAAGCCTGGTGCCCAGCTGGGTTGCATGGTGCACTCTGGTCCCATGGTTCTAGTTCTCTCTCGTCGCCGAAGCTCGCCATAGCGGGAAAATGCAATTCCTTTCCGAAACGCAATTTGACCATCCACTATCTGTGTGGGAGACTTCCGGAGGCTTCCGGAGGCTAAAAACCAACCGTCCTTCGAGGGGCAGGAGTCACTCCGAAAGGGGTAGTCCACCGGCGTCTAAAAACCAACCACACGAGCGAATTTTTTTTTTCTGGTTTTCTTTGCTGAATCTTTGTCCTTGAAGTAGGCTCTGATACCACTGTAATATGCGAAAACTTCGGAGAAGGATCGGTATTTCAAAACTCAGAAATCAGCACTCTTTTCGCAACGGAAATTAACGCACAAACTGAAAGGAGATGTGCAGAAAATAGAGAGAGAAGGGGGAGATGGAGAGGACACAGTATTGGGTACCAATTACCCTCTGTAGGGCCCCCACCATGGATGGTGTATTTGCTTTATTAGAATGATGTAAATCTGAAAACAAATACAGAAAACTTGACCTTTTCTTGGCTGGAAAATCCTGCCCTTGACCTTTAGAAGTCCACCCCTTTGCTTGGCAATCTCCTTGGCTTGATTGGCCCTTGATTGGCTTGAGCACTTGGTGAAAACTGAGATGAATGATGGGATTATGGCCTCCACTATTTATACTCCTCCTCAGGAGCAGTCGGCTAGCTGAAAATCAGGCTATGTCCCACGACTGGTGGAAATTCAGCAATAAATGCTGAATTAAATCTCAAAAAATACTGCCTTTTTTTCCTAACAGGCTGAAAGTGATGCGCCTGCTTCTGATTGGCTAGACACCACTTTTGTCCACAATCCCAAGGCTGGGCATCCTGTATGGGCTGCCCCATACATGCCCTACAGCCATCTACAGGCTGTATGCTCCTGAAAATAGCCTTATCTTTGCCCTAGGGCTGTCCCACAGCCCTTCCATGGTTGGTGGGTCCAGCTTGGGCCTTCCTGGCCCTCATGGGGATGGTTTTCACACCATTCCCATGCCCATACTAAGCTCCGGGGTAGCCCTATGGGCTGGCCCCTTGTCCTAAACATAATCTACTCAGTGATCTGGCATCTGGTACCATACCAGATACACAGAACCACTGACATCATTCTAGAGGGAGACTCACAGCGCGGACTGGCACTGTTTCATGTGTAGGACAGTGCACACCTGACCTTAGACTCCTGTGCAGGACAATGCACACCTAACCTCGGACATCTGAGATGGATCCCTGGCTGACTCGTCCCGGACTGGGCTCACATGGGACCAGTTCACCATCCTAGGTCCTGCACCTTCTGTACAGAATGTCTACGTGGCATCCAAGTGCGGGATGCACGTGACAATAACAACCATGGGCTAGTTTCTCAACCTACCAAATGCTTTCCATGGTTGCCTTTCTTTGGCGTCGTGGCTGCATTCAAGAACTGCAATGGTGCCAACCTTCGGCTTCGATGTCTCTTTTTCTTCGGTCCTCTTTTCAGTGTCCTTCTTTTTGCACTCCCATGTCATGTGCCCTTTTTGTCCACATTGGAAGCATCTTCCTTCTTTGATGCATTGCTCTAGCTCTTCCTTAGTTAAAGATTGGGTGAGGCTTTTTGGCTTGAACTTTAAGAGTGGATGACTTGGAGGTTGGGTGAGGCTTCTTTTCTTGCTTCTCTTGGTTCTTCGCCTTCTTTGAATGTGGCTCCTCCGAAGAAGGCCCCTTCCTCTTAACCATCCACTTCATATCACGAGCTTCCGCATTCAATGCAGACTCCATGCAATTCTTCAAAGTGTCTTTGAGGGAAGGGGCTGTAGAAGAGGATTCAAACCTCCCTCAAACTTGCGGATGACTTTGCTATCGCGGATGTCAATGTATTGAGCGGCCTTAAGATAAACATCCCAAAACCGATTAATGTGCTTTTGCACATTATCTCCTTGCTGATCCAACTTGTCCCACTCTATGCACACCTTCTTCTTGAAGTCCGTGGGCAAGAATTGAGCTTTGAACATCTCCTTGAACTCCTCCTAGGTTTTTGGATTGAGGTTCCTGGTAACAAGTGTTAGATACCAATTACTAGCATTTTCTTTGAGATGTATAGCTACCTGATGGAGTTTTGATTCTTCAGAATAATAACGATTTTTGAAGGCCAAATCAAACTCCCTGATGAAAGCTAAGATCTTTGTGATGTCACTATCCTTCCTATGGTAATATGGTAATTTCACACTTCTATCTCCTAGCTTGCAAGTCTCTTGCTTCTCCTTCTACTTGATGTCCGGTGTACAGCCGCCTTTTTTACCATCATTGGTGACTCCGCTGGTGTTAAACTAGAGAGAGCTAGGATGCATGGCTCCAAGAAAACCGCTTGCCTAGATGAATCCGGAACAATAATTCCCTTCTCATGAGATCTTCCTTTGTAAACACCAAAGGATCACCTAACTTTGACTTCTTCACATAATCTTCAAAATGAGATACCTTTGAATGGTTGATGGCCTTCCTTGATACCACCGCTTGCACATCCCGATCGGTTAATAAGTTCTCCATTTCTTTGAGTCGACGAAGGAGCGCCGCTTCACCATTGGCATGAAAAGTATGTGAGGTTAAAAGGACGAAAGGACCAGATGTACGAGAGATTAGAGCAAAACAAAACAGCATGAAATGGGTGAGTGAGTGTATATATGAAGGTGAGTGAAAATATGTACAAGAGGCCCTCTTATGTGAGGAGACTTTGAGTAGAGGACTTAAACGGTACCGGTACGGGACTTTTTATTTCGGAAAAATAAGTTCGATAGAGGTACAGTTGACTTTAAAAAACACTTGAAAAATAGATATTTGTAGACATTTAGAGATGGAAAGTCAAGAGAAGGTGGCAAGGTAGAAAGCCCCCGCTGCCCAAACGGCCATAAAAACAGCAAAACAAAATAAGAAGAAAAAAAAACGGACATAAAAAAAGTTGCCCAAACAAATGGCCATAAAAAAAAAACAGTTTTGCTTGCATAGTTTCGTACTGTACTGTTTTTTTACGTACCTCATGAGCGGGACTATTTTTGCAGACAACTATGTGGTCGGTGACGAAGGCTCGCGTCGATGTGAGGCAAAGGCACTCCGTGAGTCGGTTGGTGTCGAAGGCTCACGTTGGTGGATGCAGAGGCACTCCGAGGTGGTAGTGGGCAGCGGAAGGTGAAGTGATGCCAGGCTCTGGTGACAAGGGTGCTGCTGTACTTGAGGGGTGATGAAGAGCAGAGAGGGCTGTCGTCCCGAGTGGTGGTGGTGCAAGCTCTGGTGACAAGGGTACTGCAATACCTGAGTGGTGGTGAGGAGCAGAGAGGGCTGCTATTCCGAGTGGTGGAAGTGGTGCAAACTTTGGTCACAAGGGTGCTGCAAGACCTGAGTGAGAGAGAGGAGCAAAGAGGGCTTCTCTCCCAAAGTAAACTGTAGAAGAAAAATGATGATGAACTTTAGCAGAGAGTGGGCTGCTGTCCCAAGGTAACCTGTAGAAGAAAAACGATGGTGTACTCTATGTAGCAGAGAGTGGGCTGTTGTCCCAAGGTAAAATGTAGAAGAAAACGCTGATTTACTGTATGTAGCAGAGAGTGGGCTGCTGTTCCAAGGTAATCTGTAGAAAAATGCTGAAGTGCTCTATTGTAGGAGAGAGTGGGCTGCTGTCCCAAAGTGTGGCCTGATATAAAACGCTGATATGCTGACTTGTAGCAGAGAGTGGGCTGCTGTCCCAAGGTGTGGTCTGATGTAAAACGCTGATGTGCTGCTGACCTGAAGAGCTGATGATCATGGAAAAGATGTAGTGCAGTCCCTGGCAGCAGCAACATCAGCAGAAGTGGTACTGGATATGATCTATGAAGTGGTACAGAATACTGAATGATGAGGCTATGCTATATATATGGTGGTGTGCTGCTGGTCAGTCCAGTGAAAGGGCAGTCGGCCAGCAGCAAGACAAAAAAGATGATCAAAATCTAATAAATCCATAAAAATATCCTTTTTAGGGCTGGATAAAATGCTAATTTCACACACCCCCTCTGAGGCCAAAAAGGGGACCATGAGAGAAATACTTGAGTGGTGGTGAGGAGCAAAGAGGGTTGCCGTCCCGGGTGGTGGAAGTGGTGCAAGCTCCGATACCATGTGTTGTTTTGCTCCGATCTCTCGTACATTTGGTCCTTTTGTCCTTTTGCCCTCACAAAGTATACCGGGGGTGCCTTCTCCATGGCTTATCAACCTTCAAGATTGGGGCCCTTCATCATGTCCCCTAGTTGCTTTGTCAGCATCACCACCTCTTCTTCTTGAAGATGAAACTTCTACGGACTCACTGAAATGAGCCGGTGATCTTGATCTCTCTCTCTAGTTAGACATCTTCTTAGCAGCAAAAGGCTTGTTCCCAGGGATCGTCTTCAATTAGCAACAAGGTAAGGAGGATAACACCGCTCTGATACCAGTGAAACTCGCCGCAATTGCGTGACAAACTATTCATTGCTAATCACACTTAGGCAACTTTAATTACTGCTGAATTTTGAAGCAAAGCACTTAGAATTTTCAGCAATCACTTGAGAGAGAGATAGAAGAATGGAAGAGAGAAAGCCGACACGGCATAGACTCGGAACGGCCAGGCCCCTTCACAGGAATATAGATTATTCCTCTAGAATTTTTACAAAGTGTATTGGTTGATTAAATTCAGCATGGTATCACCATCAAACAAGTGATTTGGAATCTCATAATTTGTACGTGATGGCTTACCATACACGCACAAGAGTTGGAGAAACTCACCCATCTGTGTGCCACCCCAATGGCCTTCCAATGGGTCACACAACCGGTTGTCTTCTCTTGTGTTTTGGATGCACATGAGAGTGTAGTCCTTCGAAGAAGAATTCAGCTAGCTTTTCTTCAAGGGCTTTGAAACACTTTCTCACATACACTTGGGCAGCACCTCTGCCACGAAGTGATGGTCTTCTCTTTTGCAAAAGAATCTCCACACTTCATAGAGTAGCTTTAGCCTCCTTGTCTTCTTGCTCTCAAGCTCTAAGTGTTGTTTCTCTCTCTCACAAAATGATTATGAAGTTCTTGCCTCTCCTCTCACATGTGTATAATGAGGATAGCTAGCCTCTTTTTATAGTGAGGTTCTTTCCCCCTTTTCAAAAATAGAAAGAGATAGTCTAAAAGTGTATCTTCCTCTTGAAAAAAGAAAGAGATGGTTTCTATAAGTGCATCTCCCTTTTGAAAATAGAAAGAGATAGAATTAATGAGTGTGCACGAGAAACTTTCTTGATGGTTCTCTCCACAAAATAGAAAAAGATGGTCTAATCTTTTTTTTTTCAATTGGCCTTTGACCCAAGATCCTCCCATAGTTACCAAATTTCACCGCTCGTAGGCACATATTTATCCACCCGTAGGCGATGCTGTCGAGGAAGCACCAAGGGGGGTTTTGAACCCAGGACCTCTTGGTCCTAGGCAAACACCTTCACCAGTTGAGCTATCACCTCATTGGCTCTAATCTTCTTTTTACAAAATAGAAAGTCATGGTTCTTCACAAGTTAACTTTCCCTCTTCAAGAAATAGAAAAAGATGCTGATAACTAAACTTCTAAAATGAGTTTGAATGTTCAGTTGAAGGGAAAGTTATTGAGCTTGCATGGGTGAGTAGATTCGTCGCCACTTCATCATTATTATTATTATTATTTTTTTTGGGGGGCTTTCGGGGTTCTCGACCGTTCTAATTCTGATTCTGATCTCCGTTTTCTCGGAAGATCAAGGGAAAGCCCTTAAATTAGATTTCGATCCTAAAAGTTAGTATATCTTTAAAATTTGTTGAAGTTGAAAGTTGTTAGGTGATAAGAATACTTAACCTCCTGGAAAATACAAGTAGCGAGATCAACAATCAGTAACGTGCAGACATTTGATGCTTAAGGATGAATGCCTACGTATTCATGCATTCCCAAAACAACATTCGATGCAAGTTCATCAAACAACTTAATGTGCATGTGTCTAAGGTGAATACCATCCGTTCAATACACTTTGTATCCATCTATACTCTCCTCCATAAAGGTAAGAGTGCATAGTCTATCATGCTTTATAAAGCATGTCTAATCACACTTTTCCACTTAGGGATGGAAGTATGTCGATGGCCAATCATACTTCCTCGCTTAGGGATGGAAGCATGTCCATTCATGGGTTCCTCCGAAATGAGAGCTCTTGTCTAATCATGAAGCCTACCGTGCTAGGTCAAACAACATGTCCAAGTTATATTTATCTTCAGGATTCTTGATACAAGATTCTGTGTACATGGTTAGGGTTTCTTACAAACACAGGTGGGTGACATAGTATCTAGTCCGTATAAGCATGATGGAGTTGATGGTTTATTGTCTTGTAGATGACTACGATGAGGTTATAAATTGCACTTTCTTATAAGGTGAATTTGGACGTGTTCCTTGATTTATCTAGGTATATGTGTATAGACTTAGAGAATAGGGAATTACTCTTTCTCTATTGTAAACAATGCTGTGGTGGGGAGCTTTCCATTTGTTGAACTCGAGCCAAAATGAGCCCATAAGACTTGATGTAGCTTCTGTTGAGTTGAAAGCATTGGAGAGACATGAAAGAATTACGTCGACTTGCAAGGCTAATGAAAAACTTCTTCATCTTCTTGAGAGAGAAATGTGGGGTACATTATGTTCAAAATATGTGCATGTCTATGTGTGGCATAGTAGTTAGGGGGTTGTTTGAAACGGGTTTCAAACGAGTTTCGTAAAATTAGCCCAAAGTTTTCTACCTACAGGTTTTTGCATGTACAAAATTTCAAATATATATTGTATAAAATATGTAAAAATAACACTAAATGCATAGAATACATGGAAACATCAATTTGAAGCCTACAGTCTTTGAATCACAAATAACAAAAACCATATAATCATCCATTATCAATGTCAAATGATCATGATTCAAAGACCATGGTCCACTATCCATGATCCATGATCCAAACGTCTATCATTCCATGCCACAAAAAAAAAAAAACCCATACATGACACTACATAGGTTAAAACTTGTAAGTTTGAAGTGTTCATGTCACATGAATCATGATGAATCAACAGTCATGGCCCAATGCCCATAAACAATACAAAATAAATCAGTCTTGATGAGGGAAAGCGGCACACGGAAACCAGAAAAAACTTTATCAAAAGAGTCGCACAGATTTCAACGTTAGATTTGGGGCAAAAAAAAAGTCAAAAAATTTGCTTGAAAAAAACGCGTTTCCCACAAGGAAACATTTCCATGTTTCCTTCCCTGTAGGAAACGCGTTTCCTACAAGGAAACGTTTCCATGTTTCCTTCCCTGTAGGAAATGCGTTTCCTAACTACTATGATGTGTGGGAATAGGTACTTGTATTGAGGTGTGGGTATTTTCTCCAAGTTGTGGGCTAGTTTTCAGTCGTGGGATATTGGATCATATAAACATTTCAAATGGGTTATATGAACATAGTAGTTTTTCCATTCTTGTATGTTCTTTTAAGTTTTCCTATGTATCGAATGGAGTATGATGTTGGTTGCATTACAAGATGATTTAATTGAGAGCATTACTAGTAAGTATTGCATGAGAGAAAGAGGAAGGTTTTTAGTTTACCTTATGACAATATGGCCTCGTAGGGTGTACTTTTAGGAAGACCTACATAAAATGTGCGTTCAAAGGGTATTAAAAAATACCATTTTCTTTGAATTTTGACTTTAATTTTCTTTATAAACTTATGTCTTTTTTTTTTCAAAATGTCATTTCTGTAACTTTTTCTCAAACTCCTGGTTAAAAAAACCTAGCAGTCCTGTGCGTTACATATGATGTGCAGGTATGAGAGGTAGAACTTCGAACACAGGCAACAGCCCACGTTGCCGCATTGGAGGAACAACGTGAGTGGAGCATCTCCCATCATTGCCTATATAAAGGGCCTCTCTCCCATTGTTGCACTCAACTCAATCCCAGCGCATATGTTCTACATGCCCATCTGCCAGCTGTACTACCCCTTGTAATCTCATGCTATGATAATAGAACTTGATCATTTCCTACTCTCTCCCTCTCTCAGACTCTGTCTACTTTGTTTCTTGTGATCGCTTCCACTTGTGCATATGTTAACATTGTATCAGACGTCTAGGTCCCTGGCCACCATCATCTGCGTTTTGATCCCCTCCTACCTCCTGCATTTTGCTGCTGCTGCTGCTGCATTTTTTTTCTCAGTGGTTGCGTTTGCTTCAGGAGGAGCTGTTGCATTTTCTTCTTCTACTGCCTCTCCTTCATCAGCGTTTTCTTCCTGCCATGCTCCTGCCCCTTGCATCTTCTCCTGCTGGGTGCAAAGGTGCTGTGTTGGAGGAGCTGCATTTTGCTTTCCTAAGCATTTGCAGCAGCTTTGCGAGGAGTGTGGAGTGTTTACAGTTAGGTCAGCATTTGGAGGTGGTCTATTCGCGTGTGGTGCAGCCCGACAAGCGGCCTCGACAGTTCCCCTTCTTCCTTGGCTTTCCTCCCTTCCTGTTGGGTGTTTCTTGGAGGTTTTGATGGACTGTGTGCTGCTGTCCAGCCCCTTCTTTCCTCAGTTTTCTGAGGGGGCTGATTGGTCCTCGTGCTCTTATCCGTTGGATGTGCTTGAGAGAAGTCTTGGAGTGTTGAGATTCGAGGTTTTCATACGGTTTCTTGTAGCAGTGGTGCTTCTTTTGTGAGCGGGAGAGGGGGCTGTCAGAGCAGCTCCTCATTTCTGGTGCATGGGAACCGTGAGTCGGAGTTCCAAGCATGGAAAATCTGGCAAGCAAAGGTCAATTTTGATAGCTATAGATCAGTTGTGTTCCCGATTCATTGCTTGGTGTAGTAGAAGCTATGGACTTGATGTGTTCCAAGGTTCCATTGTTCGAGGTTTTGGGATGTGATGTGTTCACAGTCCACTTTTGGGGTGAATGGAGTTCACTGCACATTGGTGTGGGAATTCGGAGCCAAGCAGATTTCTTTGATGTTCAGGGTGGCATTGTGTTTTTTCAAGAGACAGGTTGGCAAGTGCATCTTCCGCGGTGTATTCAGTATCCGGCCAGTATTGGGGTGTCCATGGTCGCATCTTCTTCATCAGTTTTCTTCTTCCGACATTTGCACATTATGAGCTGCAAAGGGGGTGTTAAAAAAATGTGCATCTCTATGTGTGGGAACAAGTACTTGTATTGAGGCGTGGGTATTTTCTCTAAGTTGTGGGCTAATTTTCATTCGTGGGATATTCATGATGTTGTCATCTAGCTCCATGATGTGAGTCGAGCATCTCCCATCATTGCCTATATAAAGGGCCTCTCTCCCATTGTTGTACTCAACTCAACCCAGTGCATATGTTCTATACGCCCATCTGCTGGCTGGACTACCCCTTGTAATCTGAAGAGTAGTAACAATGTTACTATATTCTTTATGAGCAAGACTCTATGATAACATCTTCCTCAATGTGTTTCTTGATACTTGCATCTTCCAAAACTGGTTCCATAGGAGGTGGTCCCACATGTGGCCTCAACAAGTTGATATGAAATGCATTATGTATTTTCCAGTGATCGGGCAATACCAATCTATAAGCCACTTCATTTATCATCTGCAAGATCTGGAATGGTCCATAACACTTGTTCGAAAGCTTAGAAAACCGGCCTTCTTTACCTGGCCGCTTCCGAAGACGTGCTTTCTCAAACTTAAGTAACACCTAGTCACCTTCTTTGAAAATAAGCTCTTGCCTGTGCTTGTTAGCTGCCTTTTTCTGCTTAGCTTGAGATCTTTCTATGGCTGCCCGAACCTTTGTAAATGCAGTATCCAAATCTCGGACATATTCATATACTGCAAAGATTTCATCTTTTGCTCGTAAAATAGGTGGAAGAACCATCTTGTCATAGACTATTTCAAATGGAGCCTTATTAGTTGAAGAATGCACAATGTTATTGTATGCAAACTCAACCAATGGCAAATACTTTTCCCAATTTGACTTCTGCTCAGATACATAACACTTGAGCAAATCAAGTACGGCTGAAATGGCAATTTCACTTTGACCATCCATTTGAGGATGATAAGCTGATGAAAAACTCAGCTTTGTGTCTATATTATCAAACAATGCCCGCTAAAATAAACTAGTGGTCCGAGGATCTCCATCCCCCACGATAGATTTGGGCATGCCATGATGTTTGAAAATCTGAGTCAAAAACAACTTTGCCATGTGCTCTGGCTTGATGGTTTTTCTCATAGGAATAAAATGTGCTTGTTTGCTAAAACGATCAATGATAGTCCACATATTGCATCATATGTGCCGATCTCGGTAAATCCATAATGAAATCCATGGCATGCTTTCGCATGGTTCTTGTGGAATGGGTAAGGGCTGAAGCAAACCAAGTGTCTTGTGCTTGTCAAACTTGACTTTCTGACACACTAGGCACTCATGAACATAAGCTTCAATATCCTTGCGTATAGCTGGCCAAAAGAAATATCTTTCCAAAGCCTGTGTAGTAGCCAGAATACCACGATGACCTGCATATGGAGGAGCATGACACTCTTCCATAACCTTTTGGCGCAATTCTTGGACCACACAAATTCGGTTTTACATCATCAGAAAACTATCTCGAATCGAATAAGATGGGTTAGCAATACCATCATTCAAATCAGCCCAAATAAGCTGAAAATCTGTGTCCAAAGAATACATATCCCGTATCCCTGAGTCCCGATGATAGGCAGTAGTCATCATTGCATGCACTTGAGGCCTGCGTGACAAAGCATCTGCCACCAAATTCTTTTTGCCCGAAGTATGCAAAATCTGAAAATGAAACATGAACAAGAAATTTGCCCACCTTAGATTCTTTTCTGAGAGTTTAAGCTGTGTGAGAAAGTGCCGTAAACTCTGATGATCTATTTTAACCATAAATTCAGCTCCCAAAAGATAATGCTTCCATGTTTGTAGGGCATGAATAACAACTAACAACTCTTTCTCATAAACCTGCAAATACAATTTTGCATGTTGCAGGCGGCGGCTTTCACGAGCCACTGCATGTTCCTCTTGATTTAAAACAGCCCCCAAACAATCTCCACATGCATCACACTCGTCACCATTTGGTCCATCTCCTTTTCTGGAGCCACTTCTATGGGACTGCCACTCCATAGAGCGGCCAGATTTGTACCATGTTCACATGTGGTCAGGCTAGTGTCCCATGTGAAAGGGTCAGTCATCTTGTGTCACATGGACGGGAACCAGTTTTGTGCCACCCGTGTGTGACCAGTATTGTGCCATATTGACGGGAGCTTGTTTGCTGCCACCCGTATATAACCAAGATTTCGTCTTTTTTTTTTTCATTGGGAAAAAGATCCTTCAATTAGTTAAAAGAGAAAACAGCCACAAAGGGCTAAGTACAACCACTATAGTTGTCATGGTACGAAAATACGATACCGTACGAGAATTTTTGGTATGATATGAAATTTTCGGATACCGTACGATAAAATATGGTTTTTTTTTTCACTTACAAACTATGGAGCTTCAAGTTTGAATGTGAGGGAGGGTTGGGGGAGGGAAGAGTCTATACAGTGCTTGAGGAACCAGAACATGGAGATATGTCTCTCCCAGTTGGATCTCCCAATTGTCTCCAAAAAAGAGCCTGCATGGGTAATGCAATACCAAACGTCTCCTAGTGTAGCGTTTATGACTAAGGGACCGTCCTTGCACAAATACGAGCAGTGCATCTAGGGTGATAGGTTTGGTGACTCCTCTCTAGATCAAAATGGCCATGTCCAAATCTTCTCCCTCGTACATAACTTGAGGATCTGATTGTCTAGCCTACCTATACCAGGGATCTCCAAGTGATGTAGCAAGATTCTCTCATCCTACGAATCAAGTGTACACTACCAGTCTACCTTGCCATATTTTTTTAGGTCTCTCAGCAACCCCATATGGAATACTGAGTGGACACGAAAGTTACGAAGTATTGCGGGCATTTGGGATCTTCTTAAAAGCAGGATTTCTATATTTTTTTTAGCATTTGGAATTTTTTTTCTCAAGGTGGGGAGGGGGGGGAAAAAGAAAAAAGAAAAAAGGGAAAAAAACTCGTATCGTACGATATCGTTCGGTATCGTACCGTACGAATGGATTCGTACCGGTACGAGAAACAACTATGACAACCACGAAGGGATAAATACAAACTCGCCTCATATAAGGGCGGGAAACAAGTGATCATAAGGGGGAGAGATGCTTCTCCTCCGGCTGGCCGCTCTGAGGAGAAGGCTATTTCATAAAGGGAGAGGGGGAGGAAACAACCACATGGGTGGTTTGTAGTGCCAAATGGGGTCACCGCCTCTATCAGTGAGGAAAGGGCTAGGCCTCCAAAGTCTCAAGAAGGCTTCCCGCCGCTTCTGCATGCGGTTAGAACCTCCCTGTAGCTTCCCCCACTGACCACAGAGGGTGTGAATGATGTAGAGCCATATGCTCCTAATGGTCTCAGCCGGTGGAGTGTGGGTACCCTCGATGACCTTGCTACATCTAGCACGCCAGATGTGCGTGGTTGCTATGCCATTGCAAATCTCCTAGTGCTGGCATGAGCCTGGACGCCAAACACCTGCAGGCGGGGCTGTGACTGGTACTACTGCAATACGATGGTGGGAGACCTAAAGGGCATGGCCTCCCCCATCCTCCTCGTAAGTCCTGACCACTCTAGCCTTGGTGGGCCCAAGTGACAATACCCCAAGTGATAATCCGGGTCGATGCCTTGTCCATAGCAAAGATGCAGAGAATCCGCTGCGAAATTTGCTGAGCCTTCGGGCAATCCCAAAGGCAATGTCGTTGAGACTCCTGGGGGTGGTCGCACCTCGGGCACGCTGCTGGCCGCCCTCCTACTGCCAGCCAAGTACCCACTGCCAGACTCCTGTGTGCTGTCAACCAGAGGAAGTGAGTGATCTTCCTCGGCTGAAAACTGTCCCAAAGCCTCTTCCAAAAATCTGAAAGGAAGCGCTGTGATAGGCCTTGAGACTGCCAGTGTGCTGCTATTGCCTGTGTGCCATCTATCTCCGACATCTGGATCCTGCGGCCGAGCCTCGCTATATATGCAAAGAAAGGGGCATCCAGAGTCTCCACCCGATATGTGGGATCATGCCACGTCCACTCTCCAAGGTCCCACTGCAACCGCGTGAGAGGTCAGCACTCCCAAATCCATAACTACCAAAATCTCTCCCTGGCCACCTTGGCCGGTGCTGGATCTATGTGCCATGCATGTGCCTGAAAACCAATCACCCTCACCCTCTGCAAGGTGCAGCCTCTGAAGTCCTTCAAGGGGTGCTCTGATCTCTCTAATCTGCCATCTAATCCAATAGAAAATGTGAGCAGATAACTGTCCTCATCTGCTCCATAGACCGCCACGAGAATATCATGTTTGGTGAACACGCCTAGCCATATCGGGGGGGTCGGGTCTAGAATAGGAGTCAGCCACTCCGGAGGAATAGCCGAGTCAATGTCGATGTTGAGCTTGCTCTACCCCGGATCCCTGTCAGGCCTCTCTCTTGCTCCTCTTGAGGTAACTACCTGTGTGCAACTCAATCTCCAAGAGACTTAGCTGGTCCCATGCTCAAGGCGCCTCAGGATATGTGCGGTCGGGCCCCTAGCATGTGGCCACTGGGTAAACGGATCAGGGGGTTCCAGATCAAAGGTTGCCGAAGCTGCTCCTCTGAGGCCATTGGAACAATCTGTCTGAGGGTTGGCCTGAGATGATCCCAAGCACGAAGTTGATTGGCTGCGAATCTGTCCTCAAAGGCAGGACTAAAACCACGGGCTCGCATCTCTTTGAAGATACATCTAGTGCTTTGCGTCCACGGGCCTCCAAGGCTCGAAGTGCGGGCTGCTATCTTGGCCAAGAGGAAATCCTTCCAAGGCTCACCACCAAGTTGGAGTCCTTTGACAATCAACTTGCCCAACAGGGCACGACTCTGTATAGTTGGATCAATGAGACCTAGCCCCCCCCTGCTACGTGGCTGAATGATCACTCTCCATGCCACCTTGGCCCTGGCTGGCCTCCCATCACTTCCGGCCCACAAGAAGTTCCGGATCAAATGTTGTACCTGGCCAATACAAGCCCGAGAAAAGGCCCAGCACGAGGTGATGTACCACATGGTGGCAAGCAGTACCTGGCTCGTTGCCTGCAAGGGATAGCCTTGCCAACCAGGATTTCGTCTTACCCATGGGACTATCACTCCATGGTAGGATTGATATTTGTGCCGAGCTTTGTTATGGGATTGTCACTCCATAGGAAGGCCCATGCCAAGATTTGTGTTTTGCCTATGGGACTGTCAGTGGTCACTCCTTAGGGAGACCAGGATTTCACATTTCTGTCGCGCCAGTATTGTGCCCGACAAGAATTTTTTGTACAAGTTTCATGAAAGGGAGATTTCGTCCATTACATGTGCACATGCATTCATGTTTGCATGCATAAACTTGTTTTCACATGATTTGTTTTCGTGTGTTTGCGTGCTATGACGTGCCAGTACATTGGACCAGGATGCCCCCATTGTACCGTGGGTGTGTTGTTTGCTGGCGAGTTGGTATAAAGTAGTCTAAACCTTAATATTTATAAGGTTGGGTGGTCACACATATTTAAATAATGGTTGGACACCTTTCAATGTGGGTGCCCAAGAGTTAACTGTTGATTAAGGCCTAATTATACTTAAGGCTAAGGATTGCATGGGAACAAAATCCCCTCCACACGTGGATGATGGTATGTGGGGGTGGTTGATGGAAAAAGGAGGCGACTGTTGTATGGAGAGGGGGAATGGTTTTTCTCCAATCCGCCTACTGCCCTGTACCCGCCTCCAGTTGGAGTACTAGCCTGTGTGCTGCAGTTCTGAACCAGCCTGTGTGCTGCATCTCTGCACCCACCTGCTACAGTTCTGTACCTGCCTGTGTGTTGCTGTCCTGTACCCGCCTACAATACCTACTGTTGGTTGCTGCCTTGTACCTGACTATAGCACCTGCCGGCTGCATCAGTACCCGTCTGTACTTGCTTGCTGTTGTCCTGTACCTGCTGGCTGCCACGATTCTAGCTGCTGGTTGCCACATCTGTACCTATTGGCTACCATACTTGTACCTGCTGTTTGAACTGACCAAGATTACATTAAAGGGGGAGACACTCTCCTCACCTTGCATTCCAATTTGAATCTTTATCAGGTACTTGTTATTGTATTTTCAAATTCAGATAATATTAAAATTAAATGTTGTTTTTACAAGTCTTGTGTAGGTAAGCATCACCACCAGTTGCCTTCACCATGGAAGGCCATTGGGATGGTGATCGTTTCCCGTGAATACCCTGACTGCCCTTCACATTCAGAAGAGCCAGTGAAGGAGGTCATTGGGGTATGAGGAAAACTAGGAGCAAAGCTTATTTTGGAGCACCAAGTATCACTCCCTCCGTGGTGTTTCACCCTGCCAGGCGTTAGTACGAGCGTGCCTGTTTGTGCACGGTCTCGGCCGGAAGACCAGTGAGGGGTGCGTGTTCACCCAGTGAAGGTGGGAGACTGCCTGTGATTTGGTCTACTCCGACAACCGATTCTTCATCGACAAAAATCTTATTGTTTTTTAGTTGTATTCACTCCATGTTATGGAGAAATCTGGCCTTGGGGCCCTTGAACACTTGTACATATAAATTATCCAAGAAATACAAACTGTATTGAGGGGGGGCCGGCCCTTTCCAGCCCTAGTGATGGTGTCAAGTGTTCTTTGTCATTTCTAGTTTTAATGTTGCAAGTATTGTCCATTGTTTGTATTAGTTAAGTGATCTAAAAATGTGTAGTTTATCTTTCGATTTGCAGGTGTCGTGTAGAGAGCGGTTACATTGGTATCAGAGCCCGGTTGTCTCTCTTCCTCAAGAGGAGACACGGTGTTTTGAGATCGGAAGCAAACACAGGCACTTTACTCAATGGATAGCCAACGCAACCCTTTGGAAGTGCCAAATTCAAGAGGTCAATCAAGTGCCTCTCGCGATTCCGATGCATTGCATGGAAGGCACAAGTCTCTTGAGAGAGTTTATGACAATGCTTTGATGGCACAACCATCCTGTGGAAAAGAGTCTATGCATGAGGATGAGCCCAATGCATTGAGGGTTGAATTGAAACACATGAAGAACCTTTTGCAGACAAAGGAGCAAGAGCTGAAATTTTTGCATGAAGATCCCTATGTACAAAGTGTCATTGAAGCTAGGAAAGCTGATGCTATGGTGGATATGACCTTTTGAGTCTATGGCTCGTGAAGTGGGCAAGAAGCCAAGGGAGTTGGCACTCTCCTATCTCATCCGAAAGGGTAATCTCAAAGGAGAGGATGGGGAGTTAATGTTCGAGAATCTGCCTCGTTTGAAGCATGGAGACCCAACATCTCAACGGTTGAGGTCTTTTATACACAAGGAAGAGGTATCGGTCACTTCTCGCCATGCATGGGACATGAGGAAACAAGTATGTGCATGTTGGAGCTAGTGGGCGACATGATGGCCTTGTGGATTCAAAGCATGTTTATCATGGACAGAGTGGTCGGCATGCAAGCCGAAAGACTTTGCCCATTGAGTTGTCTCGTGGTGAGACATTGCATCATTCAGGGAAGTCACATGCCTCTGGGCCACAGATTCATAGAGCACATGCCACGATATGAAGCCCATGGAGAGAGGGTTGCCCCGTTGGATAGGGGAAAGAGAAAGAAGGAAGAACATGAATCACATCCCAAAAAGCTCAAAGAGTTTAAGGCTGGAGACAAGTCCGTGAAGTTTGATGCCTTTCATGGAGAGTATGATGCCTCCAAAGTGCTTGCTTTTGTGGCTCAGTTTGACATTGCTTTTAGTGATGAGGACTTCATTGAGAAGTCTAAAATTCGTCATGCAAGCATGTTTTTGAAGGGGACAGCTGCCCATTGGTGGATCACTGAAAAGACCACCAAAGATCCCATTTGTACTTGGAAAGAGTTCAAGGACAGATTTTATGCCCAATTTTTGCTTCCAAATGTGGAGCAAACTCTCACACAAAAGTGGGATAGACTTGAGTAAAAAGATAATGAGAGTGTGCAATAATATGTCAACAAATTTTGGAAAGTCTTGCTTGAGGTTACTCCCTTTATGTAACTCTCCAAAGATGAAAAGAAAAGGAAGTTTCGCTTTGGGTTGCAACTAGCTTACCGTTCAGGCATCGAATTGCACCCGAAACACACCCTTCAGGAGCTCATAGCATCTGCTCTTGCTACAGAGCAACTGGTGCTTAAAATTAAGCAGGATCAAGGAGGTTCTAAGAGCAAAGAGAGGGCTGTCCCAAACCTACAAAAAGGTGGACAGCCACCTAAAAAGAACTTTCGGGAAGCCCAAAAAGGAGGTAAAGCTGAAAATACCCCATCCAAGGACATTGGACCAAAGAAGAACAAGTTTGGCTTGACCCCCGAGCAAAGGGAGCAATATGCAAAAGAGAGAAAATGCTTTTCTTGTGGTAGTAAAGAGCACATGTTCAGGCAATGCCCTATCCGCAAGCAAAAGCAAGAGGACAAGCCACCCAAGGCAAATGTGCACGGCCACTATTGTCCACACATAGTGCTAGAATGGATTCCACATGGACGAGGACGAGGAAGAGGCAAAGTAGGAGGCTGATGTACAAGGTAACACTGAGCATGATGGCAAAGAGAGGGTGGTATGCAAAGCTTGGGACAAATCAAGGATCATTCCGCCTTATTCATGTTTGATGATTGTGCAACAGATAACTTCATCTCTACACAGATGGCAATCGCCTTGGGCATAGAGATTGGGGACATGGGACCCTAGATTGAGGCAGAGGCTGCTTTTGTTGGCAAAGAGGTGCAGGTGACTCCTCGTATTGGCAAGTTGTGCATATATATATATATATATAGGGTTATTTGGATCATGAGCATTTCTTGATTGCTCCTCTAAATGGATGTGATGTATTGCTTGGTAAGTCTTGGCATCATAGGCTTGAACCCTGCAAAGAATATAAAACCAACAGGATCACTTTTATGCATAAAGGCCGCATGTATGTCATTGATGTTGGCAAAGAAGGGGATTCCATCCCAGTTGTTATCTCACATCCAAATTAATAAGGCAATGAAAAAGAGTCTTTCCGCGTATTTTTTTTGTTTGTGACAAAATTGAATAAAGTAATGTGAATGTGGATGTATTGACTAAAGAAAGGTTGACTTTTCTTAATGCATATAAAGATTGTTTTGCCGATGCATTGCCAGGAGAATTACCTCCTGAGAGACCCGAGGATCATCGCATAGATCTTGTGCCAGGTAGTTCCCCACCTAACAAACCCGTATCGTGTGAGTGCCGCACAACAAGAGGAGATCATGAAGCAGGTTAATGAGCTTTTGGAGAAGGGTTTGGTTCAGCCAAGCTCTTCACCCTTTTGTTCTCATGTGCTTCTTGTGCAAAAGAAGGATGGATCCTTCCGCATGTGCGTGGATTATCGAGCTTTAAACAAGCTCACCATCAAGAACTGGTTTCCAATCCCACGCATAGATGACATCTCGGATAAGCTTGATGGCTCGGCTTGTTTCAGCCATATAGACTTAAAGAGTGGCTATCACCAGATTCGTGTGGTACCCCAAGATGTCCATAAAACCACATTCAGGACAGCTTTTGGATTGTATGAGTTTTTGGTGATGCCTTTTGGCCTTACCAATGTCCTGGCAACATTCAACTGTACGATGGACATGATATTTCGACCCCATTGTAAATTCACACGTGTATTCTTTGATGATATCTTGGTTTTCTCCAAGAATGAGGAGGAGCATAAGACTCATTTGGATACAGTGTTTGAAGAGTTGCGAAAGCATAAACTCTTCATAAATGCTAAGAAAAGTGAGTTCTTTCTCTCAAAGATACACTATTTGGGGCACATTGTATCCAAAGATGGTGTAAGAATGGATCTTGCTAAGATTGAAACCATTCGAAATTGGCCAGAGTTGCAAAATGTAGATCATGTGTGTAGCTTTCTTGGGTTATATTTATACTATAGGCGATTCATAAGGCATTTCGCTACGATTGCCTCGCCATTGCATGATCTTACAAAGAAGAAGCTACCTTCAAATGGACTTCCAATGATCAAGATGCCTTTTGCAACTCAAAAATGCTATCATTTGTGGGCCCGTGTTGATTGTTCCCGACTTGCAAAAGCCATTCACGGTGGAATGTGATGCATGTGGGAATTGTATAGGGGCTGTCCTAAATCAAGAGGGTGTACCCGCTTATGTGCTGCCTTCCTGTACCCGCCTACAGTACCTACTGTTGGCTGCTGTCTTGTACCCGACTACAGCACTTGCTGGCTGCATCAATACCCGTCTGTACTTGCTTGCTACTGTCCTGTACCCGCCTACTGTACCTACTGGCTGCCACGATTGTACCTACTGGCTGCTGTCAGGATAAAATCTGAAACGTGTTTTGGGTCTGTGTACATGTGGTGTGGATGGTTTGCGAATAAAATTTGCCCTGAATGCCCTGGCAAATGTATAGGCCGAGTGGTTTGGCAGTGAGCTGGTTTATGCACGTGTTTTTTTTAGGGAGCAGATGCGGAAGATTTGGAAGTTTTTATGGTAACAGTGTGGTGTGCGGGTTGTTGCTAAATGCATAGCACCGACTGGGAAATTGTTGGGTTTGGTATGATGACGCTGATGATGATGGCTGTGGGCAGCTCTTGTACTGGACGTATGGACGCCGCACGTGAAATTGAGGAAAGCGAGGTAATAAAGAAGAAAATGTGGCCATTTTTGAGGTTTTGAAGCTTTAAAAAATAAAATACAAGTTGCCAAATAAATTAATGGCCACTTGGAAGTTTTTGAGGGCCGCCAGCTCGACGTCTAGAAGACGGGAGAGAAGGGAAGTTGGCCGCTCGAAGGCTGGTGGTGTGTGTGCAAAAGGGGACGACGGGGGGGGATTCTGCAGGTGCAGAGGAGGTTGAGGAGCCTGAGAAGAAAAGAACTGCAGGCGCTGGGGCGTGTGCAGCCATAGGCGCAGAAGATTGGTGGGTGGCTGGCGCTGCAGAGAGGAAGGAAAGCCGCCTGGAGACAGTCGCCTGGAAGGAGTAAGCCTGCAGGGTCGCCAAAAGACGCCTGGAGGGTGTAGAGACCAGAGGCAAGGCGGTGGGCAGTGGTTTGTGATGACTGTGCAGAGGCTGGCGTCCATTGGGAACGTTTACAAGCTGGTGTGAGCTACCTCCGGCAAGGAGAGAGGGCTGCAAGAGTGGAATGCTAGGCAGGTTGGCGGGTATCGTTGTTGCAGGAGACAGTGTAGGTGAGAAGAGTTGGAGGCGCCTGGAGCGAAGGAGCTGGGAAGCAGCCGTCAAGGTGTGAAGGCCGCCTGGTATGAAGCTAGCTGGAAGAGCCCAGCTGGGAGCACCGGTGTGGTCAGCGACAGAGAGTGGAGCCGCCTAGTTGATGTGCAGTTGCGCTGGAGGCTGCAGCAGCAGACAGGTCGCCGAGTAGGAGGAGTGGGGTCGCCAAGGGTACAAGCGGCCAACAGAGGATGATGCTGAAGGGCTGATAGCGCAAGGCGTAGGCGCTACAGATAAGAGAGGCCACAGGTGGGCTTTGGTCATTCAGCTGCGTCAAGGTGCAAGGCAAGACAGGAGGGCCGTGTGGGAGCCAGTTGGCAAGGGTCGTGTTTTGTGTAAGGCTGGCGCTCAAACAAACGGACTGGAGGTGCTGGTCGAAGGGTTGATTGGCTGGTGAGCGTAGAGCGGGTTGCTGAGAGAAGTTGGATTGGTGCAGAGCAGCTAAAAGCTGGAGGCGACTGGGGAGGCACCAAGAAATGAACTGAGTGTGGAAGGCAAGTAGTTGGGCGAGAAGGCAGCTGGTAGCAAGTGAAGCTAAGGGATACAGGCAAAGAGACAGGGCTGGTGATTGGAGCAACAAAGAGGAAGCTATACGGGCTAAGGTGACCACCGGGTATACATATATATATTACTGGAGTGCTATTTACCGTCATGTATTTAATCTTAGAATTAGGTCCCGATGTCGATGAGATTTATTTTGAGGATCCTACACCCTTTGAAGTTGTGTTTTCCAATAGTTGCTCTAGTTATTGGTCTGTAGTAATTTATATAGATGAGGGGGAATGGGCAGATTGTGAATGGGTTTTGGATGAGGACGGTTCTGAGGACATTTTAGATGTCCAACTTTGTAAAGATGAAGATTTCTACTAAAGAATAGGTTTTGGTTTGTGTTGTCTGTCTGGCGTGGGTTGGGTGGTGAAGTGTGAGAAGTTTCCAGCCGGTGGCTGGTGGTGCCCCCGTTCGTGTGTGTGTTTCCAAGTTTGCGAGGTGGAAGGGCTATAGAGGCAAGGTCTTTTCTTCTTTTTTTCACCTCACATCCTTCTGGTGCCCCCACTGAGGAATGCTCAAGTGTCTCTTAGAAGGATGTGAGGTGAAAAAAAGAAAGAAAACCTTGCCTCTATAGCCCTTCCACCTCGCAAACTTGGAAACACACACACGAACGGGGCACCACCAGCCACCGGCTGGAAACTTCTCACACTTCACCACCCAGCCCACGCCAGACAGACAACACAAACCAAAACCTATTCTTTAGTAGAAATCTTCATCTTTACAAAGTTGGACATCTAAAATGTCCTCAGAACCGTCCTCATCCAAAACCCATTCACAATCTGCCCATTCCTCCTCATCTATATAAATTACTACAGACCAATAACTAGAGCAACTATTGGAAAACACAACTTCAAAGGGTGTAGGATCCTCAAAATAAATCTCATCGACATCGGGACCTAATTCTAAGATTAAATACATGACGGTAAAGAGCACTCCAGTAATATATATATATGTATACCCGGTGGTCACCTTAGCCCGTATAGCTTCCTCTTTGTTGCTCCAATCACCAGCCCTGTCTCTTTGCCTGTATCCCTTAGCTTCACTTGCTACCAGCTGCCTTCTCGCCCAACTGCTTGCCTTCCACACTCAGTTCATTTCTTGGTGCCTCCCCAGTCGCCTCCAGCTTTTAGCTGCTCTGCACCAATCCAACTTCTCTCAGCAACCCGCTCTACGCTCACCAGCCAATCAACCCTTCGACGAGCACCTCCAGTCCGTTTGTTTGAGCGCCAGCCTTACACAAAACACGACCCTTGCCAACTGGCTCCCACACGGCCCTCCTGTCTTGCCTTGCACCTTGACGCAGCTGAATGACCAAAGCCCACCTGTGGCCTCTCTTATCTGTAGCGCCTACGCCTTGTGCTATCAGCCCTTCAGCATCATCCTCTGTTGGCCGCTTGTACCCTTGGCGACCCCACTCCTCCTACTCGGCGACCTGTCTGCTGCTGCAGCCTCCAGCGCAACTGCACATCAACTAGGCGGCTCCACTCTCTGTCGCTGACCACACCGGTGCTCCCAGCTGGGCTCTTCCAGCTAGCTTCATACCAGGCGGCCTTCACACCTTGACGGCTGCTTCCCAGCTCCTTCGCTCCAGGCGCCTCCAACTCTTCTCACCTACACTGTCTCCCTGCAAAAACGATACCCGCCAGCCTGCCTAGCGTTCCACTCTTGCAGCCCTCTCTCCTTGCCGGAGGTAGCTCACACCAGCTTGTAAACGTTCCCAATGGACGCCAGCCTCTGCACAGTCATCACAAACCACTACCCACCGCCTTGCCTCTGGTCTCTACACCCTCTAGGCGTCTTTTTCTCCTTTTGGCGACCCTGCAGGCTTACTCCTTCTAGGCGACTGTCTCCAGGCGGCTTTCCTTCCTCTCTGCAGCGCCAGCCACCCACCCACCAATCTTCTGCGCCTATGGCTGCACACGCCCCAGCGCCTGCAGTTCTTTTCTTCTCAGGCTCCTCAACCTCCTCTGCACCTGCAACACCACCAGCCTTCGAGCGGCCAACTTCCCTTCTCTCCCGTCTTCTAGACGTCGAGCTGGCGGCCCTCAAAAACTTCCAAGTGGCCATTAATTTATTTGGCAACTTGTATCATATTTTGTATTTTATTTTTTAAAGCTTCAAAACCTCAAAAATGGCCACATTTTCTTCTTTATTACCTCGCTTTCCTCAATTTCACGTGCGGCGCCCATACGTCCAGTACAAGAGTTGCCCACAGCCATCATCATCAGCATCATCATACCAAACCCAACAATTTTCCAGTCGGTGCTATACATTTAGCAACAACCCGCACACCACACTGTTACCATAAAAACTTCCAAATCTTCGGCATCTGCTCCCTAAAAAAACACGTGCATAAACCAGCTCACTGCCAAACCACTCGGCCTGTACATTTGCCAGGGCATTCAGGGCAAATTTTATTCGCAAACCATCCACACCACATGTACACAGACCCAAAACACGTTTTAGATTTTATCCTGACATACTTAGCCAACCCCCCTGCCTGCGGTAGGCATTTATGCCAAGCAGCAGCATCATACACTTCATCTGTCTTTTGTCCGGGGTATAGTCATCCCCCTCTGCCTGCATCTTCACCTCTGTCCCATTTATTATAAACAACAAACTGACACACAAACCATAACACCTACTTCACACACCAAACTCAAATGGAAGCCATATGTACATCCCCAATACTTGATTTCACCAAATGCCACCCGGGTCAAACGGCCAGCAATATATGGCCCAAGACCTTTGCATCGTTGTCCTTTCCCCACCTGGGTCAAATACTAGCTGCAGTGATATTTCATCCATCTCCACCCCTCTGCTATTCCCATAGTCCTGTAACTCGCTGCAATTCCCATAGTCCTGTAACTCGCTGCACCAATCATCATCATTGTCCGAATATAGCACATCTAACATATTCTCCAGTTCCAACTGGCACCTAGCTTCATCATCATCCAGCATTTTCAACACTGCATCCTCGGTGCAAGCATTCCAGTAACTCCACATGGTGCAACCTATTTGCAACATTAATAAAGCCAACCCCCCTGTTACAACAAACACTGCAACAACGTGCATATAGCATGACATTTCATCTAGCAACACAGGGTTGACCAGCGGCAGCTTCACTTCAATCTCTTGGACTTGTTCCCTGACCATATCCACCTCATCACCGCTCTTATCTTCATCATCAGACAGCACCCCTAACTCTTCATCCACCACTTGGGCATAGCATATGCTTAACAAGTTTCCACCCCAACACAATAAAGACATGGCCAGTTCACTAATGGCCACCAACAAGCAAGCATTTTGAACCATACTAGCCATAACATTTATACTCACAAAACCTTGCACTTGTGTGGTCTCCACTTCCTGCTTCCAACCTTGGTCTACAACCTGTACATCATCATCCAGCCTCACAGGCAACCTCTGCAACTCCATAACTTCAAGTGAATGGCCATTTGCATTAGCCATAGCATACACACCTTCTGTTGGTAATTCTTCTTCAAGGCTTGAAAAGTCGTCCACATCACTAGGCACACCTGCATACACATTTACCACATCAGTGGGGATCACCTTCGCTACAAGCCGCTCCTGGCACTGAGCATTCAAATTGTTTTCAAACACTTCATTGCTTTCATTCTCCTCAACACTTGCCAAGTCGTCGGTCATCTCATCTTGGACAAGGTCTTCACATAGCAATGTCTCTTCGACACAAGAGAAGGCATCACCAACACTGTCGACCCTTACAAAACCATTCTCTTCACCCAAAGGTGTCACCGTCATCGACGGATCCTCTTGGCCTCTGCCCTCTTTCTCATCTTCAAGTGAAGCACTCTCTTCACTGTCATCAACACTCGCAGTATCTTCATCCTCATCTCTTTCATCCGATGTATCGATCTCTAGCCATATTGTTGGAGGCAATTCCAAGTAGCTCAAATCCATAAGGCATCACAAAGCCTGCTGGTCTTTGTCATCGCTTGACTCTGCTCTTGTCTCCAAGGCTTCTTTACTCTTCTGCACCACTTGAGTGGATTTCATCATCACTAATGCCTCCTGTTGGAAACTCTTCATAGCTGCAAGCTCATCTCTAGTTGCCCTATAGGCCCTTAGGTTCATGTCCTTCAACTGTACCAATGTTATCTCATCAAAGAATGAGACCTTTACATAAGCAGCCCAGACCACATTGAAAGCAGCTTCATAGTCTCCTATCAGCTGCCATTGCTCCTTCAAAGCATGCAGGGCGTTTAAACACAATCCTTGGTCGAAATGTGCCAACAACTGGTATCGCAACTGGATTGCACTCTCCATGGTAATTCAATAAACCACTCTTTGACCTCACCTTCGAATGCTTGGGACAAGAAGCTGGCCTTGACCTCATCACCCCATACGCCAAGAACTCGGCATCTGTCTTCTGCATATGCTATAAACTTGGCCACATCGCCATATCCATTAAATGGAACAGCAGCATCCACATAGTTTAACCACTTGGCTTGGATGCCAAGGTTCGCCCAATAAACATTCATGGCCATCTTATGCCATACACCACCTTAAATAGACCACTTGAGATACCTGGCCACTTGCAGCACTGCTTCCTCTTTAAGCCACAGTCGATTGTCAAATCGATGTCGAATCCACCACCACCACTTTGCACATCCACCTAAATTCAGCAACCGCCAATTGATGGCGACGAGCTCTTCAAAGCTCCTCAGTGGATTAAAAAGCAGAAAACACCTTCCTTCAATCTAGCTGGAAAGAAAAAATCTCTCTCTCTCTCTCTCTCTACTACCCAGAGATATCCAAAGAAAGGCAATTCAACAGCTCACATATCTTATTATACAAGCCTTTTATTCGTCAGCAAGGCTAAGCCACTCACATATCATCTACACAAACCCTGTTTGTCCATCTACAAGGGGTGATCCATCACCATAGATTTTATTAATTGACAAACTTCAACCCACTCTCCCTTGCACTCTCCTTTATCACACACTCACAGCAAACAACTCACACACACACTGCCCAAAGCTTGCTTTTGATCTCACACCAGAAGTCTCGAAACAAGGCAGCTACCTCCAGTAGAAAAGCCAGCAGTTTCTCTGGTTACCAGCATGAACCCTGGCCTCTGCTTTCCACGCCTACAGAGCAGCTCGACCAGCAGCCTCAAACTCACCAGCCTCAGCTTCCTTTCACATTGCTCTCGACAGTTTCCCTGGCGTCTCTGCAGAACCAGCCCGGCTGCACACTTACCCACCAGCCTTTTTCACCATCGTGAGGCCCCTCGTACCCTTGGCGGCCACTCCTCCTTCCGACTCTCTGCAGAACTTCACCTAGCCCAGCTTCTCAATTGCCAGCCTTACCTGTATCGCCAACTCTTGCAGCCCTTCTCACCACCCACGTGGCTCGAAATCATTGCCTGCAGTTAGCCTTTTATAGCTCACACCTAGCTTTTATAAGGCGGCCAACACTCTGGCTCTTTTCGCACATCTGGCTGCGCTCCCTTCACACCATACGGCTGCAGCTGCACAATCACCAGAGGGCGCCCCACCTACCACCGTATCAACGAGGCTAACACCTCAACAGACGCTGCCGTCTTCACAGGCAACCACCAGTCTTCGCTCCCGCCACCACGCCAGCTGCGATTCCACACTGGACCCCGGCTCCAAGCGGCCACTCGAATCACCAGTCGGCTCTTTCTCCTTGTTTTTGCCTGCAGAACTCCTCTCCCCCACTCACGCTGTCCGCCAGCCCACTCCTATTCACACACGGCGGTTTGACGCCTTCTTCGCACGTTATCACTCTCTTCACAACAGCGACGAACTCAGCAGCTCCCAGTCACCTGCGCTAGCTGCATCCAGAGCCCTTCTCCTCTATGCGATGGCCACACAAGCATCCCCCCCTTTTTCTTTCTTCTCAGGCTCTTTCTCCTTCTCTGCGCCTCCAGAACACCCCTGGCTTCCTTTTCACAATCACCGCCAGCCCTTAAGCGGCCACCTTCCTTTCACGTTTTCGCCACCTTCTAGATGTCGAGGTGGCGGCCCAAACAAGCTTCCAAGTGGCCCCAATAATCTTGGCCATGTGTATTATATATTTTTCATTTACTTTAAGTTTCAAAATAATGGCCACCACTTACAATAGCCTCTCCTTCTCCTTATGCTTCGGGTCATCGCGCCGCGCCCACAATTTCCAAAATAAATGCGAGAGGTGCCCACAGCCTCGTCATCAGCATCATCATTACCAAGACGGCCATTCCAAACCTAAAAGATTCTCAAAACTCAAGCATAAAAGCAATTTATTTTTTGCCGGCGTCCCTTGTAAATTCAATATTTACAGTCTGAATTGAGCTCTCTCCACATAAACCAGCATATCTACATTTATTTCCACCAGAGGCTCATCAAAACCCATCATTGATATCCTCATGCTCATCCACCTCTTATTTACACACATCCCAGACACCTTCTTGACGACTAAAAAGCTCATACGAATAAAAGCTTCAAGTCTCACACAGCTGCTTCAAAGAAAATTGCATACACTAAATCACTCCAAAGCCATTCCGTCTGTACACTTGCCAGGGCATTCATGGCAAAGTTTTATTGCACACCATGCATCCCATATGTACACGGACTCAAAACACCTTTACAGAAAAACGCCTGACATACTTTGCCCAGCCCCCAGCCTGCTGAATCATTCATGATCAGCAGTAAAAAGCATTTCAAGACCTAAATCCATATCCAAAAACTGCCCTTCATCTGAAATTACATCTTCAGACACTGCATCCTGCACAATCACCATCAAACGTGCATAATACTTCTTCAGCCTGTATCCATTTACCCTGGAAGCATGTAAAGTCCCATCTAAATCTGCCAATTGATAGGTGCCATTTGCAGATCCTTGCATCACCAAGAAAGGTCCTTCCCACTTAATTTGGAACTTCTTATGAAAGGAATTATCCAGCCTGCTATTATAACGTAATACCAAATCATCCTTCATAATTCCCTTGCTTTTGATCTTCTTGTTGAACTTCTCGAGCGTCCTTGCCTGTATATCTTCATAATGCTTCAAAGCATTATCCCTATTCAGCTGTGCTTCTTGTAAATATAATAGCCGCTCTTTAAGGGCATCTTTAGGCTCTTCCAAAAGCTTTTCCAACATTTTAACAGCTGGTATCTCCACGTCAATAGGCAATAAGGCTTCCTTCCCATAAACAAGATAAAATGGAGTGAAACCCGTACCAGTTTTAATTGCTGTCCTGTATGTCCACAAGGCAGCAGGTAACTCCAGATCTCAATTCTTGCCTTGTTGCTCTGTCACCTTAGATAAAATCTTGATCAAGTCACCATTGAACCGCTCATTCAGGTCATTACACTGTGGATAGTAAGGTGTGGTAAAACTACGACTGATCTTCATCTTTGTACACAAATAGTCCATAAGCTCTGCTCTGAAACCTGGACCCTGATCAGAAAGCAACTCCAGTGGCACACCAAATTTACAGCAGATATCCTGATATACAAACTTTGCCACCTCCTTAGCAGTAATTTGTTTCACTGCCTTTGCTTCCGCCCATCTAGAAAGGTAATCAACAGCAGTCAAGATGTAACACTTCCCTCGGCTGGTAATAGGCAATGGTCCCACAGCATCAATTCCCCATTTTTCAAAAACATCATAAGCAAGAATTGTCTTCCTCATCTCAGGCTTTAATATCCGTCTACTGTGAGCTTGGCATTGTTTGCATGACCTGCACCAATGATTAACATCTTTATGTACACTTGGCCACACATAACCTTCCTGCAACACCTTATGCAATGTAATCTTTGAGGCAAAATGTCCACCGCATGCTCCTTCATGATTTTCCTTAAGAATTTTGTAGATTTCTTCCTTCCAAGGTACCCGTTGCATTATTAAATCAATTCCTTTCAAATACAAAGCATCACCAACCATCACATACCTTGCAGCTTTCCTAATGAAACCATATTTTTTTGATCTTTCAATACCATTAGGAATCATCCCTGTTAATTCTCCCTGCCACAATAAAATGATGCATGAGCTTTAAGAACAAAAACTTCACCAATCATTCCCTGGGCTGCTTCATGAGCCTCCTCATTATGGCCTCGATCCACATGCTTTAGACTCCAAGCTTCAAATTCCTTCAGCAAACCTTTAATCTTGAAACACATTTCCTTGAGTAACATATTCTTTGACTTCCAAACTCCCAATACCTGTTTTACCACAAGCAATGCATCTCCTCGAATGCGAATCCTGTGTACACCATGCTTCAAGCATATTTGCAATCCAACTTCGAGAGTCAGATACTCTGCTTCATTGTTACTATGTGCATCCACCTTAACACCCTTCTTAAAAACAAGGCAACCTTGTGGATCATAAAGCACCAAACCTCCTGAGGCTGCATCATGGCTTTTCCTGTAAGAACCATCAAAATATAATAAGTGTGCATTCACCAGCTCAGCCGCATCCTCAACTGGCTTCTTGATGGTCTCCTCCTTTATAAGAAGAGGACTCTCCTTATATGTCAGTAGATCAGCTAAGGTAGCCCTGGTACTCTCCTCCACCAAGAATGAGAAAGTAAACTCCTGCAACTCAATCACCCACTTCATCATAGCTTTAGATAAATTTGTGCCATTTATCAACTGAGGCAAAAAAGTGTAGCTCGTCAAAAACACAAAGGAGCGAGGCAACAAGTAATGGTGGAACCGCCTACATGCATATAGTACACTAACCATAACAAGTTCCACCTCTGATAACAACCTTTCTCTAGCAAGTTTTATCCTGCTAGCACAGTAGACTGGTTGCATATAATGTGATTCTTTCCCCTTCTGTAACAGCATAGCTCCAATAGCATCTTCACCTACTGAAGGATTGACATAAAATACCTGTTCCCAATTAGGCGCCTGCATTGTAGGAATAGCTCCCAACACCTCTTTCACTTTTTGGAAAACCACCTCACACTCCTCCGTCCAATGCAAAGGATCATGCTTTGCTGCTTGCTGCAAAGGATATAACAACTGTGAAGATAGAGAAATGAATCGAGCCATATACTTCACCTTTTGCACAAAAGTAGCCAGTTGCCTTGTATTCTTTGGTGTAGGAAGAAGAAGAAGAGACTTGACTTTATCAGGATCTGGATCAATACCATTCTCTGAAATAACATGGCCCAAGAGCTTCACCCTCGGTTGAGCCAAAAAACACTTTTTTGGATTTAATTGACCACCACACTCATCATAACGCTGAAAAACTGTAGCCAGCTTATCACAATGCTCTTGCCTGGAGCTGTATATACAAAAATCATCAATAAAATCCTTCACAAACTTGTTCAAAAAAGGAGATCATACCCAATTTGCCCTTCTCTAATAGTAGGCTGGTCCATTCATCAATCCAAAAGGAAGAACTTTGTAGCAGAAACATCCCCACGGTGTAATGAAAGTCGTCTTGCGCTGATCCTCTTCTGCAATCTTTAACTGGAAATAACCTATATACCCATCACAAACACTATACCTTTCATATCCAGCTACAGTATCCAAGATCTCATCCAAAAAAGGTAGGGGGTAAGAATCCTTCTTTGTAGCAGCATTCAAAGGCTTGAAATCCACACATATACGCCACCTGCCATCCTTCTTTGGACTCACCACTGTAGGACTTACCCACTCAGCTGTATCCACTGGTGTAATGAAACCTGCACTCAACAGCTTATCAACTTCCTCTCTCAGGGCCTGCATTTGTTCTCGTCCCATCCTGCGAAGCTTCTGCCTAACTGTTTTTACACCTTCTTTCAATTCAATCCTCAAGTCTGGCCCTTTAAATCCTCGAATCTCCTTATAAGAAGTGATGAACAATTCTGGAAAATGAGATAGCATATTAACATATCTAACCTTTTCTCCACTCGAGAGATCCGGGCTCAGCATTCCTTCAATCAGCTCCTGCTTCTTCTTCACTTCTATCTTTGGCTGCAGTAATTCCTTGATCACTTCATACGACCCCGAGGTATCTTCTCCCTCAGTACCCACTTCATGCACTTCTTTATCTTCATCACCTTGTTGCTCTGATATTAGGAAGGCCACATCTGCCTCTTCTCCACTAGAAGCAGTAGTCGATGAATCCATCTCTGATTCAGGAGTAGTGGTGGTAGTTTCCTCTTCACTTGAATCCTGTGGCCTCTCCCACACATCATTCAAAGATCTCCTACTATGCATCTCAAAAGATTTTTTATTACCCTGCTTATTATGCAAAGAAATGGTCCCATACCTCCAGTCCTGTACTGCTCGCAACCAAGGTCGTCCAAGAATAATTGGAAAAGCACCAAGACCCGCAGGCATCACATGAAAATCTACAGTAGCTTTGACATTAAAAGCTTCAATTTCCAATTCCTTTATCATACCAAGACATTTTACCTTTTGATGATTAGCCATCCTGATTCGAAAACCAGAAACCCCAGACACCCTCAAGCCTGACTGCTCCACACATGATTGGGTAATTACACAAATTTGAGCTCCTCCATCTATATAGGCCTGACCAAGGTTCCTACCTTTACTCCACACCTCCACAATAGGGCAAATATTTGGAAGCTCTTCTAAAGATAGTACTTTGACTGACCTCTTCTCTGACTCCTTTTCCATTGGATTCACAAGTCTCTTGCATTGCCTTCTCAATTTTGGCACCATCTCCACCAACTGCCCAAAGGTGATGTTTGCCTTCCTGTTCACCAAATCAGATTTCAAATCATAGCTGGTTTGCCCATCCCCCAGTGGGAAGTCTGACACCTGGAACCTTCTACGAGGCTTCCGTTTCCTTTTGGCTTTCACATCTTCTCCTTCCTGCTGCTTCCCCTTTTTACGGCTGGGTCCAGCCACCCCTTTTCCTTCTCTTTCATCTGTTGTGCGCTTGCCAACAGGCATCACATCCCCTTCTTCTCTCACCTGAACATTCTCCAGAGTAACAACATTCATGACCTTTGCTTTCCCCTTCTCCTCAGCTGTGATTCCACTGGGCCTGCTTGATCCCTGATATCAATACCATAATCATTTGACCTGTCAGGTAGCTGTGAAGGTAGTGGGTACATATCACCACCCATACGCTGAGGCTTATCACAATCTGTACTCAGATGACCAAGCTCACCACAGTTCCAGCATGTAGGGATGAAACGACGGCCCCTACCACGACCACGTCCATACCCTGCTTGTCCATCTCCCCCTTCATGATTATTGCCTCGGCCTCTACCACGTCCACCACCTGTACTTCCCATCAAATTTAAGCTCAAATTCTTCATAAGATCAACCATCTGTTTCATATCCTGTCGCAATCCCTCATCAGAACCTGCAGGAACCATAGGTACTCCTTGACTAGCTTGTGGCACCATCTGCATAGCTTGGGCTTCAGAGGGCTTCATCCTCTCAATCACTGCATTCATAGGTGTAGCCTCCACTCTACGAATCTCCGGCTGTGCTACAACTGGAATCATCCCCAGCCGATTCATCCGCTGCAACTTCCAGTCTTTGATTTAGCAACTTCCACCGCATCCTCATAAGACCTGGGCTTCTTCAATTCCACTTTCCAGCGAATACTCCTCTTAAGCCCGGCTACAAATTTGTTTTTCTTCATCATGTCAGGAGGTACCTGGTCTTCCCCTAAAGCCCTGCATAGTCTCCCATAGCAAAGAAAATTTCTTCATATAATCATCTATTCATTCAAACTCACCTTGTGTCAGAACTTGCACTTCATGCCAAACCTTGTCGGGGTCTTCTACCTTCTTGAACCTGTTGCTAAGCGCTGTCTTTAATCCATTCTCGGTCATATCAAGATGTGGAATAGCAACCCTCAATGACTCCTCATAAGCTCTGTACCAGGTCCTTGCATCCCCTTTCAAGCAAATGCTTAGTAGCCGCAACACCTGTACCGACTCATTAATATGGTTGCTTATACATGCAACCTCCATCCTTTCCAAGAAATCTGCCACATCCTCATTCGGACCACCATAAAACTCTGGATACGACATCATCTTGATCCCCAAACTTCACCTTCAATCCCAAGAAAAACCCAAAAACACCTTCCTTCAATCTCCTACTCTGGGGCATACACCCTCGTAAGAGACACTTGAGCATTCCTCAGTGGGGGCACCAGAAGGATGTGAGGCAGCTCAAGAACACAAGAAGGCCACTATAGCTCGCCGACTCACCACCTTCAGAACACTCACAAGTATAAGGGGCACCACCAGCTTCTCTAGCTGGAAAGAAAAAATCTCTCTCTCTCTCTCTCTCTACTACCCAGAGATATCCAAAGAAAGGTAATTCAACAGCTCACATATCTTATTATACAAGCCTTTTATTCGTCAGCAAGGCTAAGCCACTCACATATCATCTACACAAACCCTGTTTGTCCATCTACAAGGGGTGATCCATCACCATAGATTTTATTAATTGACAAACTTCAACCCACTCTCCCTTGCACTCTCCTTTATCACACACTCACAGCAAACAACTCACACACACACTGCCCAAAGCTTGCTTTTGATCTCACACCAGAAGTCTCGAAACAAGGCAGCTACCTCCAGTAGAAAAGCCAGCAGTTTCTCTGGTTACCAGCATGAACCCTGGCCTCTGCTTTCCACGCCTACAGAGCAGTTCGACCAGCAGCCTCAAACTCACCAGCCTCAGCTTCCTTTCACACTGCTCTCGACAGTTTCCCTGGCGTCTCTGCAGAACCAGCCCGGCTGCACACTTACCCACCAGCCTTTTTCACCATCGTGAGGCCCCTCGTACCCTTGGCGGCCACTCCTTCTTCCGACTCTCTGCAGAACTTCACCTAGCCCAGCTTCTCAATTGCCAGCCTTACCTGTATTGCCAACTCTTGCAGCCCTTCTCACCACCCACGTGGCTCGAAATCATTGCCTGCAGTCAGCCTTTTATAGCTCACACCTAGCTTTTATAAGGCGGCCAACACTCTGGCTCTTTTCGCACATCTGGCTGCGCTCCCTTCACACCATACGGCTGCAGCTGCACAATCACCAGAGGGCGCCCCACCTACCACCGTATCAACGAGGCTAACACCTCAACAGACGCTGCCGTCTTCACAGGCAACCACCGGTCTTCGCTTCCGCCACCACGCTAGCCGCGATTCCACACTGGACCCCGTCTCCAAGCGGCCACTCAAATCACGAGTCGGCTCTTTCTTCTTGTTTTTGCCTGCAGAACTCCTCTCCCCCACTCAGGCTGTCCGCCAGCCCACTCCTATTCACACACGGCGGTTTGACGCCTTCTTCGCACGTTATCACTCTCTTCACAGCGACGAACTCAGCAGCTCCCAGTCACCTGCGCTAGCTGCATCCAGAGCCCTTCTCCTCTATGCGATGGCCACACAAGCATCCCCCCCTTTTTCTTTCTTCTCAAGCTCTTTCTCCTTCTCTGCGCCTCCAGAACACCCCTGGCTTCCTTTTCACAATCACCGCCAGCCCTTAAGCGGCCATCTTCCTTTCACGTTTTCGCCACCTTCTAGATGTCGAGGTGGCGGCCCAAAAAAGCTTCCAAGTGGCCCCAATAACCTTGGCCATGTGTATTATATATTTTTCATTTACTTTAAGTTTCAAAATAATGGCCACCACTTACAATAGCCTCTCCTTCTCCTTATGCTTCGGGTCATCGCGCCGCGTCCACAATTTCCAAAATAAATGCGAGAGGTGCCCACAGACTCGTCATCAGCATCATCATTACCAAGACGGCCATTCCAAACCTAAAAGATTCTCAAAACTCAAGCATAAAAGCAATTTATTTTTTGCCGGCGTCCCTTGTAAATTCAATATTTACAGTCTGAATTGAGCTCTCTCCACATAAACCAGCATATCTACATTTATTTCCACCAGAGGCTCATCAAAACCCATCATTGATATCCTCATGCTCATCCACCTCTTATTTACACACATCCCAGACACCTTCTTGACGACTAAAAAGCTCATACGAATAAAAGCTTCAAGTCTCACACAGCTGCTTCAAAGAAAATTGCATACACTAAATCACTCCAAAGCCATTCCGTCTGTACACTTGCCAGGGCATTCAGGGCAAAGTTTTATTGCACACCATGCATCCCATATGTACACGGACTCAAAACACCTTTACAGAAAAACGCCTGAACCGATTCATGTTCAGACAACATATGTCAGAAGACACCTTCTCCTTCTTCAGGCTCTCCTTGCGACAGACACTGCATTGTTATGCGAGCCAGGATATTGATTTGCAGACTCTCTCTCTTTTCTTTGACTGTTTTTGAGGAACTCTAGTATGGGTCCTTTTAGGACTCATCATTGTACAATGCATATTTCTTCGTGGGTTTTCACCTCACACCTAGGTTTCCCACTAGTAATATATCATTACTTCAAAAAAAAAAGAAGTGTGTGTGTGTGTGTGTGTGTGTGTGTGTGTGTGTGTGCATATGTAATATGTATATAGATAGAAATACATGTGTATTGTGAATATGTAGTATGCATATAGATAGAACTACATGTGTATTGTGAATCGTGATGAAAGGGAGGTGGTAGAAGGAGAATAAGAGGGTAAAGGAGAGGAAGTGGGAGGAGGGAGGGAGGAGAAGAGGGGAAGGAAGGAGAGGAGAAGAAGAGGACATGGTAGGAGGAGAAGAAGAGAAAAGGGGAGGAGCTGAAAAAAAGGAGAAGAAGTGGAAGAAGAAGATTGGAAGGAAGGAGAAGAAGAGGAGAAGAAAGGAGAAGAAGAGGAGAAGAAAGGAGAAGAGAAGGAGCTGGAGAAGAAGAGAAGACAATGGAGGATGGAAGAGGAGACAAGAAGGAAGAGAGGAGATGGAAGGTGAAGAGGAGGAGATGGAAGCAAAACAACAAAAAAAACCCCAAAAAAAAAACAATAAAAAACGAAACTTGAAATTTGAAGGATGGATCAAGAAGAGGAAGGCTAACAATTTGGGAAAATCGCTTTCATGTAGAAAGTGGTTTTGTGGTTTTTTGTAGAGTGGTTTGCCACCCTCCTCTTAACCTTTGGTCTTTTCCCCTTGGTTAATAGAAGCAACCCTTCAAAAACCTTTGAATTTAGCTTTTTAGATCTCAATTATTATCCCCATCTGCCTAGATCTAGCTTTGATACCACTGCCACGTGAGAATCAGTTATATTAGTTTAACTTCTCTCTTAGATCAATATAAAGTTTCTTAGATTAATTTGATTTATTCATTTGTCTTTTTTTTTTTTTTTCCGAGAAAAGATCCTTTCATTAGTTATGTAGAAAAAACGCCCGTAGGGCTACAAAAGAGATCTCTCCTGCTCCTAACAGAGAGAAGAGCAGTGAATACATCATGGCAGCCCGGGAGACTCTCCCTAGGTGCTGCAAAATACAAACATCAGTCTAAAGGACTGAGCGGCTAAATCATACAATGGGGGGGGGGAAGAGCCAAACAGGTGGCCTGTAGTGCCAACGGGGGGATCCCGTGTGTAGGGTGTAGAACGGGCCGCAGCGCCAAGTGGTATGAAAGGCCTGGCGCCGTAAAATCGCCTCATCCGAGTCTCCCCGGATGCGGTCGTACTGTCCTCGCAGGGTGTGGATCAACTCCTGCCAAATCCCCCGAACAGTCTCTGCTGGTGGCTCTAATCTCCCCTCAAAGGCCGTGAAGCACCGGGCCCTCCAGGTGAACCAGATGGTGAGGCTGCTGAGGAGCTCCCATCGTAAATCCCTCTCCTGTGTCCAGCTGTCGGACGAGAAATCCGGTGCCGGAACCAGGCGAGGCTGGCCCCTAATAAATCTGATGGCCTGACTGCCCTGCTCCATCTCATAGCCCATAGCAGGCCCTGACAAAGTCGACCAAGCAGCGGCACCCCACGTAAACATACCCTCTGGAGAGAGGGGGGCTAGAATACGCAGCATCCGCAGCCAAATCTGCTGTGCCTGAGGGCAGTCCCAAAGGCAATGTCTCTGTGTCTCCATAGGGTGGCCGCATCGGACGCAGGCCGCCGGAAGACCGCTATAAACAAGCCAAGTGCCAACTGCTGAGCCCCTGTGGGCGACCAGCCACTGAAAAGCCGAGATCCTGCGGGCCTGTCGACTAGCCCAGAGTCGAGCCCAGAAATCCTCCAGGAACTCCTGTGATAGTCCCTGCAATCGCCAATGCCCCGCTGCCGCTGGAGAAACCGTCCTCCTCGCCGTCAAAATATGCCGTCCCAGCCGAACAGTATACTGGAAAAAAGTGATCTCTGTGGCCTCAAGGGATGCATAAGGATCATGCCACTCGTACTCTCCGGGGTCCCACTGTAGCCGGGCCAAGGGGCGTGCTGCATATGCCCATATACGCCAATCCGGGAGCACGTCAGCAGGGTCGGGGTCAATATGCCACTTCCGAGAAGCGGCAGCCACTACCCGAATCCTCTGAAAGGTGCACTCTGCAACCAAAGGCGACTCCACCTCCACTCTCTGGAGTCGGCCCTCATCCTGAATCTCATAATAGAGGCATCTGCCATCCTCAGTGCTAGCTCTGACAGCAATCAGGATCTCCAACTGTGTGAAGGCACCCATCCACCGTGGGGCCACTGGCTCGAGAGGTGTGAACCACTCCTCTGAAAGTGCCTCCTGGATATCATCCCGCATAATCAACCCCCCTCTGAAGTGACTCAGCCTCTCCACCTGGGTCTCCTCTGGTAGACTGCAGAAAGCCTGCCAGTCTCCAAAACTACGAGCTGGGCCTGCCGCTAAAGGTCCCCAGGCTAGACGAGGCCGAGAACCCAGCATATGACCCTGCTCTGTACGAACCGCTGGGCTCCAGATGAGCGGCTGCCTGGCCCGCTCCTCAACACAAGACGGAGGCCGCTGAGAGAGCCCCGGTCTCAGCAACTCCCAAGCTCTCAGGATACTCAAAGCAAATCTGTCCTCCCATCCTCTACTGAGGCCTGTCCTCCTCATCTCTATGAATATCCAGCGAATCTCTGGTGCCCAAGTACCCCCTGCAGGAGGCGCCCGGGCCTGCAATCGCTGCAAGAGGAGCTCTTTCCAAGGCTCAGCGCCTGGAAGCAACCCCCGAACAATAAGCTTCCCCAATAAGGCTCTACTCTGATCGACTGGATCGATAATGCCCAAACCGCCCTGAGCCAGCGGGAGTGTAATAACTGCCCATGCAACCTTTGCCCGAGCTGGCTGACCGTCCCGCCCAGACCACAGAAAGTTCCTGATCAGCCTCTGTACCTGGCTGATGCAAGAGCTCGAAAAAATCCAGCAAGACGTAATGTACCACATGGTCGCTAACAGCACCTGATTTGCCACCACCACCCTCCCAGCCAAGGATAGTCGAGCTGTACTCCAATACAATAGCTTCTTCCGAATGCTCAGAAGAAGCGGGGCAATCTGCTGCTCAGGTGACAAATCGAGGCCAATCTGGCATCCCAAATACCGCACTGCTGTGCCGGGAGGAATCCATCTAAAACCGGGGTCCGGACTCCATGCCGGAGTGGGAGCACTACTGATCCAAAAGGCCACTGTCTTGCGCCAATTGATCAATGCTCCCGAAGCTGCACTAAAAACCTGGAGCGACTGCTCTGCCCGAATAAGATTGGCCTCTTGGCCATGCAAAAATAAGCCCGTGTCGTCTGCAAACTCAGCATCAAGCAAATCCTCCCCCCGGACTGGGAGCTGAAGTCCTCTCAAACCAACCTCCTCTGCCGTCAAATACATACTCATAGCCTCCGCAAAGAAGAGAAAAAGGAAAGGGGCGAGAGGACACCCCTGACGGACTGATCTGGTCAGCTCAAAACTCGGCCCCCGACCTCCTGCAATCAGCACCTGGCTGCGAGCTGTGGAATACAAAGCTGCCACCCCTCTGATCCATCCTGGCTCAAAGCCCAGGCGTAGCATAGTGCCCTCTAAGAATCCCCAATCAACTCTATCGTATGCCTTCTCAAAATCGAGAAGCATCACGACCAAGTCCTCGCCAAGAAACCTAGCTCGGGCCGTCGCCTCCCAGAAAGTAAAGATGTTGTCAAGGATACTGCGCTCCTTGACAAATCCTGTCTGAGTAGCATGAATCAACTCCCCCAGGAAGGGCTGGATCCTCAAACTCAAGGCCTTTGCCAAGACCTTGTATACAGTATTGAGGATCGTAATAGGCCTCCAATGCCGAATGTCATCCGATACTCCCTCCCCCTTGGGGATAAGATAGATCAAGCCCTCTGAAAAGCTCTGCGGCATCACCCCAGTGTCCAAAACATGCTGAAAGCCCCTGCGGAGGCCTGGCCCCAAAAGGTCCCAATAGCGCATAAAAAAGGCCGGCGTCAGTCCGTCCTCCCCTGGGCAACTATGTCGCGGCAGGACCCTCAAGGCCTCGGCAAGCTCAATCTCTGACAGAGGCGCACCTAGAACTGTGCGCATATGGTCTGTGACCCTCCTCTGCACATGGGCCCACACAGTCTGTCTGCATACATCTCGATCCTCAGTGGCTGGCTCCGCTGAAAGCAAGTCACGATAAAAAGCAGTGGCAATGGCTCTGGTCTCCCCGAGCTCAGTAGCTATCGATCCATCCGGTCTAGCAAGCTGGCGAACCCCTGCTCGCGCATGACGGGGTCCAGTGATCTCAAAAAACTCCCCAGTCACTCTATCACCAAGCTGCGTCCACTGAGAGGCCTGACGACGATAGTAAAACTCATGTCTCTGCTCCTCTGCCTCTCTAACCTCCTGGCGTGCCTGGCTCAGCTGGGACGCCACCCACTCACATGCAGGCTGCTGCTCCTGAAGGCGCTGTAGCGAAGCAAGGCTGCGTCTCAGCCGTTGCTCCCGCTCGCGAATCTCTCCCAGTCGTGTCAAAGCTGCAGCGTGTAGAAAAGAGCTAAGATCAATGAGTCCCTGGGCACACTGGCCCGCTGCATCCTGGTCAGAGCACTGACTATCATGCCAGATCCTCTCAATGTCCTCAGCGAGACTGGGGTCTGCAAGTACCCTCTCTGGGATCCTCAACTGCAAGCTGGGCTCCCGTGTCCCCTCCTCCAAAGTCAGTATAACTGGCGCATGATCTGAAAATGAGGTGCCAGCAAGAATGCCGACGGAGCCCCCTCGCTCCCCCAACCAATCGCCCACATAAAAGCGATCAATCCGAGATAGATTAGTCCCTCCCTGCCGGCGATCCGACCGAGAGAAACTAAGACTGTCCTGAGACCGGGAGAAAGCCCCATGCTGCCATGCATCAGTGATCCTCAGTGTCATACAAAACCGGTCCCAAGCTGCAAGCTCCGTGCCGTGCACTGTAACATGACTGCCTCCCACCCTATCTGCCGGGTCCTCAAGCATGTTGAAGTCTCCCCCAACACACCAATGTGCGGCCTCTGGCAATGCATCTGTAACCTGAGTCCAGAACTCTGCTCTGGCACTAGCATGATTGGGCGCATAGATGTTGAGCACACCCAATAGCTCATCATGCATCCTCAGAATGACATACTGTGCTCTACCAGGCACAATGATCCCTCGGTCCACAATGGCCTGCCGCCATGCATCTGCAATAACCATGCATACTCCTCCCTGTCCACCCAACGGACCAAACCCTGCAGACCAGAAAGTGTCCCATCTACCAGGCATCACCGAGCCATATCTCCGGATCCTGCTCTCACCCAAGTGGTGCTCCTGCATCATCAGAATGTCAATGCTGCCACCAACCAGGCATCTCTGTAGCTCCTGCCTCAAGCAGCCTCGATAGCGTATAAAGTGTGCTCCGCCAAGGCCCTGTACATTCCATGAGATGATCCTCATGGATGTCCTACTGAGGTGGATGCTGTCTCAGCCGTACGGCGGGCCTTCGCAAGCGGCTTGGATGGAGAGTAGTCCCCATCCGAACGGCTGCGAGTCTGCCCACCCGGTGTACTGCAAGAATCCCGGATCAGGCGCCAGTGGCTGTGACCCATGGCGACTGCCTCCTGCTCTGACATAGTAACCTCGTGAATGCTCACATATCCTGGGTCGCGCGCCAAATCTGCAACTATGCGCACGACCAAATGTCGAATCCCGGATGTATCCACACCCTCGGGATCCAAGACAAAATGAGCCAACTCCCAAAGTCGGCCTAGCACATCTGTAACCTCCAAATCGCTCATGTGATGTGAAAACTCAACTGCCTGAGTCTTCAACGTGCTGAGAGTGAGCTCTAGAGTCCACTCCCGGTCACAAGGTCCACATAGAGGGAACGAGAAGGCCACTGCTGAGTCTAGTGCCTCCTCCCCGCGGGCCGGAGGTATCACTACATGCACTCGGATGGGTGCTGGCTCATGGGGGCCCTCTGCTCCAAAAAGCCGTGTGAAGGTATAATCAAACGCCGCCGAGCGCTGTCGAATGCCGAGGCGACTCAGCCGACTACGAATAGATGAAATCCGTGAGGCCCTAATCGGCATAGGTCTCCTCTGTGATGCTCGAGCGAGGTCAGTGCTCAGCGCCCTCCGGACTGCAGGTGAGCGCCAGGGAGCTGCAAGGACCTCCCGGGAAGGCGAGGCGGGCGGAGGGGGAGGAGGGGGAGGCGAGGAAGGAGGAGAGGGAGCCGCTGCCGAGACCGGAGCGGGGGCGGGAGGAGGCGATGGTGGAAGCGAGGCGGTGGGAGGGGATGGGTGTGGACGAGGTGAAGGAGGGGGAGCTGGCATCTCCTGGTCCTCGGTCGCTGCAGGGGTCTCCTCCTGAAGGGGAGCAAATCTGTTCCTCACGGGAACCCAGTGAGGCTGAGACTGTGGCTGCTGCTGCAGCGGTACCTGGGCGTGCTGCGGTGGCTGTCTCCCTCGACGGCGCCCCTGTCCAGGCTGCCACTCCGAGGTCTCTGTGGCCTGAGCAGGTGTCCCTGAGGCAGCCTGCCGAGCCGAATCTGTGGGCGGGCCATCCGTGGCCTGCTGCTGTGGTGAGGGCCGAGGTCTCCTGCGAGGGCAGGCCTTGGCCAAATGACCGACCTGCCTGCAAATGAAGCACTGGTTCGGGAGCCCCGAGAACTCCACTCTCTGATCTATCCACCCCCCCCCTATCCTAGGTAGCTGAATGACCTTAGGAAGGGAGGAGATGTCAGATACTAACACTCTGACCGAAGGTAGCCCAGCTGCTCTGGCCACCACTGAAGCTGCTGAGGGGCCCGTCTCAAGAACCGAGCCCACCAGTGCTCCGAGCCTGGAGAGGAGCGGAAGATACTCCCGGCGGAGACCAGGGAAACAAACTGTAATATGGAAGAGGCGCTCTCCCTGTTCCGCCGCAGCTGGGTCAAATCCATGCTGCCAAGGCCTGAAGAAAGCCCGAGCACCCCTGATATCCAGAGGACTCATGGCAAGGACCTTGGCAACGCTCTGGGCGGCCTCGAACTCGATCTGATAATGTCCCCGGCCCAAGAGCTGTACATCAAGGATCTTGCCCACATCTGCAAGAAGGCGAGCCTGAAGTAGATCCCTGATCTCCCCTCTGCTGGGGCGAGTGCCGACTATACGGCAGATGGTGGAGTGAGCCTGAAGGCGTTCCACCTCTGCGGTGAGGCTCGCTTCCTCTTCCGGCGAAAGAGAAAGCCTGATGGGGAGGACCTCGGTGGCGGGCGAGGGGGCTGCGGAAGAGTCCCTCTGAGACGAGGCGGGAGGAGTCTCCATCAGAGTCTGAAGCTCAAGCGAAGGCGAGGCGAAAGCGGAAAAACCTGCAAGAAGCGGGCTGCACACCAAGAGGCGGAAGGATGGAAGACGAAGAGGGAAAAAACACAAAAACCCCCAAGGGGTGAGAAGCAGGGAAGGGGGGGGCGGCGAAAAGAGGAAAGGCCCAGAGGGGGGGGCGGCGACAACGCGAGGAGGAGGAGGGAGGCGGGGCGCTGCTGATAGGAGGCGGCGAGAGCAGGCGAAAAGGCGGGAGGGCGACCAGGCGGCAGCGGGGGGGGGGATGACAACAGGCGACAGCGGGGGGGGGGAAGGCGAACAGGCGGCAGCGGGGGGGAACAGGCGGCAGCGGGGGGGTGAGGCGAACAGGCGGCAGCGGGGGGAGGGTGGCGAAATGGCGAAGAGGGGGGCGCAGCGGCGAGGAAGGAGGGGGGGGCGGCGCAGCAGCGAGGAAGGAGAGGGGGGGCGCAGCGGCGAGCAGAGGGAAGCAAGGGGCGGAAGGCAAACAGGCGCGAGGAGGGGGGGGGAGCGACGGTGCGCAGAGCAGGGTGAGGCGGGGAGCTTCAGCGAGCGTTTTCTTCCCGATTTATTCATTTGTCTTATACTGTCATATTTAATTTAGTTTAGTTTTTCTTTCTACTTTATTTAATCGTCAAAAATCTAATAAATTATGCCTTGTGATGGTAAAAGGCAAGCTTGTAGTGTTTATTCTTCTTTTTTGACTTGCCTTTTTTTTTAATCTTGTACAGGTTTCAAAATTGCTGGAACGTGTTGGAGATAATGAGGTAGCAGTGCAGGCTCTCATTGCAAACGATCTTGTCCTTCCTATGCTCAAGGCAATCACAGATGGGTATGGAACTACATTACTCAGTAAACTATGTGCAACTATATAGGTGGCTCTTGTTGGAATATATCGGAACTTATATGCGAGTAATAGGTGTGTGTCTCCATGTGTGAACCACCTCTTGGGTGGGTGGATAAGCATGCATTAAATAAATATGCCACCCGTGGAGAGTCCTCGTACCTGCCCCTTTATGGTGACATTATGAAGTTTTCCAGTCTAGGGGACATCCTCCTGGCTGGAGACTTCAATGCCCGCACCGCAGGTGCACAGGTACTCTTCTTTGAGATAGATGATCCCATGTACCAGGAGATTGACATGATGGGTACAGATTTGGAGTGGACATCACCGGATACAGCAGCCCGCATAGACTATGGAGAGTATCTCTTAGCCCTCGGCGGGGCTCATAGGCTAGCCATTTATAATGGCTTGGCTAGATGGCCTAGATCCAACTCCTTCACCTCCTACCCCTTCGGACATGGAGCTAGTACAGTGGACTACCTAATGGGATCCCTCTCTTTGATCCCACTCATTTCGGAGTTTACCATCTCTCCTCGCCCCATCGGTGTTGCAGCCGACCATGCATACCTGGCCTTCTCACTCACATGCCGATACACCATGCAACCACTTGCTTTTTCCCATCACCGTCCGAGATACCACTTCACCAGAGAGACCTCTTCCATCTATTCTGATCATGTCTACCACATCCTCTCGGACCTCGACCCCCACATCCCACTTGACGAGCTTACTACACACCTCTCAGCCACCCTCCATACGTCCGTTGCAGGTGCCTTCCCACACTCCAGAGCCACCCCTACATCACCAAGAGCCACCCCCACATCACCAGGAGGGACTGTCCCACAGAATAGCTGGTACGACGAGGAATGTTGTGATACTCGAGCCCGTCTACATCGGGAGATGGCACTAGGACCCACCACTTCCCAATAGGCGAGAGTGATCTTTCGACGTCTCACACGGAGAAAGAAGAGAGCCTACCTAGCAAGGCTTGAGCAGGAGCTATACCAGCTATTTCTTGGAAGGGACTGTAAGGAGGCTTGGAGGATCTTCCAGGATCATTGCTTTCCAACTCCGATTACTTCACCCAGCACCTGGCACACCTATGCCATCTCTCTCTACCATGTCCCCGAGCAGCCACCTCTCCCCCATCCACCCGAACCTCGTCCCCCACACTCTTCCTTCTTTCACCTCAGCATGGTGAGAGATGCTATTGATAGGATGCAGACTGGGAGAGCATAGGATCATGATGGACTCCTCACCGCGCATTTCTCCCATGCTAGAGACACGCTAGCCTGTTTACTGGTTCACATGTTTAACAGGGCTTCATGTGAAGGCTTCCCTGTCAGCTGGTCATCGAATACTATTGTACCTATCTGAAAAGCAGGTAACTATAGGACTATCATGATTGGTCACACCGTGGCCAAGATTTATGGTTCGATTTTGGAGCATGAGCTTAGTAGATGGTCTGAGGAGCAGAGACTCAGAGCACCGGGGCAAGCAGGCTTTAGGAGAAGGCACTCCACACTAGATCATATCTTTACACTACGGGGGATCATTGAGGAGGGGAGAGCTCACGGGCAATGGATATACTGCTGCTTTGTGGATATCCGCAAAGCTTTTGATATTGTCCCACGAGCTAGACTGATGAGGAGACTGCAGGACATGGAAGTGCCAGCAGAGATGCTGTGGGGGATCATTACACTCTATGAGTCAGTCATAGGGAGAGTACGGGCTCCAGGAGGTGACTCAGAGATCATACACAACACTATCGGGGTGAAACAGGGCTGCCCCTTGTCTCCTATTCTATTTGGTCTATACATTGACGAGATCTCGGATTACATAGACAGATAGAGAGGACTAGGAGCACATTTGGCAGGAGTCCTGATACCGATCCTCTTGTATGGAGATGTTATTGTTCTTATTTCTGATTCTCCAGAGGGGCTGCAGAGGCATTTGGATGCATTACAAGCCTTTTGCAAGGACCGGGACCTTACTGTGAACCTTGGAAAGACTAAGGTCATGATCTTTAGCACCTCCTCACAGTGGATAAGTAGATCTGCAGTACAATTTACATACAGTGGAGAGCCTGTAGAGTATGTTACCTCATATGTATACCTTGGGATCACTTTTGCTGGACCTCAGTTCTCAATGCGAAAGGCGGCCGACGCTAGATTGACGAGAGGATATGTAGCCCTTGGCTCGCTAGAGAGGCAATGCTCATAGATACAGTTTCAGGAGCTGAGGACGAAGCTTTGGCTATTTGATACTCTAGTTACACCTGCACTACTGTATGGTGCCGCCATCTGGGGTCCTTGCTTATACCACAGGAGGAGACAGAGGAGAGAGCCGGCCGAGACAGGTACAGAGGAGGTATATGATGGGTGGAAGCCAATGGAGAGGCCCCTAGGGGCGATGATCTCACGCATGATTAGGAGTAAACCATCAGTGCCACATCAGATTGTGCGGGCAGAGATGGGCGTTGCACTGATAGTCACAAAGGCTCTATTCCAGATAGTGATATATTGGCATAGGCTATGGGAGCTTCCACTTGATAGATACCCCCGGCTAGCCCTAGAGTCCTCGAGACAATTGACACTTGAGGGAGATACAGAGTGCTGGTATGCACAGGTAGGCACTTGGTTTGGCATGCACGGTATGCAGATGGAGGCACTCCCCCCCTTCCAGTACAACATAGAGGCCTCGTCATTTGCTCTCAGCCGCACCGAGCGGAACAGGGTTATCAGGAAGGACATTGTCAGACTGGATACTCAGAGGACATGGAGTTCACCTAGTCGTCCACTGGGGACAAAGATGGCCTTCTACAGAGATCACCTCCTATGCCTGACAGAGGATGGGCTCATCATCCGTCCACACTACATGGACATACACCTATCCTTTGGGGTGAGATGTGCGATCGGCCAGATCGGCACCTCGTCCCACCAGGTGAGAGTGGAGACTGCCAGATATGGGCCTAGGGCGGCCGCACCAGAGGACATGATATGCTAGCTCTGTCACACAGAGCCCGAGACAGAGGACCATTACATATGTCGATGCCCCGTGTACTATGAGATTTGGGGGAGGTTCCACTGCCTCTTCCGACTGGGTTCGGACCACTTTCAAGGATCATGGACTTCCCGGATCAGAGATGCCTGGGACTTTTTCTTCTAGAGCTTTGTAGACACAGGGATTCCTTAGTGAGATCCAGATCAGTTGTACTTGCTCGAGGACCAGCACAGAGAGCTCTCACTGACTTCTTCCATACCAGCACTCTGAGGGCCGATCCACCCATCATACCCAGACCACAGGCTAGTGTAGGAGCTCGTCCAAGAGGTGTGACACTCGACAGAGCCACTGAGTTATGCAGAGCTCGACGCCCCAGACCCCATGGGCCTCGCCCACGGCCACGCCACCATAGGAAGATCCGAGCCATCATCTCCCATCATTGCAGGACCTTCTCGTGCCGGCTCAGTTTTACCACCTTGATGAGCACCATGTCACAGCAGGCCATGAGGGATGTATTAGGGTGATATGAGAGCTCTCTGCTCATGTACCTAGATCAGATTTTAAAGTTCTAGATTTTTGTTATCTTTCTTTATTACTATTTTGTACCTAGGATTATGTACCTCATGGATATGATGTAACCTTTTGGTCTCATAGGTCATTTTGGCCTTTTGAAGACGTTAATACAACTTTCCTTCTTCTTCTTCTCTCTCTCTCTCTCTCTCTCTCTCTCTCTCTCTCTCTCTCTCTCTCTCTCTCTCTCTCTCCCCCCCATCGCTGTTCCTGTCCGCCTCCCCTTACTCGCCTGTTCGCATCTCTCACCCATCGCTGTTCCTCTCCGCCTCCCCTTCTTGCTCGTTTCGTTCTGTACCTTCGCCTCCCGCCTGAATCTTACTCTCTTCGTTTCGTTCTGCCCGCCTGTTCGCATCTCTCTCCCATTGCTGTTCCTCTCCGCCTCCCCTTACTCGCCTGTTCGCATCTCTCACCCATCGCTGTTCCTCTCCGCCTCCCCTTCTTGCTTGTTTCGTTCTGCACCTTCGCCTCCCCTTACCCCACCCACCCTTCCTCAGGCCCCCAAGGCAGCAACATAACTCTCGGCTTGAACCCCTCTCTTTCCCTGCTGCTGCTATCGTTTCGCGCTTGTGTCATGGATTAATTTCGAATCCATTGGCTGTGAGAAGTTTTGCAAAAAGTCATGGCCAAGACCGGGTTTAAAGAGGAGCTCGTGAAAGTGGAGGACAAGCTCGGCACAACTATCAAAGAAAACAAGAAGATGGTCGACTCTTCCATTACCGCAATCATAAACCGCCTCTCCAAACTCGAGAAGGGATTTGACAAAATCCAAGAGCTCGAGTTGAGAACATCCAAGCAAGAGGCTGAGATTTCAGCCTTAAAGGAGGAACTAGTGGAGGCCAAACTGCATGCTAAAAGTCAAGCGGCTGAAATCTCAGCCCTCAAAAAGGAGTTGGAAGCCACTTCAAAAAGCAAGCTTGAGGATGGAGAATTTCAGCCCTCCTTTATTGAAGAGCTGAATACCATCAAGGAACAAATGAGGATCATTCGAGAGGAGGAGGAGCAACATAAACAGAAGACATCTTCATGGGTGGAGGTGATCACAAAGACACAAAAGAAGATGGATGAGGCCGAGAAATGGATCGAGGTCGCCAAGAAAGGGAAAGGTAAAGAATCGCCACCCATCCACACTCCCACCATCATCAACATGACCCTTGAAGAGGAGCAAAGGAGGAAGACCCGGGCCTTACATGTACGAGTGTCCGGTCTAAAAGACCGTGATGATGCGGAAGGGGAAACCAAGGAGCTCTTCTCTATGATGGGCATTGAAGCCACGCACACAAAGGCATGGAGAGTGGGAAAGAAGAGAGAAGGTAGTGGCGAATCTTCTTCTAAGGAGAGAGCACTTATCATTCGTTTCCCCTCCATGGAAGCGAAGAAGGACTTCTTGAAGAGACGTCCTACACTCAAGCAAACGGGAATATTTCTTGGAGATGACCTCACACTCTCGCAACTTGCCCACATGAAAGAAGTTATGCCCGAGATAAGGGCAGCCCGAGAGAAAGGGAAAGTGGCCTTCTATAGAGATGGTAGAGTGGTGATTATGGAGAGGCGCTCTTCATGACGGTGCGAGACCTATGGGACTACACTCAAAGTTGCTACTTGGAATTGTAATGGATCTCTACGCCTTGATGTAGGGGCTTTTGAGGATAGTTTCACTGGGAGGGACATCATCTTCTACTGTGAGACGCATCAGGCTCCTGGACAGTCCATGCCACATGTTAGTGGATACCGATGGGAGACAGCTTGTAGACAGGAGACTCGTTCAGAGCATAGAGGACGGGGCTCAGGAGGAGTGGCAGTATTGTTTAGAGAGGAGCTACAGCCACTGATACATATAGTCCGCAGAGATGAGCAGGCTAGGTACATGTGGGTTAGACTGAGGGCAGAGACCGGCAGATATCTCTACATTGCTATATGCTATTTTGCTCCTAGTACATCAGTGTATGCATCACCTAGCGGGCAGTCTCCCTTTTCTATTTTGGATGATGACATTTGGGAGTTCTCCAGGGATGGTGACATCATTCTCTTGGGGGACTTCAATGCTAGGACCGCCCATAACCAGACAGTATTTTATGATACCTCAGAGGAGATGTTGAGGGAGCTTGATGTTAGGGATATGGGCCTATCTAGACTCTCACAGGATGAGGAACATACAGTGTATGGGCGGTATTTGATAGACATGGGGACTGCACATGGATTGGCCATCTTGAATGGCCTACAGAGATTCCCGACATCCGGCGGTTTCACTAGCTTTCCACATCGGCATGGTGCTAGTATAGTGGACTATGTTGTGGCTCAGCCTAGTCTCATTCCCTCTTTTCAGGATTTTATGGTAGGCACTAGGCCGGTTGGAATAGCAGTGGATCATGCTATCTTGTCCTTCACTCTCACATTTCAGTTCAGCACCGCTACATTGGGACAGGTCTCCACACACACTCGTTATACCTTTACGAGGGAGACGGACACCGTATACACGGATGAGATATACAGACGCCTATGTGCCGAGGAGCCGGGACGGCCATTACATGAGCTCACTCAAATATTGATAGAGACGCTTCATGCTGCAGCATCAGAGGCATATCCCCATAGTCAGCCTACACGGAGACGATCTGGGAACATGCCCCAGAAGAGTTGGTATGATGAGGAGTGCAGAGAGATGAGGATCAGATTACAGAGAGAGGTGCTCATGGGTGTTACCACTCTCACAGACAGTCACGGATTACCTTCCGGCACCTAGTGCGACGGAAGAAGAGGGCTTATCTTGCTTAGTTAGAGAGGGATTTGTACCAGTTATTTATGAGTCAGGACTCAGGCGAGGCATGGAGACTATTCCATGAGCATTCACCATCACCAGCCATTACCTCCACAGAGATTTGGGGTGAGTATGCAGCATCCCTGTACACAGCACTAGGACAGCCGCCCCTGCCATACCCATCGGAGCCATGCCCAGAGACATGTGCTTTCTTTACTGCTGAGATGGTAAGGAAAGCTATTGACAGGATGAGGACTGGGAGAGCATATGATCATGATGGTTTGGTAGCAGAGCACTTTATTCATGCCAGAGATATGCTTGCAGAGCTTATTGCTATGATGTTTAACCGAGCCATGTGTGAGGGTTTTCCTGAGACTTGGAATATGTCCACGATTGTGCCTATCTTTAAGTCAGGGGATCCCATGCTTCCTGGGAATTATCGTACCATCATGATTGGTCACACATTGGCTAGATTATATGCATCTGTTCTTGAGTAGGAGTTGAGTACATGGGCAGAGAGAGAGGGCATACGTGCATCAGGGCAGGCAGGGTTCAGGAGAGGTTTCTCCACTCTTGACCATATCTTGACACTCAGAGCTATTATTGAGGAGGGCAGATTATATGGCAGGAGGATTTATTGTTGCTTTGTGGATTTCCGCAAAGCTTTTGACACAGTACCGAGAGCCAGACTGATGCGCAGACTACAGGAGATGGGAGTGCCCACAGAGCTGATTTGGGGAATCATGGCTTTATACAGGACAGTTGTGGGGCAGGTACGTACTACCCAGGGTATATCTGAGATGGTTCACTCCACTATTGGGGTGAAACAGGGCTGCCCCCTTTCCCCCACCTTATTTGGGATGTATGTGGATGAGGTTTCGGACTATGTAGAGCGGGAGGGTGACAGAGGAGCACAGCTAGTGATGGGGAGAAACCTGAATTAGGGTTTAGAGTTCATTCATGGGAGACATACACAGAGAAGCAAGGAGAGAGAGAGAGAGAGAGAGTTGTGGGGATAAGTCAACTCATGAAAAAGCATGAGTGTGTGACTCCCCTATCACACATGTATATTGCACTAGTACACATAGTGCACTTAGTACATTAAAAGTACTAAGTGTACTATGTACTATAACTTATGGGCTTGTACACACTATAAGGGTGGGCATAACGCCTTTACCCCAACAACCTCCCTGAATTAGGGTTTAGAGTTCATTCATGGGAGACATACACAGAGAAGCAAGGAGAGAGAGAGAGAGAGAGAGTTGTGGGGATAAGTCAACTCATGAAAAAGCATGAGTGTGTGACTCCCCTATCACACATGTATATTGCACTAGTACACATAGTGCACTTAGTACATTAAAAGTACTAAGTGTACTATGTACTATAACTTATGGGCTTGTACACACTATAAGGGTGGGCATAACGCCTTTACCCCAACAGCTAGGAGGGACATGGATTCCGCTGTTATTGTATGCTGATGATATTGTGCTGATGTCAGATTCTCCAGAGGGGATGCAGCGTCATTTGGATGCATTGCACATGTTTGCAGAGGACAGTGGATTGTCTGTTAACCTTGGTAAAACCAAGGTGATGGTGTTTAACACCACAGCACAATGGGTTAGGAGGTCAATGCCCACCTTTACATATGGTCAGGAGACAGTGGAGTATACAGATGCATGTACTTACCTTGGTGTGGTTTTTAGTGGCCCACTATTTTCCTTGAGGAGAGCAGCGGAGACCAGATTGACCAGAGCTTATGCAGCATTGGGGAGACTAGAGAGGATGTGTTCACAGGTTCAGTTTCAGGAACCTCGAACAAAGCTCTGGCTCTTTGACACTTTGGTCACTTCAGCCATGCTGTATGGAGTGGAGATATGGGGACCCTCAGTGGATCACCACAGCCGAGCTGGTAGCACTGATGGATGGAGACGTATGGAGAGGCCCTTGGTTTCTATGATTTCCCGGATGATTAGGGCCAAGGCCTCCGTACCACATGATATTATCTGTGCAGAGATGGCTGCCCCCCCATTGGTAGTGGAGGCACTCACTCGATCAGTCTCCTTTATACATAGCACTTGGGCTCTCCCTAGAGACAGATATGCTCGCTTAGCCCTGGAGTCTTCACGACAGTTGGCATCACAGGGAGACGGATCATGTTGGTATGCACAGATGACAGCTTGGTTCCAACTGCATGGCTTTAGTATGGACAGGCTACCTCCATTTCAGTACTCCCTGGATGCACCCTCCCTCTCTCTCACACGGGCAGAGATTACCAGGCTTATCAGGCAGGACTTGACTCAGCTGGACACTAGGAGGACATGGATACAGCCGACACACGAGCTTGGTACGAAGATGGCTTTCTATAGAGATCATCTTCTCCAGCTCACGGAGGATGGGTTTGTGATTAGACCCAGCTACATGGATACGCATCTTTCTCATGGGGTACGGTGTGCTATTGGTCAGATGCGCACATCCTCACACCAGCTAGAGATTGAGACTGGCAGATTCAGAGGAGTACCAGCTGAGGCCAGGATTTGTCAGTTGTGCCAGATGGAGCCAGAGACAGAGTTACATTACATATGTCACTGTCCAGTATATTATGAGATACGAGGCCGTTTCCACTGCCTGTTCAGAGAGGGCTTTGGACCCCTTTCTAGAGTCATGAGATACCAGGATCAGAGATGCCTTGGATTGTACTTGCTGGAGCTGCGTAGACATAGAGAGGGTCTCCTGAGAGGGAGGGGATCAGAGAGGGAGAGACACCTACAGAGGCAGATTACAGACTTCTTTCGACCAGAGATTGAGCAGTCAGGTCAGCAGGCATTGCAGCTAGCCCCAGAGTACGGCCGCACCAGAGGTACACTAATTGATCGGGCTATAGAGCTGGGGCGGTCCAAGCGCCCCAAGATGAGAGGCCCATCTCGACACCGGCGGAGACTACAACAGAGGATCAGGACCATACTAGCACGACATGGGAGACGTCCAGTCAGAGTACTCACCATGGAGGATATTGAGGAGATCCGCCAGCGTCCGATGCGGCACATATTATGAGATGGAGGCACCTCCATAGTGTACCCCTCCGTCCCACATGATATTGTATCCCCTCACTATATTCCACTCACCTCCATAGCGTACCCCCCCCCCCCCCCCTCACTATATTCACACCCTATAAGGGTTTCTGTTTACCTTCCATTTCCAGTTTCATTTTCTAGGTGCCTGTAGTATCATCTTTATTTTTCATTTTCTGGGTTTTTTTATCCAGACATTGTATCAGATCCACCATGATGTAACTTTTGGTCTCATAGGTCATTATGGCCTTTTGAAGACGTTAATATAACATTTCATTTCATTTCATTTCTCTCTCTTTTGAAGATGCTTTGTTGAGAGAGCTTCGGCCCCAACCACGCTGACCCCTCCATGGCCAGCCAACCATCACCAATTTCTTCTGGACCCAGGAGGAGGAGGACACCCATACAGTGGATCTTGTGGACCCACCTCGAGCTGCCCCTCACCCGAGAGGTCCCTGGACTGGACCTCCGCATTCCAGCATGCTCGACGTCCCCGCCTCCCGGATGTCGGTTACAATCCCTTCATCAGCTCGAGATCCAGGACATGCTCCATCGCCATCGAGCTACCTTTCCATGTGACGTAGCTGAGGGAGACCTCTCGGCCATACTTTTTAGTCCCATGAAAAATAAGCACAAACACATGTATGTATTACTAATATCATCAAATAAGTAACGATATCCAAATAAACATGCAAAGAACATCCAAAAAATATAGAAACAAAAAAAATCAATTAAAAAGAAAACAAAATAGTAAGAGTAGCGATAATCAATCAATTGATCTAGTGATGAGTAGAAAAGTGAACCTTCCGCTTCAAGAGCCATCAATCATGGGCAATGTATGAAGTCGCTACGCAACATGGTACGCTAGTGACACATCTCCACTACATTGACCATAAAGTGCGGATGTCTTCTTCTTTCATGGACCTACACACAAAAGAAAGAATTCTTGATAAAATATTAATTAAAAAATTTATTATAAATCTATTATACCGCCGCAGCGTATCCACATTCAAGTGGCCAAAACGGAGTGCCACAAGTCACCGATCTGAGTGCATGTCAGAGAAGAGAGTGCTGAGAGTTTGTAGATATCGTTCTCCACTCCACCTTCACATACAACCTAGCATGTTTCTTTGTTCCGTAGAACAACAAAATGCTCCTCAAACTCCACCCGGAAGCCAGTCTTGCAAATCTCATGCGCTGACAATAGATGAAAACCAAGTGCTGGGACGTAAAGAACATGAGAGGAATGCTTCCCCCCTTTGCCATCGGGAATGATCTCCATCTTGCCTCACTGTGAATGGGTATAGTGGAATTGTCACCAATGAAAATGCGACATGTCTGCCGTTTAAGATCCTGTAAAAACTCTCGGGAAGGAGTCATGTGCCTGGAAGCACCACTATCGAGAATCCACTCCCGAGTATCCCTGGCAATGAAACCAACTGTCTCCCCACTCAAAGAAGATGAAGCATCTGTGTCCAAAATCTCCAAGTGCACAAAGGCTGGAGTCTTTGCAGCTGAAGCTGAAGAATGAGCACTCTTTGTGGTACTTCGCTTAGGACATTTTCTCCAATAGTGGCCTTTCTCGCCACAATCGTTACAAATCCGCTCAGCCTTCAATTTATCACGGTCTGAATCGGGCTTCTTCTCAGAAGACTTATCCGATGAAGACTTCCCTTTGCCCTTATTGTTGTTGTTGTTGCGCGCTTTCAACCGTTGGCCAGTCAAGGCCTCAGAACCTCCACCACGTGGAGGGTTCGTAAAACGCTCTTCCTGGTCCAAGACCATAGGCACAAGCTCCTCCCATGTGATGGTGTTGAGCCTGCCACTGGTGATCAAAGAGGAGTAGAATGCTAAGTTCTGAGAGGGAAAATGAGACAACAAAGTGATGGCCATCTCCTCTGAAGATGTCTCCTTCCCAACCTGAAGAATCTCCTGTGAAGAACCTGCAACTTGTTGATGTGCTCCCGCATCGTCGAAGACTTATCCGATGAAGACTTCCCTTTGCCCTTATTGTTGTTGTTGTTGCGCGCTTTCAACCGTTGGCCAGTCAAGGCCTTAGAACCTCCACCACGTGGAGGGTTCGTAAAACGCTCTTCCTGGTCCAAGACCATAGGCACAAGCTCCTCCCATGTGATGGTGTTGAGCCTGCCACTGGTGATCAAAGAGGAGTAGAATGCTAAGTTTTGAGAGGGAAAATGAGACAACAAAGTGATGGCCATCTCCTCTGAAGATGTCTCCTTCCCAACCTGAAGAATCTCCTGTGAAGAACCTGCAACTTGTTGATGTGCTCCCGCATCGTCGAAGACTTTGCAAGATTCATCACCCACATGTGCACTTCCAAGGAGATCTGTTTCATGGGTGATACCCTATTATACAGAGAAGCCAAATACTGCCAAATCCCTCTGGCTAGCGTCATATGTTTTATATGATTAATCACCTGTGGTGTGCAATCAAGGAAGATAAAAGAACGCACATGGGCATTGACACGATCCCACAACTGTGTATGAGCCTCCCGTTCTTTCTGAGTAGGGGGTAAAAGCTCCTCCAACTCGCCCATGGAACACCAACCACAATAAAATCAGCCAAGTCATAAGACTCCAAGACAGACTCCATCATTACCTTCTATATGCCGTAGTTGTTTTCCAACTGTCGATCCACCGAGAATGTGGGGAGAGTAGGGATCTTCGTGTGCTTCTCAACCATCTCAAGCAAGTCTGCCATCTCTCAAGGGTTCACAAGGTCTTGTGAAGGGAGGGTGGGTGGGAAAAAAATGAAGAAGAGGCTGTCGAACGGTGATGGCCGCCTTCTATCCGATCTCCAAGTCCTGAATAACCCAAGCAATCTCCAATTAGCACCACAAATCAGCAAAGCCTCAAGCTCCCACTGTCTCCAAGCTTCAAGCCACCGATACCATGTCAGAATGCATAGCGGAAATGAAAAACCACTGCTGTAGAGAGCAAAACGCGAGAGAGAGAGAGAGAGAGAGAGAGAGAGAGAGAGAGAGAGAGAGAGAGAGAGAGAGAGAAGTTGTATAAACTCTGCTCTATACACAAGATCCGATACACATGATACAAAAGGTGTGGGGCAAGGGTGGTATTTATACCACCCCGAGGTGCTAGTCGGCCAGGTCAAATCAGCCCCGACAAGACCTACAGCAGGTCCACGACTGTGAAAAAGGACAGTCGGCCAGCAAATACATGGTCGGCCAGCAAAGGACAGTAGTTGGGCAGTCCTGAGAGAGTCGGCCAGCAACAGATAGTCGCCCACCACATGACAGCCCTCCACGACCCAAAAAAATGGAGAAAATACATGGAAAAATAGGGAAAAATGGAGAAACACCTAAATAGGCGAGCACACCCACAACAATGGCCCTGGTGTGTAATGTACAGACAGGAGATGACTGCTAACAAATGTCGCCTGTGTAACCTCCATAGGACCAAAAGCTTTTGCCTAAAGTAAACCGCCACCTACACTGCCTTCACGTACGTCTTCAAAGCGCCGCCGCCCTACTGTATTTGCGCCACCCTTGTGAGAAGTTCTTTCCTCCTTTTCAAAAATAGAAAGAGATATTCTAAAAGTGCATCTCCCTCTTGAAAATAGAAAGAGATGGTTTCTAAAAGTGCATCTCCCTTTTGAGCATAGAAAGAGATTGAATTAATGAGTGTGCATGAGAAACTTTCTTAATAGTTCTGTGCTCAAAATAGAAAGAGAGTCTAATTCATGGCTCTTCACAAGTAACTTTCCCCCTTCAAGAATGAGTTTGCATAGAAAGAGATGCTATTAACTAAACTTCTAAAATGAGTTTGCATATTCAGTTGAAGGAAAAGTTATTAAGCTGGCGTGGGCAAGCAGATTCGGCGCCAAGTCATCTTTTTTTTTTTTGCTTTAGGGGTTTTTGACCATTCTGATTTTGATTCTGACCTCCATTTTCCTAAAATAATAAGGAAAAGCCCTTAAATCAGATTTTGATCCTAAAAGTTAGTATATCTTTAAAATTTGTTGAAATTTAGGTGATAAGAATACTTGACCTCCTTCCAAATGCAAGTAGCTAGATCAACAACCAGTAACATGCAGACATTTGATGCTTTAAGGATGAATGCCTACATGTTCACGCATTTCCAAAACAGCATTCGATGCAAGTTCATCAAGCAACTTAATGTGCATGTGCCTAAGGTGAATACCATCCGTTCAATACACTTTCTATTCATCTATACTCTCCCCCATAAAGGTAAGAGTGCATAGTCCATCATGCTTTATGAAGCATGTCGAATCACACTTCTCCACTTAGGGATGGGAGCATGTCCATGGCCAATCATACTTCCCCACTCAGGGATCGAAGCATGTCTAATCATACTTCCCCACTTAGGGATGGAAGCATGTCCATTCATGAGTCCCTCCGGAATAAGAACTCATGTCTAATCATGAAGCCTGCTGTGCTAGGTCAGACAACATGTCCAAGTTATATTTATCTTCATGATTCTTGATACAAAATTCCATGTACATGGTTAGGGTTTCTCACAAACATTTGTATTCCACAGTTGAGGACAACTTGGATATAAGAGGGAGGGAATGTAACTATTTGGCCCTCATAGCTCTTTTTCACATGATGGAACTCATGTCCGGACACATGGACAAATTAATGAAAGCATGGAAACAGGATTCATGAAGTTGGCACAAGAAAAAGCACCAGTCTTGGACAAAAAAGCAAGAAAAAGCAAAAAGTCAAAATGAGTTGACCTCGAGCCAAGAGCACCATTGGAAAGAGGAGACTAAGCCGGATCAAAAAGCTAAAAGCCGCTTTTTCAAAAAACAACTCCAAGGCCAAAAAGCAAGGCCTTGAAGCTAGAAAGGCAAAGAGGACACAGAGCCTCCACAAGCGGAGGCGGCGACGGGCGGCTCTGCACAGATGGAGGGGGGCGGCTCTGCACAGGCGGAGGGGGGCGGTGACGGCAGCCGACAGAGCTGGGTGGCGACCGGCGGTGGCACAAGGCGACAGTAGTAAGTAGATGAAGATGTGGGTCTCCTTGCTCTCGACAAGCTTGATGGCAAAGAAGAGGAGCTCAAGGTTCTTTTTATACTTGGGGAGGACCTTGCTTTTTGCCAAAAGCAATACTTTATGCTTTGCTTTTCTCTTTTTTGCTTTAATATTTTAATAATAATAAAATATTGCCCATCTTTTTCCAAAGTTCTTGGTTTATTGTCTTTCTAGCTTCAAGGCCTTGCTTTTTGGCCCTGGAGCTTCTTTTTGAAAAAGCGACTTTTAGCTTTTTGATCCGACTCAGTTTGAGAGCTTTAATGATCCAAGGATGGATATAATGGTGAGTAGCACCTGTATCAAAGTGGATAAGAACGGGCTGATTGGCAACCTTGCCCCAAGCCATAAACAGCTTCCTCTTCTCTATAGGAGTATCATCCAGTTGCACGAGTTCTTCAAAATGAGCATTCACTTGAGGTGATTTTTGCGGTTGATCCTCCTTCTTTGGCTTACTACGGCACTGTCCAGCCACATGTTCCTTTTCTCCATAGTTGAAGCATTCTCCTTCCTTGGTATACTCTGCCAGCTATTGATACGTCAGCTTCCTTCTCGGTTTACCACCATCCTTCGGCTCTACTCTTATTGTTCTGACTTCTTTTGGTCAAACACCTTGGTCTTCTTCTTTTGGGACTCTTCTTTGTAAGACTTCCCAATTGTCCAAGGCATATGCAATCCTTGTGCTTCTATGGCTGTATCTTGAGCTGCTTCCATGGTGTCCGGTTTTGTCATCTTGACCGCCCGTCGAAGTGTTGGATGTAAGCCATGGATAAACTTCCTCATATCCATATTTGAGGGAATTTCATTGAGAGATGTGAATTTGAGAGAGGTTGCAGCAAACTTATTGAATTGCCTTAAGAAAGAAACAGCTTTTTGAGAATCTCTCTTACCATAAAAAGCATCAAACTTGACGCTCTTTTCTCCGAGCTTGAACTCCCACTTCGCAACTACTTGTGAAGTTACTTTGTGAACCACTACTCCTTTTGCCATAACTGCCTTAGGCGAATTAGCCACCATGGACATTTGTGGTTCTTTCGCTTTCTCCTTGTCCTCGTGAGGATTTTCAGGAAAAGATGAGGCAGCTTAGGTACGATGAGACTTCGAGGTTACAGCTTGACTACCTCCTCTGATGATGGTGGGTGAAGTAAATTTCATGGTCTTTGACTTTTCTAAAGAAGAGACTCCTTTCATGTTGAGGTAAGCCTTCGTTGCAACAACACAATCAATCGTAGCAGCCTTCCCAGTAAGAAAGTCTTCAAAAACTTTACCTTCAGCTCTAGCTTTAGCTCCTCTCTCCATCAAAGCTTGAATCTCTGGAAGCTCTTTGTACCTCTGAATCTTCTCATAGTCTGAAAAAGACACCGTCAAAGAATGTCGAGAACCTCCAGATTGTTGATGAATACTCTTCTCTCCTTCTCCTAACATAGTGAATGTAAACTATGGGCTAGCCAAAAATTATGTCACCCTGGGAAAGTTCTCACAAGAAAAGGCTGTCACCATTTGGCCACCCAATTGGTCCACCCGTGCTTTCTCATCATGTATGTACATTGTACTAGTGTCCTTGACAATTGTATATGCCGGGAATTGATGCCACTCATGTGATACTGTGGACTTGGCTTTCCGTTGGGACTTGTGACTCTGTGTACATGCCTGGAAATGCTTGATGGATTGGTGTTCCATTGGGTCTGGTACCTTGTGTACTTGCCTGGAGCACGTCTATTTTGGTATAGTCTCATGAACGGGGATTGTCCATACCAATGCTGCATTGCATACCATCTTTATGTGCTTGCTTGCAATTGAAATTGCATGTTGTTTTCATGCTTGCTTGACCAATGTGTAGTTCGGGGTAAGGGGATGCCCGCCCGCGAACCTTGCGTGTGAAACTGTCTGTTGACATGGTTATGTGGCATGTGACAGGTCGTAAGTATTGGTCATAAACCTAGCCTTAGGAGTTAGCACTAATTTATAAGTGAGTGTGTACACACTTCATTAAGTTTTGGGCGACCAAAACTCACTTATAAATTATGACTAGCTCGGTGTTCACACACACTGATGTCCTGAGGTGGACATAACCCAATGTCCACCGCCCAGACCTTATCCCCTTTGTACAAAGGGAGTAACCAGCCATGTGTCCACTCTAGCTTGCTCCACAAAGCACCTGCCTGCCAACTACACTGGACAACTCACCACCTCTCCTCCTCCTCTCTCTAGAGATTGGCGCCTCCTTCATGAGGGCTGTTGGGCTACATTTTTCTCCTTCCCAACTCCATTTCCAAGCTTGCTAAGGTGTTTCACAAGCTTCTAAGAGTGTTTCTGGATGCTAATCACTCTCCTACACACTCCCAATGACTGAAATTCAGCAAAACAGCTCTCTTTATTGCTGTAACTTCTGGTCTTTTTGCTGAAAACCCTAATTTCAGCCCTCTTTTCTCAAGTTGAACCATAGGGGAAGCTATCCCAAGGTTCCCTTCATCCTCTTGAAGACTTTTGTCTGCGAAGAAATGCGACAAATCGAAGATCTCATCATTCCAAGGACTTCCATCACGAAGACTTCCGCTATCATCGACTCTACTTGCAATTGGTAACCTTTTATGCTTAAATATGGAAGCAAGTAGCAGGAGGGAGGAACCGGATTGCAAGATCACATACCCTGTGTAGTGTTCTCTTGTCCTATGTGCTCTCTTGCAGATTGTTGCTACCATGTGTTGGTGGAACAATAGAGAGCAGATCGTAGGGAACATGGACACTTGAGAGGGTAGTGTGGATTGCAAGTCTACATCGACAACCACTTGTTTGCAATACTGGATTTATATGCATTGGTATGGAAGTCTGGTGAGAAATGCCCATGATACTATGTACTTGATTCTCCCAAGATCAATATACTTTATTTGAGGGAGGGTTCGGCCGTTCCGGCTCATTGTGTGTCTCTTGCCAATTCAGCAAATTACTTCTTCTATTTGAGCAAGTGTCCTTCAAATCTTAGTGTATTCAAGTGTATTGATTAGCATTGTGTTCAACCAAGTTACATTGGTATCAGAGCATACGGTTCTCTTTCACTTCTATCATGAGAGACAATCACCGTGAACACTAGCTATCTCTACACTTAGAACATTGTGGACAGCCATACAATGAATGTTGGAGATGCTAACACAAGAGGCAAGGACAATGAAATGTATGCCTCCAATGCTTTACAGGATGAGCAAACTCATGTGGTGCACAATAGGGAACATGAATTTGTGGGACAACCGTCCCGTGGCAAAGTGAAGATGCAGGAAGAAGAGTCCATAGTCTTGAGGGCTGAACTTACTCGTATGTAGACTCTTCTCCATGCACAACAAGAAGAATTGAATCTCTACCACCGTGAGGATCCATTGGTACATGACCGTTTGAAGGCCAAGAAAGCTGAATCTTATATGGATTATGCAATGGCAATGATTGCTCAAGAGTTGCACATGTAACTGAGGGATGCAGCACATGCATACTTGGCTCGTACCGAGGATGCCTATGCAAAAAAGGCAACCATCCCACATGTCTTGGAATCCCCACAGGAACAAGAGCATATGTCTAAGAGGATGAATCTCCATGCTATGGGAGAGGAACAATCAGTGACTTCACGCCATGCAAGAATACCTTATGTAGCCCATGAAGGATACAATGTTTATGGTAGTGGTCAAAATGTATGTCAAATGCTATTGCCGGCTGAAAATGTGCATGCACAACACATGCAACATGGGCTGCAATTTTCTGTTGGTGCAGGTATTCCGCGTATCTCTCATGCCACTCATGCCTTCGAGTGTGCTCGTGAGGGAGAACCTATGGCTGAAAATGTATCAATGCATGTTGAGGGGCCAGCCATGCCTCATGCTTACAGGGCACATGTATCTATGCCTTATGCATCACCTTTTGGTCCTAAAATGATGCCAGTCACACAGGGGCTGTCCCAATGGACAAACATGGGGGAAAACATGTTGAGATGCAGGCACATGTATCAAAGTCTCGTGACTTCAAAGCTGGAGACAAATCTGTGAAGCTTGACGCATATCATGGGGAATATGATGCATCAAAGGTACTTGCTTTTATTGCCCAGTTTGATATTGCTTTCAGTGAGATGAGGATTTCACTAAGAAATCCATGATCCGGCATGTAAGCATGTTTATGAAAGGCACTGTTGCTGCCCATTGGTGGCTAATTGAGAAGCTCTCACTGAATCCTGTTAGATTATGGGAAGAGTTCAAGGAGAGGTTCTATGCTCAATTCTTGCCTCCCAATGCATTGAATGAGATAACAATGAAGTGGGATTGGGTGAAGCAAAATGAGGGGAAATCAGTGAATGCATATGTACAAAAGTTTTGGAAAGTTCTTTTGGAGGTATCTCCATTTATGCATGTCACCGAGGCAGAAAGGAAGAGAAGGTTTCAATCGGGATTGCAACCCGTGTACAAAGCGGAACTAAAAAGGACCAAGCTTTTGCTTGGTTCAAGGAGTGGCATATGATGGTGGAGAAAGAGTCTAGCTTGCGGCATATGATGGTGAAGACTCTTCGGGCTGATAAAGGAGGTGAATTTTCTTCCAATGCTTTCGTGAGATTTTGTGTGGAACATGGCATCAAGAGGGAGCTGGCCAATACAGGTTCGCCGTCAGAGAATGGAGTAGTTGAACGTAAGAATAGGACTGTGGTGGAGATGGCGAGGACGATGCTGGAGCATCATGATCTTCCTCGTCCACTTTGGGGAGAGGCTGTGGCTATGGCTGTGCATATCCTCAACTGTTCTCCGACGACTTCAGTATCGAACATGACTCCCTTTGAGGCATATTTTGGTAGGAAACTAGATGTCTCCCATTTCCATGTGTTTGGGAGCGATGCATATGGTCACATTCCGAAGAAGCAGAGGGGGAAGCTCGACTCAAAGTCCCAAAAGCTTGTCTTTGTGGGATATAACTCTCTTTCCAAGGGATACAGGTTATATGATCCAGAGAGGAACGAGGTTGTTGTCAGCAGGGATGTAGTCTTTGATGAGCATGTTCCGGTTTCCACCGTGATGAGCCACCACTTCTTGGAGACCCAGAAGATCCTGATGATGATTCCCAGTCTATTGGTCCAGCTGGACAGCCTCAGTCAGTTGAGGAGGTTGAGCCTCAGTTAGTTGAGGAGGTTGAGCCCGCAGCTGGAGATGAGCCCCCGCACAGCAACAAGAGGCTCTGTGTTCTGTTCGAGTACCCAGGTGGTTGGTGGACACCATTCGGGAGTCAGGTGTCACGGAGCTTCCCTCCGAATGGACCACAGAGAACAGACCTCGAAGATCGCACAGAGTTCGTGATAAAAGCCATTCAGCGAAGCTTTTACAGGTAAACTATGCTTCGATGTCTCGTATCATGTGGGACAAAGAGCCCACTTCCGTCAAGGAAGCCCTTGTACAAGATACTTGGAGGAAAGCCATGCAAGCGGAACTGGATGCCATTGAGAAGAATAACACTTGGGAGTTGGTACCGAGGCTGTCGAAATCGTCCGTCATTGGTGTCAAATGGGTGTTTAAGACCAAGTATACATCAGATGGGTCGGTGGACAAATACAAAGCCAGACTTGTGGCTGAGGGTTATGCTCAGCGGCCTGGCATCGACTATGAGGATACCTTTGCACCGACAACGAGGATGACCACGATTCGGACCGTTCTTACCCTTGCTTCTTCTCAACGGTGGCTCGTATATCAGATGGATGTTAAATCTGCGTTTCTTAATGGTGATCTACAGGAGGAGGTGTATGCTGCGCAGCCTCGAGGCTTTGAGGTTCCAGGATCAAAGGGGATGGTTTACAGGTTGCGGAAGGCCTTGTATGGTCTTAAGCAGGCTCCCAGGGCTTGGAATCAGAAGATTGATTCCTTCTTTCTACGGACTGGATTTCAGAGATTGGTTGTAGATCCCAACCTATATCTCTTTTGAGAACGCGGCATGGTCACGTTGATCATCCTTTATGTGGATGACCTCATTCTCACCGACGGTCATATGGTGCACATTACAATGACGAAGGTTGCCTTGTCAAAGGAGTTTGAGATGACCGATTTAGGCTTACTCCACTTCTTCTTAGGATTGGAGATCTGGCAGACCTAGAGGGGGTTTTTTGTCTCTCAGCAGTGGTATGTTCATGAGTTGCTTGAGGCCTTTGGAATGGACAATTGCAAGCCTATCACGTCGCCGATGGACCCGAACACTAAGCTTACACAGTGAATGATCCTTGTGAGCCGGTGGACCTCTTGACGAAGTCTCTACCTAAGGCTATGCTCCGGCAGCAATCCAGCTCACTGGGGTTGGTTCCACATCCACGAGCTGAGAGGGGGTGTTAGCAGTCATCTCCTATTTGTACACTATGTCAAGGTCTCTGTTGTGGGTGTGCCCGCCCAGTTTTGGTGTTTCCCCATTTTTCCTCACTTCCTTGTATTTTTTCCATTTTTTGCTACATGTGGGAGGTTGTCTGCTACCTGTCGGTTGTTCCATTTGCTAACCGATTGATGGTTGCATACCTGACTGCTGTCCAGCCCTGGCCGACTGTCCTTGTGCTGGCCAACTGCACTCTGTGCTGGTTGTGGGCATCTAGGCTGTTGTCAGCTGTTTTAGTGCTGGCCAACCAGCAGCCTGGGGCCATATAAAATGGCCCCAAGCCCCCCACACTTGTCATTGAGCACTCCGGGATTTCTTGGTGTATATATAGAAAAGTTACACTATCTTCTCTGTCTTGCATCTGTGTATTGCTCTCTACAGCCGTTGTCTTCATTTCCGTTGTGCATTCTGACACACTCCCCCTAGCAGAGTCCATCGGGAGCATCTAGCCCAACATCATTCATACCCTCCACGGACAGTGGGGGAAGCTTCAGGATGGTTCTGACCGTATGTGGAAGCGTCGGAAAGCCTTCCTAGGGCTCTAGCAACCTGGTCCTTTTCTCACAGATAGTGACGATGAGTCCACTTGGCAACTCTTGTGTGTGTTACTGCCTGATAAAGGTTCTTGTTTAGGCCCCTCCATAAAAGCTTTTTGTACTCAACTAAGAGACTAAAAACATGTTACTTGATCAAAAAATAAAATAAAATCCGGGAACAAGATCCTTCTATTAGTTTACAAAAAATAGCCTCAAAGGCTAGACACAAACTCGCCTTCATGTACGGAGGGAGGATCAATAGCAAAATAAGGGGGAAGCATGCACTTCTCCTCCGGTTGGCCGCTCTATGAGGAGAAGGCTATCTCATACAAGGGGTGGGGGAGGGAATAACCACAAATGTGGTCTGTAGTGATATTTTTGATACAAATAATGTCGACACAAGCTTGTTAGACAACTTCAAGAGCCTTGAGGTTTCAGTTGTCATTTTTTGCCACCTGATTTTCTTATGTAAATCATTGGCATTATTAGCGAGATAGAGATTTATCATCATAGTGTTCATGTGGATAATGACTATTTAAGAGAAGCTATAGTTTGCAAATGGGCTTCGTTATAATGAAGGCAATTGAAATGTGACAATGGAGGATGGAGGTAGACTATGGGCTGTGAAAGCAGCTCAGCGTGGTTTGTAGCTATGGGATGACAATTTGCTCTACAAATGTCTACGAAAGCCTCAAAGATCTATCTTCAAGTATATCTTATCAATTGCATGATCACTAATGGGCCTAAGATGAGATTTAACGTTGGTTAGTCACAAAGCATGTAAAAGATGGGATGAGGGACCTGCAAGTTAAGAGGATGGTGGAAGGGGTGATAGTATTTGAAAGACTTCCCACCAATAAACTGATGGACAACCTTACCCATTCCCATGAAAGTTTTAACTCTCAAAGGATGCCGGTGCATTGGTCAGACCATATGGCATCACTCCAAACTCAAAATGACCATTTTGTTATGGCCTCAATTTTTAAAGGTCATAACATGGCCAGCATAATAATTGAGAGTATAGGCTTATACATGCGGGCAGCCCGAGATACGACAATTAGCATTCATGGTACCAAGATGGAGCATGTGCATAGAGAGATTAGGGTTTGTTGGAAGGCTATGGTGGATGTGGGGATAGCCATGGTGAGTGTGTGTGGAGAGAGAAAGAAACAAAGAAAGAAAGCTATATTAACATCTTCAAAAGACCCAAAGGGTCTATGAGACTAAAATGAGGTATACATAATGTCCACGAAATCTTGTCATGGACGAAAAATGAAAAAGCAACAGGGAAGTAGACCTGAAAACTGAAAGCTAAGATCTCAGACTCTGAGACAATTATGAAGATGATGGTTGGATTTGTGGTGACAAAGTGGAGAGTGAGCTATGGACAAGATGGTGTTTAGCTCTTGAAACAGAAGTTCCCCCCATGTTTGTGAAAAAGAAGCGATCCATAGCAAGTTTGAAGCAAAGTTTGTTGGTATAAAAGTGGACTTGAAGCAACCTTCTACTTATGAAGAGGCGGTGAGGATTACGGAAGAGAAAGAATGGAAGCTGAAGAAAATGGCGGATTATGGGATGATCAAGGAAGACGAAGTGGTCAAGAATGGTTGTCTTGATGTGAATATGGTCCAGGTTGATTTTGCGCAGCAAACACCTACTATGTACCAGCAAATTGGCAGGGGAATGTATCAGGTAAATCCTAAGGCAGTCGCCAAGGATTTTGGACAGTTTAATGAGAGCACAGTGAAGTCTATAGCGGTGGATGTTATGCCAGCTTATGGTTATGAGAATTACCAGATTTCTAATAATGTTTCCGGTAGTCAGGGTGTGTTAAGTGATGTTATTTATGCTTCTAAAGTTCAAGCAGAGAAAGTTCTTGCAGAGAATAAGATTTTGCCAATCATAGGCAGGGATTTAGATGTCGACAGATGCTTCTCTTGGCTTAAAGAGCCAGTTCAGGAACCTAAGGGGAGGAGGGGAGAGACAGAAGATGGTCTACAAGAAGAGGATGGAGTGGAAGAGCAAGTAGACGAAGAGATTGAAGGAGATGGACTGCAAATGGAGGATCTAGTAGGATTTGACGTACCATAAGTGATGGGATATGAGAATGAGGCCGCTTGATGGCAGGCCAGGATCTTTTGAATCTGGGGCAAATGAACTCGGGTTCCGACAGGACGAGAGCATCTAGCTCTTTGGAGTGTGCGTGCCCGATCGGATGGGACTCCCATGGGCCTGCTGCAAGGGGGCACCATGGTATTGGCTTCCGTATCCATTGTGGTGGGCTCTCGTGCCTCCCTATCCATTCCTCTTAGAGAGAGAGAGAGAGAAAGATCTCAGACTCTGAGACAATTATAGGGTACCATAAGTGATGGGATATGAGAATGAGGCCGCTTGATGGCAGGCCAGGATCTTTTGAATCTGGGGCAAATGAACTTGGGTTCCGACAGGACGAGGGCGTCTAGCTCTTTGGAGTGTGCGTGCCCGATCGGATGGGACTCCCATGGGCCTGCTGCAAGGGGGCACCGTGGTATCGTATCCATTGTGGTGGGCTCTCGTCCGGGACTAGTTGGTGGATGGCTTGCCAGGTGTTGGCAGCAGGCAGGGACGCTTTAGTTCTTGCATTCGTGGTAAGTAGCACATGGAATCTGTTCCGAAGTAGGCTTCTAGGCGGGCTTCGAAACCTTTGGAGTTGGTACACACTGACTTATGTGGACCTATGCAGACCCGATCTTTGGGAGGTTCTTTGTACTTTATGCTGCTTGTTGATGATTGTAGCAGATTCACATGGGTTTATTTCCTTTCCCAGAAGGATCAAGCTGGTTGTGTGGCATGTGAACAGGTGGTAAGTATTACCCAATCTAGGTTCAAATAGCCCTTAGGACTTAGCCAATATTTATAAGTGAGTGCGTTCCCACTTCATTAAAGTTTGGGCGCCCAAAAGTCACTTATAAATTATGACCGCTTCCAAGTTCACACTCACTGAAGTCCCGAGGCGGACAAGACTCAATGTCCAGGACATGATCCTCCCTTTTTACTCATAAATGGGCATCTCCCCATGTCCCCTCACCTGATTGGACCCCAATTCACTTACTTATTAAGAGAACATTCGTGTTTTCTCTTCATGAGGAATTTTGGAGGCTGAAAACTCTGTTTTTCCACCATTTCTCTCCATTTCCAAGCTCTCCATAGCCATACCCAACTTGCTAGGGTGTTTTCCAAGCTTCCAAGAGTGTTTCCAAGTGCTAATCACTCTCCTACTCACTCCCAATGACTGAAATTCAGCAAAATAGCTCTCATTTTTGCTGTAATTTCTGGTCTTTTTATTGAAAACCCTAATTTCAGCCTTCCTTTCTCAAGTTGAACCATAGGGGAAGCTTTCCCAGGGTTCCCTTCATCCTCTTGAAGACTTTTGTCGCGAAGGATTGCGGCAAAATCGAAGATATCAACACTTCTAAAGCTTCCAACTCGAAGGCTTCCGCTTGCAACAACTTCTATGAAGACTGGTAAGCTAATTGGACAATGTGTTGTCATTACTTATTCAGTAGAAGGGCAGGACTCCTTGTTTAGCCCCCCTGTGTAGTATTTCTCTTGTCCTATATGCTCTTGAAGATGTTGCTACCTTGCTTGGTAGAACATAGAGCCAATGGTAGAGAATATGGGCACTGAAGTCGGGCCGGGCATCAAGGCAGCTCCTTGGTGATCTACATTGACATACCATTGTTTTCTAAATGCTGAATTTCATATGCATTGGCATGGAGGATTTGGCAATGGATGCCCGTGAAGCTATGTATTGAATTTCTCCAATAGTACTACAATTTACTCAAGGGAGGGGTCGGCCGTTCCGGCTCATTGTGTGTCTCTTGTCAATTCAGCAATTTACTTCTTGTATTTGAGCAAGTGTCCTTCAAATCTTAGTGTATTTAAGTGTATTGATTAGCATTGTGTTCAACCAAGTCACAGTGTTCGAGTACCAAGGTGGTTGTTAGACACTCTTCAGGAGTCGGGTGTTACGGAGCTTCCCTCCGAGTGGACCACAGAGGACGGACCTCGAAGATCGCATAGAGTTCGTGAAAAAAGCCATTCAACGGAGCTCTTACAGGTAAACTTTGCTTTGATGTCTTGTATGATACGGGGCAAAGAGCCCACTTCCGTGAAGGAAGCTCTTTCTCAGGATACTTGCAGGAAAGCCATGCAAGTGGAGCTGGTGCCATAGAGAAGAATAGAACTTGGGAGTTGGTTCCGAGGCCGTCAAAACGGTCAGTCATTGGTGTCAAGTGGGTCTTTACGCCCAAGTATACGTTTGATGGGTCGGTGGACAAGCACAGAGCCAGACTTGTGGCTAAGGGTTATGCTTAGCGGCGTGGCATTGACTATGAGGATACCTTTGAACCGACATCAGGATGACCACAATTCGGACTGTTCTTGCCCTTGCCTCTTCTCAGCGGTGGCACGTATATCAGATGGATGTAAAATCCGCGCTCCTTAATGGTGACTTGCAGGAGGAGGTGTATGTTGAGAAGCCTCCAGGCTTTGAGGTTCCAGGGTCAAAGGGGATGGTTTACAGCTTGCGGAAGGCCTTAAGCAGGCTCCCAAGGCTTGGAATTAGAAGATCGATTCCTTCTTTCTACCGATTGGATTTTAGAGACCAGTTGCAGATCCTAACTTGTATCTCTTTCGGGAATGCGGTTTGGTCACGTTGATTATGCTTTATGTGGATGATCTCATTCTGATTGGCGGTCATGTGGAGCACATAGCAGTGACAAAGGTTGCCTTGTCAAAGGAGTTTGAGATGACCAACTTAGGCTTACTCCACTTCTTCTTGGGATTGGAGATTTGGCAGACCCAGAGGGGGTTCTTTGTCTCTGAGAGCGGTATGTTCATGAGTTGCTTAAGGCCTTTGGGATGGAGAACTGCAAGCCTATCACTTCACCGATGGACCCGAACACTAAGAATACAGTGAATGATCCTTGTGAGCCGGTTGATGCCTCTCTGTATCCGAACCTTGTTGGTTCATTGATTTGGTTGCTGAACACCAGATTGGACTTGACCTTTCCTGTGGGGCTGTTACGCTTATTCATGGAGACGCCTTTGAAGTCTCATTGGGGCGTAAGATTGCCGATCTTGCGGTATCTGTAGGGTACGAAGGATCTTGGACTCTTCTATGACACTAGAGGGGGAACGATGGATGGAGTCCGACTCCAAGGCTGGAGTGACTTAGATTGGGAAGGAGATCCAGACACGAGGAGATCTACATCAGGCTACAGTTTTTCCCTCGGCTCAGGAGCGGTTTCATGGAGCAGCAAGAGGCAGCCAACTATTGCCTTGTCGTCGACAGAGGCAGAGTAGCGGGCTGCTTGTGGTGTTGCTTGCGAGGTTGTGTGGCTGTGGAGGTTGCTTGGCGAGATTGGGTTTCCACAGACGGAGGCCACGGTCATCCAGTGCGAGAACTAGAGCTGTGCTCAGAACCGGTCTTCCATGCCCGGACGAAGCACATAGATATACAATATCACTTTGTTCGTGAGAAGATTTTGGCTGGTGACATCTTGCTTGTTTATTGTTCGATGGAGGACAATGCAGCGGACCTCTTCACGAAGTCTCTACCTCAGGCAGCACTCCAGCTCACTGGGGTTGGTTCCACACCCAGGAGCTGAGAGGGGGTGTTAGCAGTCATCTCCTGTCTGTACATTGCACACCAGGGCCATTGTTGTGGGTGTGCCTGTCACCATTTGGTCCATCTCCATGTCTGGACATTGTTGATATTAGTTAAGTGATCTAAAAATGTGTATTTTGTCTTCCGATTTGTAGGCCTTCTTAGGGAGTGGTTACAGTGCCCACCCATTTAGGTGTTTCTCCATTTTCCCTATTTTTCCAAGTATTTTTTCTCGTTTTTTATTTGGGTTGTGGGGGGCTGTCATGTGCTGGCCGACTCTATTTGTTGCTGGCCAACTCTCTTAGGACTGCGCGATTGCTGTCCTTTGTTGGCCGACTCTCCTTTTTCGCAGTCGTGGACATGTTGTAGGTCCTGTCGGCTGATTCGACTTGGCCGACCAGCACCTGGGGGTGGTATAAATACCACCCTTGCCCCCACGCCTTTTGTATCATGTGTATCGGATCTTGTGTGTAGAGCAGAGTCTATACAGCTTCTCTCTCTCTCTCTCTCTCTCTCTCTCTCTCTCTCTCTCTCTTCTGCGTTTTGCTCTCTAGAGCTGTTGTTTTTCATTTCTGATGTGCATTCTGATAGCATTGCAGGGGTGGCGTAGGAGGTATTGGCAAGTGGCCCAAATAGGCATACAAGGCGGCGCACAATGGATTTGAGGTGCTGCAGGAGCGGTGCAGCCAGGTGTACAGGGCGGAGTACGGTGGAGTAGGGCAGGGAGGAAGATCCGGTGGAGCGGCGGCGCACGGGTGGTGATCCGGCGGTGGAGTTGATGAAGTTGTTGATAGAGGTCTTCAGAAGCTTGATCTCTCCACAAGGTTGCTCTCCACGAGTTCTTATGTCTCTTCACGAGGATATAAGCTTCTTTTATACATGAAGGGGGGTCCCCGCTTTTAGCCATGCTTTGCTTTTGCTTTGTCTTTTGCTTGGCTTTTGTCTTTTCCCTTTTAAATATTTTAAAAATAGTCAATTATAGCCAAAGTTCTTGATTTTTGCTTTTGTAGTTTTAAGGCCTTGCTTTTTGGCCGTGGAGTTGCGTTTTTGGAAAAGCGGCTTTTAGCTTTTCGATCCAGCTCATTGTCCTCTTTCCAATGGTGCTCTCAACTCGCGGTCAGCAAAGTTTAACTTTTTACTTTTTTCCTGCTTTCTGACCAAGATTGCCATGTGTTCATGAACCTGTCCTTGTGTCTGGGCATGAGTTTTATCATGTGAAAAGAGCTAGGAGGGCCAAAATAATTACAGATGCGCGGCTCCAAAAACTGGTGGGAGGAGAGGTTGACGATGATGAAGATGATCTCCTTGCTCTCCACACGCTTCGTGCTCAACAAGAGGGGCTCAAGGTTCTTTTATACTTGGGGAGGGCCTTGCTTTTTGCCAATAGCAATACTGTTAACTTTGCTTTCTGTTTTTGGTTTAGCATTTTAATAACAATAAAATATTGCCTATGTTTTGCCAAAGCTCTTGAATTTTTACTTTTCTAGCTTCAGGGCCTTTCTTTTTGGCCCTAGAGCTGCTTTTTGGAAAAGTGGTTTTTAGCTTTTTGGTCCGGCTTGGTTTCCTCTTGCCAATGGTGCCCTTGCTTGGGGTCAACTCAGTTTGACTTTTTTGCTTTTCCTTACTTTTTGACCAAAACTGGTGCTTTTCCTTGTGCCAACATAAAAGTCCATGTTCCCATGCTTTCATCAACCTGTCCAATGTTCGGGCATGTGTGAAAAGAGCTAGGAGGGCCAAATAGTTTCACGATGGCCAACAGGTAGGAAAGGATTTGCTGAAGTAGCAGCAGGAAAAGAAATAGCCAGTAGGAAAGTCGACGCCCGAGCAGGTATAGTTGACGGCCAGCAAGGCGAGGATCCTGTGTAAGAACAAGCAATAGCCCTTTGCAAGAACATGCAATTTCCATCTCACTCCATGCCCACTAGAGCGGGAACAGTTGACGGCCCTTTCTCCAGCAAAAATTGGCAATTACCCTTACGCCACAAACACAGACAATTGGGCGAGCAGACTCGCACACGTGCACCATGAACACCTCTCTCTCTCTCTCTCACACACACACACACTTTTTTTTATTTGTGAAACGAAGGTCTCTCTCTCTCTCTCACACACACACACACTCACATACACACACACACACAGACACGTGCACACACTCACACATTTCAGTGCGTCAGGGGCTGCCATAATCTATTTTGCAATTATATTGACAACAGAAGGGTAAAGATTAGATAAAGGTAATATGTAGGTTCCATGTGTCGATGTAACAAGCCCTTATGTGCACAAAAACAAAATAGAGTAGACCTTTCATATTTGTCTTTTTGTTGTTTTGTTTTTCTGATCATTAATGAGCAGTTAGGGAGTTATGCCATCTGCTTTTGTAATAAAGTTCAATGTAATTACAGGGATGCAAATGTTGCGAGTGCTGCAGCAGAAGCTGCTCAAAATCTTGCAAAGACATCTGTTGGAATTGTAAGCCCAATCCAGAATACAATCTGAGATTTGTAGATCCTTGTTGATGCAGCACTTTTGAAATGAATGCCATGTTGAAATGTAAAGAAATCTCTTGCACAATATTGGGTCTGATGCTTCACATTTTGAAATCGCTGGTCTTGATAAGCGATGGTGATGCTATATAATTTATGAGTTCCAAGAAATAAAACCTCTCCCTCTTTTCTACAAAGAAAGCTTTGCATATTTCTTTGTTTTACTTTTATCAAGATAGCTTTATATATATATATTTTTTGTGTTGTTTGTTCTTATATTTCTTGAGAGGCCAACCTGGCATGACTGGATGACTACCAGGTTTGTGAAGCCCACTTAAGTAGCCTTTTTTCCATGTCGAGCATGATGGTCATTGCACCAACCTTTACATCTAATATTGCTTGAGAATCCAACCGGGCATGACTGGATGGCTACAGGATTTGGTCTTATATTGCTTGAGAAACCAACCTGGCATGACTGGACGACTACCAGGTTTGTGAAACCCACTTAAGCAGCCTTTTATCCATGTCGAGCATGAGGTGATTGCGCCAACCTTCACATCTCCATACAGCTTGTGTTCCCATGAGGGCTATGCCAAATGGAAGTGTACGTGCGTCAAGCCTGTTTGGATGGATGGCCTTTGCATGTGGGCAGGCTGTCAGTGGCTTGGTAACCTCCCATCCGTTTTGCATTGTGATTTCACCTTGCTTACGAGCTGCTCGTCGGTATTGGATGAGGGACCCTTTGACCTAATCCAAGAGGCACACCTGCTAGTGTAGTTGCTGGCATTTCATGGAGGTTGAGTGGACAAGATGACCAACAATATGTCATACTGATTGGACATTAGGGCATTATATCCAATAATTCACAAGGATTTAGCATGGATCTATAGGAAATTGTGAAGATCCTCCATGGGATTGTTTACCGAGTGTCTTTCTTTGCTGGGGAACAAGGATGGTCTGTACTAGATATCTCACGTGATAATTCATGAATAATCATGCCTCTATTGCGTGGGAGGACCTTGTGTGAGCCTAGTGGCTAGCTGGATCTCCACTCATATGTGGCTGTCAATACGCAAGCATTCACACTTGTCTTTAAAGGTCGTGAGCAGGTGAGGGGGGTGGGTCCCAAAGGTCTTTTATCTTGGCACTTTATGAGAATTCAGGAAAATGCCATAGAATGAGTTGAGCCCATTTTTCATTGGAGTAATAGTACTGCAATGTGACCCGCCAAGACACTTGCAAACATAGGATTTTTACACACAAACATGTTTTGCACAAGTTTCTCTAGAAATACAAATAGAGAGTAAAAGAGACGGCTGAGGGTTTGATTTTTTCCCCTCTGGAAAAGAGACTTCTATTATGAAAGATTTGTTTTCAAAAAAGGGGGTGATTTCAGATCAAGCAGGGGGGAAATCTCAACCAATTCGGTGCGTTGTGCTGCCAGCAAGATCCCATATTAGAGGTAGTGAAAAAGATGCCATGATCCCACTCCCTCATGAATTGGCCATGCTTTCTCACTGCAGCCCTTGAAGATCCTTGAATCCTGGCCCAAGTGACCATGAGTGTGTCGATAAAATCACACCAAATTCTGCAAATGCACTGCGGATCATAAGCCAAAGTGGCCTTCATGGCCTCAGTGCATCTAGCCTTCCAAATGTGCTAGGCTGTGTTGCTCGGAATGATCTCCTATGCAGTGTCCAATCTTTGTGCTGGTGATATGTAGCTTGACTCTGGCAAGTCTTGAAGACTGCACCGCTGACCTACTCCTTGGGTAATCCTTATGACCATATCTCTATCGTTCCCTTCAAACCTAAGTTGAGGGGCTGACTGTGTCAACAACGAAGCAATAGCACCAAAATAAATGTAGGCATTCCTCCTCATCCTTCCAAAAAGGTGTGCTATTGCAATCCAAATCCTTTGTGGCTCCGTGCACTCCCATAAGTGATGGTAGACTGTCTCTGAAGCTCGTGCACATCTCGGACATGCTGGGCTAGCACCGACGACCGATATCCATTGGTTGATGGCAAGACCACCGTGAAGAGAAAGCCAAATATAAAATAGGAAATCTTTGTTTCCCTGTACGAGTGTCACAACCTCTGCCAAAAAGCTCTTTGAATGTCAAGGGTGATCCCATAAGCTTCCAATGAGGTCCAGGCATAGGGACTCTTTGGATGTGTCCCATAACTAGGTGTCTAGTGTTCCGCACGGTGTAACTAAAGAAGGGCATGCTTTTCAGGGGGTTAAAAGCATCCCTCCACTCCCACTCACTGGTCCCAGTGTAGGTATCTGATAGGACATCCATCATATAACCATAGGCTCTAAGAATCTGTTATCTTCCCTTGAGGGGGATCTATATAGAAGTGCTTTCTTGCCCTGCCCACCACTCTCACTGGCTATCTGCTCAATTCCAGAAGAATTTCCATCGGAGTCGGGCCAAAAATAGCAACTCTCCTAAATTTTAGGAGTGTGGTCCTTTGTATTCTAGGATAATCCCGCATTCGCAAAGCTTGTACTTTCCAAATATTTAGACATCCTGGAGTCCACCAGACCCCTTTCATACTGGAAAATGTCCAGGCTGGTGACATCCTCCCCAGTTTCTTAAAAGTTGTCCGGAACTTTAAGCTTCAAGTCATATATTCAAGATATAATCATGTCCCATCAAGTGGGCGAGACGAGATAGTCTCAAAAATCCAATATAAGTGAAGAATCCATGTTCCAAAGAAATGGGTGAGAGAAAACAGTCCCATAAGTCTAGATATCATAATCCATGTCCCAAGTAAATGGGCAAGACAAAATAAGTCTCCTGCCAACAAGACATCAGTCCACATGACCCTTGGCATAGACATAAGTCCTGTGCCAACCAGGCGTCATGTCCACTTTACCACTTGCACTCCGTGTTGGTACTCTGATCACACACCTTGGATGAGAGGTGGGCTCAAGTAACAAGATAAAACAATCACTCACAGGCATAGATAGCCTGGTGTTCCATAAGCTTTTCTGCTACACAGTTTGTAGGCATTTCGGCCACTAATAGTTTGTAGGTATTTTTGCCACCAACTGTCATTACCCTCTCAGGTGCCCATGTTCCCTTCCATCTGCTCTCTATTGTTCCACCGAGATATGGTAGAAACAATCTTTAAGAGAGCACGTAGGACAAGAGAACACTACACACGGTATGTTGTGCTCGACACTACCCTCTGAAGTGTCGATGTTCCCTTCCATCTGTGCTCTATTGTTCCACCCACACATGGTAGAAACAATCTTCAAGAGAGCACGTAGGACAAGAGAACACTACACAGGGTATGTGAACCATGAGTTTCATAAGTCCAATGCATCCCAGATAAAGGGAGCCAAAAAGAATAATCCATAAACCTGAGGAAAGATCCAAATCCCTAGAAAAGAAGTCCAGGAATCCATAGACCTGTATACCATAGCTCTTACCACATACTTCGTGCTAACCACACACCTTGGAGTAGAGGTGGACTTTATCCATAAAAGCATCATATCCATGAGATATCCAAATATTTCTTCTATATAAACTCGGACAGATTCGTCCATAGAAATTGCTTGTGAAGCCTAAACTCTATATAAATCTCGTCCAAGAAAGAAATCTCCATAGATATAATCCATCCCAATAAAGGGAGCCATAAACAATGTTTCCCTGAAACCATCTCAAGGCAAACAACACCACCTTTCTCCTTGCATGGCTATACAAGGGTTAATGAACATCAAAAACACTTCATAGCAAAAGCACTAACTTTGCAAACTCAAAGTATACTTAGCTTTTCTTTGCCAGGTTGGTCATGAAGCCAAAAGAAATATCTCGCCACCATATCCTTAAGATATCCTGAGATATATCTCCATATAGTTTGCTTGTAAGCTTCATAATATAATCCACAATATCCATATGGAAAGAGTGCTAAACGTGTGCACATAAAGCCAACTCCATACTTCCAAGATAAATTTTGTGAATTCATAAATCCTTATATCAACAAGCTGTCTATTGCTCATGCTCTTGCTTTATAAGCTATGAAGCGGCGCCGGTACGGTGGCTGGTACAACATGTACAACAAGTACAAATGCTGGTACAACATGTACAATGACTAGTACAGCAAGTACAGTGGTTGATACAGCAAGTACAGAAGCTCGTACGATCAATACAATGGGTGGTACAGTCGGTTCAATGGCTAGTACAGCAGGTACAAGGGCTAGTACAACAAGTACAAATCTTGGAAATCATAATAAATGATTAAATACCCTTGCCTTCAGTATTTCTTAGCGATGGAAACCTCCAAAACAGTCCCCAACAACCGGTATTCTTCATGGGCAGCCTTCAAGAGAGAGAGAGAGAGAGTAGCCATCATGAGGGCAGCCTGTAACGGTGGTAGAGCCTAGTGTGTAGCGAGAGAGCCTCCATTAATGAAGAGAGGGGGCTCCAATTTATAGATTTGGGTCTCCCATGAGCTAAAATGGCAAGAGAAGGCTACAATGACAAGTGGAGAGCCACACAATAACTGAAGTGACAAGTGTGAGGCCACTTGTCTCACTTTGATCCACTTTCTAACAAGTGTCAGGCCACTTGTCTTACTTTGGTCCACTTTCTTGCCACATGTCCCAATCTAAGAGATGGGTCCTTCCATAAACTTTATCTGTAAAAATATCCCAACTGGTAGACATTCTGTCATAGGCACTTTGCTAACTCTTGGTATTTGCCCAATTCCAGATGTAATGACGCAAACAGAATTTCCATCGGAGTCGGGCCAAAAATAGTAACTCTTCTAAATTTTAGGAGTGTGGTCCTTTGTATTCTAGGATAATCCCCCATTCGCAAAGCTTGTACTTTGAAAATATTTAGACATCCTGGAGTCCACCAGACCCCTTTCATACTGGAAAATGTCTAGGCTGGTGACATCGTCTAGGAGAAAATTAGACAATCTGACTTTTCTCTTGGACAAGGATCTCTTAGTTATGACCTCTTATCAGATCTTAGGGAGAAGACGGCAAAAATCACATTTGGACAGCTTTTGGCACTCTCTCCAAAGCTCAGAAAGAAATGGGGTAAGCTGGCTAGCGCAAGGGAATCTAAGTAAAAGAAGAAGAGGGATAATGGAACTCTTATGGCTCAAAAGGTGGATATTGATGTAGGAGATGATGTGCCTTTGATTGATGTCATCATTGAGGGGCAAACAATTTCTAATGCATACATTGATGGAGGTACGCCAATCAATGTCATGAGTGAAAACAATGAAAGATGCCGATTTAAAGTTGTCTTCTACTAACTCTCTCTATCGTATCAAACTTGCTGATAATACTAGGGTGAGAAGCTTAGGAATTGTCAGGAATTTGGGAGTGGATGTATGTGGTATTTTTGTGCCTACAACTTTCCAGGTCATTCCTACAAAGCCTGATGCTAGGGCTTATTCATTGATATTGGGTAGACCGGCTTCGCCTACTGAAGGCAATTCAAAAGTGGGAGACATGTGATCTTATTCTACAAGGTGAGAATAAGAAGGTCCACTACAACATCAAGAGTCGTTGCAAGAAAGTGGTAAGAGGTGAACCTTCAACTTCCGAAAGTTCAGAGTCAGAGTCATCCGATGAAGACGAGACAAGTGGTAGCTCCGAGGATTCCATCTCAGAAGGGGAGGTGGAGGGAGTTGTATTTGGTCTTTTTCTGGGAAGGGATCGAGGGGATGCTAAAGACAATGGAGCCTTGGAAGAGGAACCTTCTTTAACCATATTCAAGAAAGGAGATGTGGACCTCACTAGTCTTCACCAACAGAATGAACTTCTTGATGAGTCCATAGCAGGTACTGAAAGGGAGAATTACTTAAAAATGTTGGATGGATTTCCTAACTTTTTTGCAAACAGCTACTCACAAGTACGCCAAGTTATCCTAGTAGAGTACAAGATTGATCTCAAGTCCCAAAGTAAGCCATTGGTACAGCCGCTAAGGCGTTTGGGAGTAGTGCAAGCGGAGGTGCTTAAGAATGAGGTAACTAATTTGCTTGAAGTTGGATTTATTTTTCCAGTAGAGAATTCAGAGTGGATTTCCCCAGTTGTAGTCACTCCCAAAAAGGGTGAAAAATGGCGTGTGTGTGGAGTTGTATTCAGTGTGTGATGGATACTCTAGATACTTTTAAATCCATATTTGTGAAGAAGATCAAAGGAAAACCTCATTTATTACCCCTTGGGAGTGTATGCCTATAGGGTGATGCCATTTGGCTTGACCAATGCACAAACAACTTTTCAACGCTTCATGAGTCAGGTATTTGCATCTTACTTGGGAAAGTTTATAAGGGTCTTTTTGGATGATTTTTGCATTTATTCAAGCCGCATGGATCACTTGGAAAAGTTGAGGTTTGCCTTGCAAAGTATTGATGATGCAAAAGGGTGTCTTAATCCTGGAAAATGCGGCTTGGCACGAAGGAAGGTGGTTCTCTTGGGACATGTTATCTCAGAAGAAGGCATAGAGATGGATTTTGAGAAGGTGCAGGCAACTGTGGCCCTCCCACCACCTACCAATGTAAGGGAGGTAAGGAGGATTTTGCGTAAAACAAAGTATTACCAACGCTTTGTTGACATGTTCTCTGAGAAGATGTATCCTATAAATCTGTTGACAAAGAATGTTTCTTTCCAATGGGGACCCGATCAAATTCAATCTTTTGGTTTGCTCAAGGAATGCATGAGTGAAAGTCCAATTGTGCAGCCTCCTAGGTGGGGAGGATTTTTATGTGAACCCAAGTGTCTCATCACATTCAGTGGTGGGTGCTATACTCTTGCAAAAGAGACAGCAAGGGCGTATGCAACTAGTGTATTATGCAAGCCAACAACTCACTGATGCCGAGGAGAGGTATGGTGAAATGGAGATAGGTGGTTTGTCTCTTGTTTTTGTAGTAAAGAAGTTTAGGTCATACTTGTTACCTCACCCTTTTTTCTTCCTCACATCTCAACCTTCTTTACAATTCTTGGTCCGCGAACCCAATCCTGCAGGAGAGAAGTTTGCAAAGTGGATTTGTGAGCTTCAAGAATTCTCTTTCACTTTTATTACAGAAAACACCACTAGGGCCTCTCTTGCAGATTTGCTTACAAGGAAGGAAGAGGAAGAAGGAAGAGGAACAAAGAAAGAAGTATATGAAGATTTGGAGACACCACCAACTGCTTTCACTATGCATTTTGGTGGAGCCTTTAGCCCTTCCAGGCAATGTGGGACTGGGGGAATAGTTTTATTTGATCCAAAAGGAAAAGAGGTATGAGCAAAGGGTAGGGAATTTCCAAAGGCTATATCAAATAATGTGGCTGAGTACAATGCATTAATTTGGGGATTAGAAGATTGCATAAAAGATGGAATTAAAGAGGTAGAGGTTAAAGGGGATTCGCAATTGGTCATTCGACAAATGAAAGGAGAATATAAGGCAAGGAGTCCTAATCTCGAAGAATTGTATAAAAAGGCAATGGAGTTAAAAAAAGCTTTTGAGTTTTGTAAATTTGTGCATGTTAACAGGAAGGATAATCAAAAGGCTGATAAATTGGCTACTAAAACTTTGGCTTCTTTCAAAGTAGCTATTCTTGCATTAATGATATAGGTTGGTCTGATCTCCAAGATGTTCACCACTATTTAGATACATGATACTTTCCTCATGGATTGAATCCTCAACAGAAGCAAAGGCCAGGAGGTTCCCGGACGTGCCAATGAGTCCGATTTGGCCAGGAGGTTCCCGGACGTGCCAATGAGTACCGACTAAAGATATTTTACCCTCGAGCACCATGGCCAGCAGACCCCCAAGACAAGCATGGAGGATCTGCTGGGAGGGGGGGAGGGGGCGAAGATGTGACATGTAAAATTGATATCTTTCATTTTTAATTCTGTACATATTTTGATGGTTTCTCAATGGTAATAAGGTGGAAGCTTGTCTAAGAAGATAGCAGCGCCCACAATGGAATAACGGCGTGGTGATGCGGCGGCTTGGCGGCTATCCTGATAACAGCATTCTATCTTCAAATATAATGGTTTTACTTGATTTAGGGTG